>NC_140991.1:308670298-309105974 GCF_052327205.1 Somniosus microcephalus
AAGAAAACAATACCGACGAGAAGGTTGTTTCAAGTGCTCTGGTGTCGCTAGAACCAGAGACTTGTGGACTCACTGGGGCCGGTGACAGTGACTGTATTCTTGCCATCGTACCAGTAAGGATCAAGTCTAAGAGGAGTGAGAAGGTTGTGGAGACTTACGCCTTCATGGATCCAGGTAGTTCAGCAACGTTCTGCACAGAATCACTCATGCGACAGCTGAACGTTAGAGGCAGAAGAACAGAAATCCTATTACGCACCATGGGTCATGAGAAGTCAATGCAAAGCTATATCCTGTCAGACCTAGAAGTGTGTGGACTTGAAGAGAAGGACTTCATAGACCTGCCTAATGTTTTCACACAGAGGGAGATTCCTGTTAGAATAGGGAACCTAGCCCTGCAGAAGGATGTGGATAGATGGCCCTACCTAGAAAAGGTGCGTCTCCCATACATTGAAGCAGAAATTGGCCTATTAATTGGAACCAATGCCTACAAAACTATGGAGCCATGGCAGGTGATAAACAGCAAGGATGACGGACCCTACGCCGTCAGGACAGCCCTTGGATGGGTAATCAATGGACCGGTAAGGAGAGATGATGGCCACAAGTCGAACAAGGAGGAACGACAAAACGTCACAGTTAATCGCATCTCTATCGCAAGCATTGAAGAGCTGTTGATACAGCAGTTCAACGCAGACTTCTCAGAACGCAGCTGTGAGGAAAAGACAGAGAAGCCACAAGAAGACCATCAGTTCATGGGTTTGATGACAAGGTCTACACAGTTCATTGATGGCCACTATCACATTGGTTTGCCACTGAGAAGACAGACCGCGAAGATGCCGAACAATCGCTGCATAGCAGAGCAACGCGCCATCAGTCTAAAGAGAAAGCTGAACAAGAACCCCGACTTTCACGAAGACTACAAAGACTTCATGAGAAACATCATAGCGAAAGGCTATGCTGTAAAAGTGCCCGAAGAACAGTTGAACAGAGACGATGGAAGGGTCTGGTACATTCCTCATCACGGGGTGTATCACCCAAAGAAGAAAAAGATCCGTGTAGTGTTTGACTGCGCCGCCTCATTCAGAGGAACTTCATTGAATGACCAGCTGCTTCAAGGTCCTGATCTTACTAATACCCTCATTGGCGTCTTGACTAGGTTTAGACAAGAGCTCGTTGCCATGACGGCAGACATAGAATCAATGTTCTACCAAGTCAGAATCCCTGACGAAGATGCTGATCTTCTGCGTTTCCTTTGGTGGCCAGATGGCGACGTTAGTGAAGCGATGGTGGAATGTAGAATGGCCGTACACCTGTTTGGAGCCACATCATCTCCCAGCTGTGCAAGCTACGCTCTCAGAAAAACCGCAGAAGATGGCAAGGGCAAAGCACCATCCGAGGCTGTGGAGACAATCTTCAGAAACTTTTATGTCGATGACTGTCTGAAGTCCGTGTCAACAGAAGACGATGCCATCGCACTGTCAAGAGACCTTAGAACTCTGTGTTCGAATGGAGGATTCCATCTGACTAAGTGGATAAGCAACAGCAGAGCAGTTCTAGCTTCTATCCCAGAAAAGGAAAGAGCCACTGAAGTCAAAGATCTGGACCTGAGCCACGATGTCCTTCCTATCGAGAGAGCTCTTGGTGTACAATGGTGCATCGAGTCAGACACGTTCAACTTCAGGATAATGGTGAACGAAAGACCATCCACAAGACGAGGGATTCTCTCCGTGGTCAGTTCCATCTACGACCCTCTCGGATTCCTGGCACCACTCATTCTGCCGATGAAGCTGATGCTACGAGAGCTGTGTAGAGACAAGAGAGGATGGGATGAAGATATCCCAGAAGGTCAAGCTCAGAGATGGCACAGATGGCTGACAGATTTGCAACAACTTTCTAGCTTCAACGTCAGTAGATGCATCAAGCCCGCGAGTTTTGGAGTTACAAAGACGGCTCAACTACATCATTTCTCGGACGCCAGTGAGGACGGCTATGGCACGGCTACCTACCTCTTGCTGACAAATCAACAGGGCCAGAAACATTGTGCCTTCCTCATGGGAAAATCCAGGGTGGCTCCGCTGAAGCAGGTCACCATCCCGAGACTGGAATTGACGGCAGCGGTTGTTGCAGTTAAAGTTGACCAGGTGATGCGTAAAGAGTTACAGCTCCCATTAGAAGAATCTGTCTTCTGGACGGATAGCATGACGGTGCTGAAGTATATAGAGAATGAGAAGATACGCTTCAAGACCTTCGTAGCAAACAGAATCTCATCCATTAGAGAAGCTACACAACCATCTCAATGGAGGTATGTAAACACCTCATTAAACCCAGCAGATCAAGCCTCATGGGGATTGAAGGCTGAATACTTCATGAGGAGTGAAACTTGGATACAAGGCCCAAGTTATCTGCTGGAAACAGAGAGATCATGGCCAGAAAGACCAGATATGCCAAGTCAGATTACTGAAGACGACGTTGAAGTCAAGAGATCAGTCACAGTAAATTTCATAACTACGAAAGAGAACTTTGACACAGTGAACAAGCTTGTTAACCATTTCTCAGGATGGCACCAGTTGAGGAAAGCAGTTGCATGGTTTCTAAGGTTGAAAGAGTTGCTGCTACACCTGAGCGGTAAGAGAAAAGAGTACCGAGCCACTATCAGTCAGTCTGAAAGTAACCCTGATAAGCAGAGAATGCTTCTACAGCAGTATATGCATCAGCACAAGACCACATTGAGCAAGAATTCATTGACCGTGGAGGATTTGGCCAAGGCTGAGAAGGAGATAGTTTGCTTCAGTCAAAGACAAGGATACCCAGAAGAAACCGAAGCTCTACAGCAAAATACTCCAATCAAGAAAGGTAGTCATATCTACAAGCTGGACACTACACTGCAAGATGGAGTACTGAGGGTGGGAGGGAGACTGAACAAATCTGCTATGCCAGAGGAGGCCAAGCATCCTGCTATCCTTTCTAAGGACCTCCGGGTTGCTACTCTCATTCTTCAGCATATACACCAGAGTATTGGACACAGTGGGAGGAATCACGTGCTTGCGAAGCTAAGACAAAGATACTGGATTCCAGGAGCTAATTCCGTAATAAGAAAAATACTCTCTGAATGTATTGTTTGCAGACGGTTACACGCTAGAGCTGGGGAGCAGAAAATGGCAGACCTGCCTGAAGACCATTTGTTACCAGACAAGCCCCCATTTACAAACGTAGGGGTGGACTATTTCGGGCCTTTCGAGGTAAAGCGAGGACGGAGCCTTGTCAAGAGATATGGTGTGCTTTTCACTTGTTTGACCATCAGAGCAGTTCATATTGAGGTGGCACACACGCTTGACACTGATTCCTGTATTAACGCCTTGCGGCGCTTTCTCTGTAGAAGAGGACAGGTGTCCATTATGCGTTCTGATAATGGCACTAATTTCGTCGGAGCGGAGAGAGAACTACGGGAAGCTATTGAAGGTTGGAATCAGCTTAAAATACAGGAAGCCATGATGCAAACAGGAATTAAGTGGATCTTCAATCCTCCAGCTGCATCCCACCACGGAGGTGTCTGGGAAAGACAGATACGCACCGTAAGAAAACTACTCAGTTCTGTACTGAAGCAGCAAGCGCCGGACGACGAGGGACTCCAAACCGTTCTGTGCGAGGTCGAAGCCATCATTAATGACCGACCGATAACTAAGACATCAGATGATCCCAATGACCTCGAAGCCCTGACTCCGAACCACCTGTTGTTGTTGAAAACACAGCCAGCCATGCCCCCGGGAGTCTTCAAAAAGGAAGATCTGTATGCCCGTCGGAAGTGGAGGCAAGTTCAGTATATGTCAGACCTCTTCTGGACCAGATGGACAAGAGAATACTTACCTCTGCTACAGGAGCGTCAAAAATGGTCCAAAATAAAGAGGAACTTCATCGTCGGAGACATCGTCTTAATTGTGGATGATTCAGCCCCTAGAAATTCTTGGTTGATGGGAAAAATAATTAAGACCATGCCAGACTCCAGAGGCGTCGTTCGTCGCGTCTGTTTGCAAACCAAGACCAGTACCCTGGAGAGACCGACCACAAAGCTCTGCCTGCTACAAGAAGCAGCGTGAAAAGCTCCTGAACGAAAGAAAAAAGTGGACACTTGTATTGTAAATATGTTGAACTCATTAGTTTATGACTCTTAATGTTTGAGTAATTGATATGCTTCATGTGCCTAGTCAATTAGGGGCCGGAATGTAAGAGCCATAAAAGCTTAAGAAAATACTTTAAAATAGTGGCTAAATGGCATAATACAGTTAATTTACCTGAACGACTTATTGTATTAAGAAACCCCCTATTTTCTTGCTCCAGTGGTATAGTCCGACACCCCCTTCATTCTTGCCACAATGGAACAGTCCCTAAGCCACACATGGGTGCAGCCATCTTACAGTTTTAAACTGCACGTGGTGAAAGAGGCAGAAGCTGTGAGGTTTGGAGCAGTACAGTTTTTGAACGTGTTCGTTTATACGTGTTTGCTTTGTAATTCTGTTTGTTAAGTGTTATAGTAAACCGTTTAAAAGACAAAGCTACGTTTGGGAACGTTTTATTTCGACACGCGTCTACTCGATGTTAAAAGCCCCACAGCCCAGTGGCCTGCCTGTTTGGAAACTAAGAAGCGCCACTACAGCCACAGAAAGTATAGGCCCAATCTACTCAATCTCTCATCATAGGACAGCCCTCTTACCCCAATTGAGTGAACCTTCATTGCACCGCTTCCAAGCAAGTATATCCTTCCTTAGATAAGGAGACCAGAACTGTGTTTTTGGGCCTTACTGAATTTCACCCCCACCCCTTGTGTTCTGTTACCACATTTAAAACTTTCGACTGTCTTCAGATTGTTTCTGAAAGACAGACTTATTATTCTCTTGCTATGAATTGATAATCACTAAAGCTTTTAAAGAGTGACGGGAAATCACTGCAGCAGTCATGAAGGCATGATTTTGAATCTTATTTACAGCAGGATGTTGTTTAGTGGTCTCTGTTGTGTATGTACCTTTAAGGGAATAACTGGTCTTAGACTGCAGTACCGGCAGTGACCACCCCTGTATAAAAGGCCCTAGCAGGCTTCTGTAGTTTCAGTTTCAAGCTGCCTCTTGTTCAGTAAAGTACCTGTTAAACTGTTCTCCCGAAGTCCGTGTATTATTGAGGCGCGGACTTTACAGTAGCTTCAAGATAGGGCAACCAGTCTTGGCCCGCGACTACCGAACAGAAAAATGGCAGCCAGGCACGATATGCACACAGCAGGGACCACTAATGTACACAGTGGACGTTGGAGAGAGCATCGTGAGACGCCATGCTGACCAGATTCTAGAGTCACAGGAACAAGCCAAACCTGTACCACAAGCATGTGCACCTGGTAATGAGCCCGAAGTACAGATTGTGTCTACCTCAGAAGCAGGGGTATTGGAAGCTGATGAACCAACCAATGACAATGAGCCAGAATTGACTCCACCGCCAGAACAGGATACTCGAGAAAGGCGCTATCCAGTCCGGATCAGGAAGCCTCCTCAAAGACTGAACTTATAAATGACTATTTCAGTTGATGTATATATTATTGAGAAAATTGTAATTGTAATTCGTTATTATTTAGTTGTTAAATGAATGTTATGTACTGTTTATCTAAAAGGGGAGGAATTGTTGTGTATGTACCTTTAAGGGAATAACTGGTCTTAGACTGCAGTACCGGCAGTGACCACCCCTATATAAAAGGCCCTAGCAGGCTTCTGTAGTTTCAGTTTCAAGCTGCCTCTTGTTCAGTAAAGTACCTGTTAAACTGTTCTCCCGAAGTCCGTGTATTATTGAGGCGCGGACTTTACAGTCTCCAGGCTGCTGTGCAGTGACTTGGAATGAGCTGAACTTTGCTCAAAGTTCTCCCACGCTGTTGGGGGTAATTGTGACTTTGGGTGATGGTGTAAAACGGGCGGTATCGATTCAGCTGCCCATTTATACATCATCACCTCCCGACTGCCTCCAATGGAAACGGAAACCGGGAGAGATGTACCACAGGCTGTACTGATATCGTCCAAAGCCAAAACTAGCCCCAGTGATATCTTGACCATAAGGCCGTGATGCTCAGATTCCCAGAGGAATGGAGGAAAATTAGGAAGGATATATTGGCCTTGGAGGGAGTGCAGCGTAGGTTTACCAGAATGATGCCCGGACTCCAAGGGTTAAATTACGAGGAGAGATTACACAAACTAGGACTGTATTCCCTAGGGTTTAAGAGCTTAAGGGGTGAGTTGATCGAAGTTTTCAAGATATTAAAGGGAACAGATAGGGTAGATAGAGAGAAACTATTTCTGCTGGTTGGGGAGTCTAGGACTAGGGGGCATAGTCTAAAAATTAAAACCAGACCTGTCAGGAGTGGAATTAGGAAACACTCCTACACGCAAAGGGTGGTAGAAGTTTGGAACTCTCTTCCGCAAATGACAATTGATGCTAGATGAATTGTAAATTTTAAATTGATGCAATATCACTTGTTAATTTTAAATCTGAGATTGCTAGATTTTTGTTAACCAAAGGTATTAAGGGGTCTGGGGCAAAGGCGGGTATATGGAGTTAGGCCGCAGATCAGCCATGATCTCACTGAATGGTGGAACAGTTTCGACGGGCTGAATGGACTACTCCTGTTCCCATGTTCCTATATTAGTAGATGAGTTAATTTGTTATCTGACACCTTCTAGCAATTGTCTAAAGAACAGCATTAGCAAAGAACTGAAAGAAGGGTGCTTCTATTCTCTCTGTTGGCTGGGAAATCTCATTGAAACGGATAAAAATCTCATTGAAGCGTATAAAATTCTGACAGGGCTAGACAGACTGGATGCAGGGAGGATGTTTCCCCTGGCTTGGGGGGGGCGGTCTAGACCGAGTGGTCGCAGTCTCAGGATATGGGGTAGGACATTTAGGACTGAGATGAGGAGAAATTTCTTCACTCAGAGGGTGGTGAACCTGTGGAATTCTCTACCACAGAAGGCTGTGGGTGCCAAGTCACTGAATATATTTAAGAAGGAGATAGATAGATTTCTAGGCACAAAAGGCATCAAGGGGTATGGGGAGAGAGCGGGAATATGGTATTGAGATAGAGGATCAACCATGATCATATTGAATGGCGGTGCAGGCTCGAAGGGCCGAATGGCCTACTCCTGCTCCTATTTTTCTATGTTTCTAAATAGTATGTATAATATGTAAGACCTAGATAATGCAGCTTCAAGAATGCTCTGGGATTGCTACATCCTGCCTATTACACTTAGTTTATCTATCTGCCTCAACGACTGTGGCCCTGAGGTTTTGCATTGAACTTTGCGTCGAAATGCCATAAACTGGGCGAGCGGAGGTTGAAAATGGGATTGGATTTGTTTATGACCCTTTTTCCACCTATCAGAAGTTGCATTGAGGGAAGCATGACCCTGCCATCTAATATTGGCAAGGGATTGGGGTGTTGGGGTGGAAGTATTTAGCAGTTGGAAGACCGACTTCCCTACACTGTAATCATTGCAATATGGAAACTAGATTTGACAAAGAGGGCTCTTCTATCCTTCTTTGAAATTGGTGTGGTGGAACAGCCAACCCAGTTCAGCTGCAGCAAGGCAGCCTCACTCGATCCGGCGCCACCATTTTGTGCTGTAAATGCCACATGTGCTCACCCAAATTATAGAGCTGCCGATGACCCCGAAAAGTTGACCAGGAAGTGAAGTGCAAATAGCAGAGAGGTGGATGTCCCACCACCTCCGCACCAAAGGTCCCCCGTCATTGGGACAGAGAGGAAATTCAAGGTCCATATTGCCACTCTGTTATAGTGCCATGATTCACAGGTTAGCTTCCTAGGACCTAATGGAAAAATTCTTTTGGCAAAATTACAAAAGGTGCTTCTGAATTTTATGTTAGAATTTGATTTTTCTTTGGAATACAAACCTTATCTGGGGGCTGGTGGTTGCTGAGGCACTCCTCAAAGTAAGGTCAGCTGTTGGCAGTGGCGTGTATCCACCACCTTAAACATTCGCTCCCTCCACCACTGGCATACAGTGTCTGCAGTGTGTACCATCTACAAGACGCACTGCAGCAACTCGCCAAGTCTTCTTCGGCAGCACCTCCCAAACCCGCGACATCAACCACCTGGAAGGACAAGGGCAGCAGGTGCATGGGAACACCAACAGCTCCAAGTTCCCCTCCAAGTCACACACCATCCGGACTTGGAAATATATTGCCATTCCTTCATCGTCGCTGGGTCAAAATCCTGGAACTCCCTCCCTAACAGCACTGTGGGAGTACCTTCACCACACGGACTGCAGCAGTTCAAGAAGGCGGCTCACCACCACCTTCTCAAGGGCAATTAGGGATGGGCAATAAATGCTGGCCTTGCCAGCGACGCCCACATCCCATGAACGAATTTAAAAAATATTTCCTTGGGTCTTGCCATCTGCCATCATAGCAATAACCTCCTCCCCATGGCCACTAAGGCTGGTTCACTGAGGTTGTGCCTGTGCATTAGAGTGCTCGTGTCATGATGTTATATGGTGCCATGGCCTGATCCGACTGATACAGTGAACCCACTTTCGTGGCCCGAGTGTTAATTTTCAGGCTCGCCCTTTGGAATGCACTGCCTGAAAGGGTGGTAGAAGCAGATTCAACAGTAACTTTGAAAAGGAAATTGGGTGTATACAGGGATCCCTCCCCAACCGCGGGGGATATGTCCCTGAAAACCCCCACGGTTAGTAAAACCAAGGTTGGCAAACCCAGTATAAACGCAATAAAAAAGCGTATAAATAGCATAAAAAATCATATTTTTTTACCTTATTCCTAAATTAAAAACCGCGGATATGCAAATTTCACAGCCGCGGTTGACAAAAATAGTCGCAGAGTGGAAACCGTGGATACACGAAATCCGCGTATGGCAAAACCGCGGTTGGGGCGGGATTCCTGTACTTGAAAAGGAGAGATTTGCAGGGCTGTGGGGAATCAGCGGGTTGGGAGTGGGACTAATTGGACGGCTCTTTCAAAGCACCAGCACCGACACGATGGGCGAAGTGGCCTCCTTCTGTGCTGTAAGGTTCATCATCCCAGTCAATATAGTTTCTTCAGGTTCGTGGAATTCAGTTCTTGGAGGGCGAGGGCGGGGCGCAATTCCAAGAAGATAAAAGCCTACATGCTGTTCTTTCCCTTCACTCTGCTGTGGTTGTGTTGAAATGGGCCTTTTCGAAAAATGGAGACAACCACATCTCTCTGTTTCTAAATCACACCATTTATGCTACGAAAGAGGTGCAACGCTGCCCTGACATTTAACTGTGTCTTTTGCTATGGAGGAGCTAAATAATAGTGTGGAAAATTAATTCATGGTGTCGGCAGAGATAGGCTGGCGCCTGAAGGAGTCTGGTGATATGGTCCGAAGTTGGAGCCTCCAAGCAAGAGGCGGCACCACCTCCAAATGTCTGGGGGGAAAAAAGAATGTTTATTAATTCAGATAAGCAGAAGTTTTCGATGTCCATCTGCTGGAGCATTGGGCGTCGTGCTTCCACTTTGCCTTATAGGTCTCAGCTGTGGCTGCTAAATAAATGGCACATAAATATCCCGTCTCAAAGTGGTCCCACCTGGCATTGACATTTAATTGAAGCAAACTGTGCTGGTCTGTGAGATTCCCATCAGTTTAATTGATCTACAGGGAACCGGCTGAGGACTCTGCCAATTATCCATGCTTTGCATTCCGGAAAGGTCGCCTGCATTTACACTGCTAACGAACAGAGCTGGGGGGGGGGGAGAGAGAGAGAGAGAGAGAGAGAGAGAGGAAGGAAAAAAACACGCTTGTGAACGTGTTGAAGGGCAGCGTCAATTTACCTCTTAATCTCGTCTCATGTCAAATGAAATGCCAGCTGCTGCTTTTTTTTAAATAAGTGAAAACGCACTTTGTATTACAGTATAACAACAGAAAATGCTAGAATACTCAGCAGGCCAGGCAACATCCGTAGAGAGAGAAATAGAGTCAACGTTTCGGGTCCAACCCTTTGTCTCTCTCCATGGATGTTGCCTGGCCTGCTGAGTTTTTCCAGCATTTTCTGTTGTTATTTCGGATTTCCAGCATCTGCAGTATTTTGCTATCGTACTTTGTATTACAGTGACCACCTGCCACCCCTCTTATCAGCCACCGCCCCGCTGTAGCGATGTTTTTGCGAGCCATTAAAAGGGGGAATGAAAGTTGCTGCGGAAGGGGATGTTATAGAGTGGCTGTGGTTTTCGTGATTTCTCTAATGAAAGTATGGTATGCTATGATTAATAATATTGAAAGTAGCTTTGCTATGTGGCAGTTTTTCTCGTCAATCTGCAAAGTCTATGAAGCTGTTTGCATTATGTTTTAATAATAAGTGGGAATGTGCTCTGCTAGCGTAATCAATATGGATGACCACGAATGTGGAGACAAAATTTGCCTATTACAACCTAATTGCCGTCTAACTCCATTTCCCACGTAATGCACGATCAGTGGACGATAACAATGTTTATTTCATTCCTGTGGTGTGGGTGTCGCTGGCAAAGCCAGCATTTATTGCCCATCCCTAATTGCCCTTGAGATGGTGGTGGTGAGCCGCCACCTTGAACCACTGCAGTCCTTGTGGTGAAGCTGCTCCCATAGCGCTGTTAGGGAGGGAGTTCCAGGATTTTGACCCAGCGACGATGAAGGAACGGCCGATATATTTCCAAGTCAGGATGGTGTGTGAGTTGGAGGGGAACTTGGAGGTGGGGGTGTACCCATTCGCTTGCTGCCCTTGCCCTTCTAGGTGGTAGAGGTCACGGGTTTGGGAGGTGCTGTTGAAGAATCCTTGGCGAGTTGTTGCAGTGCATCTTCTGGATGGTACACACTGCAGCCACGGTGCGCCAGTGGTGGAGGGAGTGAATGTTTAATTACTGCACATGACTCAGAAACTGGGTTGAGAGAAGCGGTACCACCTAGTTTTGGGGTGTGACAGACTGATAGATAACAAAAGTGGAAGCGGGCGATTGCTCGCGTGGGTTTTCCCAATCAACCTCCAAATCTACGCAGAAACTTCTGCAGAAACCCCAAATGTGCGGTTTCTCCGGGGTTTCTGCGGATTTTCCACCGAAGCTACAGCAGACGATTGGGTAAACCTCCCATGGAAATTCACCCCAAAAATATTTTTTAAAATCTCTCTGTTGGATTGCCGAGTGTACATTATGCACATCTATAAGGCACAAGTCAGGAGTGTGATGGAATACTCTCCACTTGCCTGGATGGGTGCAGCTCCAACAACACTTAAGAAGCTCGACACCATTCAGGATAAAGCAGCTCGCTTGATTGGCACTCCATCCACCACCTTCAACATTCACTCCCTCCACCACCGGCGCACTGTGGCTGCAGTGTGTACCATCTACAAGATGCATTGCAGCAACTCGCCAAGGCTTCTTCAACAGCACCTTCCAAACCCGCGACCTCTACCACTTAGAAGGACAAGGGCAGCAGACGCATGGGAACATCACCACCTACAAGTTCCCCTCCAAGCCACACACCATCCTGACTTGGACCTGTATCGCCGTTCCTTCACTGTCGCTGGGCCAAAATCCTGGAACTCCCTTCCTAACAGCATTGTGGGTGTACCTACACCATATGGACTGCAGCAGTTCAAGAAGGCGGCTCACCACCATCTTCTCAAGGGCAATTAGGGATGGGCAATAAATGCTGGCCTAGCCAGCCTGCGACACCCACATCCCATCAATGAATAATTTTTTTTTTTTTTAATCCAAAATAAACAAGAGATGCCGCTCATTAAATGACAGAATCATAAGTAACTGGTATTGGAATAACAGAGGTCACTTGGAACCAAAGAACATGACAAGGAGAGGATTGCTATGGAGTATCTTCTCTGCTATTTCCTGCTTTTACATTTGCATCTACGTTCAACTAAAATAGCAAAGAGAGGAAAATGTTGGCCATGTATTCCTGAAACTGGAAAAGCAAATCTTAAAATAAATTACCCGAATACAATAACAGAATCATTGTATTTGAAAGCGCAAGAGATGCTAAGTCATATTTATAGCACATTTATATCAACGTAATTCTAAAATCGATATTTATTATGCACGCTAATGACCAAACTTCCAGCGAATGAGATTAATCAGTGTACAAATCTTTTTCCGATAGAAACATTATTGAAGTACAAATTCTATTAGAGATATTAAAAAAAACTGTTTTTGCTTCTTCGACTGGTTTCCTGTTCTATTAAAGTAATGTACAATGTGCAGAGAGTCAGAATCATTAATTAATTAACATCCAATTAATAATGTGCTTAGGGACCGTTTAATGTAAATAGTACCAAATTGAGGATGATTTGGTCCAACTAAAGAGCTTTTTTTGGCTGATATAATTTGAGCCTAATTGACAGAGAATCTTTCATTGATACATTACTGTGTTCTACTCATGTGGGAGTACAAATCATTGAATAAATGGTTGCTAATTCAATAGTCTTTCATTTGTATAATTCAATTATTTGTGGGACCAAAGCTTTCTTTTTCTGCGGCTTCTCAGTCCCCAGGGATAGACCTTTCTCTCATATTTTCGATCACCTTCTTTTCCTGGCACCTCTCAGCCCTCCTTCTCAGTTCGTCATCATTTTTTTCCACGCCGCCTTCCAATTATTATGCCCTTGTTCGTACTCCTCTCTAGATCTTTGATGTGTTCTGGCTATAGTCCCGAGTAGAACTCAAACCCAACAGATTTTAGAGATGCTTGGAACTTTTTTCAAAGCAGTGTTCTTGAATGAATCAACAAAGGAGGAAAAGGGAAAGGGAATGTTTAAGTAGGAGGCTGGTAAGTGTGAAAGGGAGAGGGAAATGGCGATGAGGAGGACAGCTGGCATCACTTTATTCTTGATAGCTGATACATTATCATTTTCTACCCTCCTCTATTTAAGGTGCTGACTAATGTTGGCATATGGCATTGCTTGCACACTGGTGCCAGCCATGGCTCAGTGGGAAGCACTCTGACCTGAGTCAGAAGGTTGTGGGTTCAAGTCCCACTCCAGAGGCTTAAGCACAAAAATCTAGGCTGACACTCCAGTGCAGTGCTGAGGGAGTGCTGCACTGTCAGAGGTGCCGTCTTTCGGATGAGATATTAAACCGAGGCCCTGTCTGCTCTCTCAGGTGGATGTAAAAGATTCCATGGCACTATTTCGAAGAAGAGCAGGGGATTTATCCCTGGTACCCTGGCCAATATTTATCCCTCAACCTACATCACAAAAACAGATTATCTGGTCATTATCACATTGCTGTTTGTGGGAGCTTGCTGTGCGCAAGTGGGCTGCCGCGTTTCCTACATTACAACAGTGACTACACTTCAAAAAGTACTTCATTGGCTGTAAAGCGCTTTGGGACGTCCTGAGGTCATGAAGGGTGCTATAGAAATGCAAGTTCTTTCTTTCTTTACCTCAGTCACCATTTTCCATTTGTGTGAAAAGACATTGGCTTGGAATTTACGCTCGGTTGTGTGGTTTTTTTCAGTGCAATTCGCCCGAATTTGACCAAACCAGTGCAAAAGAGCGAGGAATTTCAGGCGCAAATTAGGTTCAGCGCAAATCTGAGTTTCCGCGATCTTTTGTGCTAATTTAAAAAACATCGGCGAGAAGCTGGCCACGCCCACGCAATTGGCCATGATCCCGGATTGAATTAATCACTAATTGCGGCCGTTTGCGGGCCTCCAAGACGCCTAAAATTAAGCTTTTTTTTTTAGGCGCAATGAGACTTATAGGCACGTTTTAAAAGCTTTTAAATATTTTTTTGATTTACGAAGATACTGACGACTGTACACCAATGAAGCTGGCAAACCGTTCCGTATAGTCATTTTCAGTCATTTAAAATCGGGTTCCTCACAGGTAGTGGACTAGACGCTCTGATTAAAAATGCTTATTTTTTTGTGATAAGCCCACTTTCAGCTGTATTAATCAAACTGCACCAGGTCAGCATTTTTCAATATATCAAGAAATATTTTTAATGCGAGAATGTTTTTTTTTTAAAGTTCCATTCCTAAGCGTTGCCATGGTTCATGGCAGATTTTACATTTGGCAATATGCAACGCGAGAGAAAAAAACACTTCTTAAACCCAGCACAATTTTGAGCAAAATTTGCGCCCGGATTGCTGATTATGCCTAAAGTGGAAACTCTTGGCTATTGACGGCAGACAGACTATGTGATACAGGTACCAGCACAATGGATTCTGACCCTGTCCTCACCTGATGCCCACACACACGCGAGCCTGCCAGCAGGATTAAGAGCAGAAGTCGGCCATTCGGCCCCTCGAGCCTGCTCCGCCATTCAATAAGATCATGGTTGATCTTCGACTTCAACTCCACTTTCCCGCCCGATCTCCATATCCCTTGATTCAACTAGAGTCCAAAATCTATCGATCGCCGCCTTGAATATACTCAACGACTCAGCATTCACAGCCCTCTGGGGCAGAGAATTCCAAAGATTCACAACCCTCTGAGTGAAGAAATTCCTCCTCATCTCAGTCTTAAATGGCCGACCCCTTATCCTGAGTCTATGCCCCCTAGTTCTGCACACTTCAGCCAGGGGGAAACAGCCTCTCAGCATCTACCCTGTCAATCCCCCCTCAGAATCTTATATGTTTCAATGAGATCACCTCTCATTCTTCTAAACTCCAGAGGGTAAAGGCCCATTCTGCACAATCTCTCATCATAGAAGTGGAATGCTGGGCTGACATTTCATCTCCCCAGCTCAAAGTCTGAGGCCAATTGTGGTCTCCCTATTGCCATCTCCACTTGTATCAGCTTGACTCAGTTTAAACTGGGAATTCATAGTGGAATATAATGCATTCAGCATTGCTGAATCTAATCTATCTTTCATAACAGCATGCAATGGGAATATTCTCTTCCTAACAATCCTCAACTAGAAACATTGCTAGAATCGATTGTAATTAATCTTAACTCTTTAAATCTATTCTTTTTCTTTGGAAGATTGTTATCTGTGGCAGGACATCATGTTTCGATAATTAACAAAGACACTGCAGGATGCCGATAACACCAGAAGCCAATGAGGCGCCACTTTAGGAGATTAACGGAAGCAGCATAATTAGCCCGTTCAACAAAGCTACTGCACAGATTTTCACATTTGAAAGCATTTGATCAGGGAATTACATCCCATGGTGCTTTGATGTTGTAAGAGCAAAGTATCTTTGGTGAGAGGGGCCCTTCAGTATGGAGTTGACTGAATCCTTAAGCAACGGGAGGATTACTTCGGCTGTTCCAATTCATAGAAATCATATGGAACTCGTCATGCTTTTTTGTTGACGGTTTCTGTTACTTTATTATATACGACACTGATGCACGCATGCACACACGCACACAGGAACAGGAGGAGGCCATTCAGCCCCTCGAGCCTGTTCCGCCATTCAATTAGATCATGGCTGATCTGTATCTTAACTCCATCTACCCGCCTCGGTTCCGTAACCCTTGCCAAAGAAAAGTCTGTCAATCTCAGTTCTGAAATATTCAATTGACCCCCCACCCCCAGTCACAACAGCCTTTTGGGAGAGAGTGTTCCAACTTTCCACTAGGCTTTGCATTCTAGTGTCAGCCGTGGCTCAGTGGATAGCACCTTTACCTCTGAGTCAGAAGGTTGTGGGTTCAAGTGCCACGCCAGAGACTGGAGCGCAAAAATCTTGGCTGACACTCCAGTGCAGCGCTGCACTGTCGGAGGTGCCGTCTTTCAGGTGAGGTGCTAAACCGAGGTCCCGTCTGCTCCCTCAGGTGGATCCAATGGCACTATTTCGAAGAAGAGCAGGGGAGTTACCCCTGGTGTTCTCTGGCTAATACTTCTCCCTGAATCAACATCACTAAAACAGATTATCTGGTTAATATCACATTGCTGTTTGTGGGAGCTCGCTGTGCGCAAGTGGGCTGCTGTGTTTCCTAGATTATAACAGTGAATATACTTCATTGGCTGTACAGTGCTTTGGGGGGTCCGGCGATCATGAAATGTGCTACATAAATGCAAGTCTTTCTTTCCTGAAGTGCTTCCTGATGTCACCCCTGAACAGTCTAGCTCTAATTCTAAAGTTATGCCCCCTGTTTCTGGACTCCCCCACCAGAGTAAATAGTTTCTCTCTATCAACCCTGTCAAATCCATTAATCATCTTAACCACCTCATTTAGATCACCCCTTAATCTTCTATACTCAAGGGGATGCAAAGCTAGTCTATGCAAGGATGTCTTACCATTTTCTTGTCTCACCATTCAGGCACAAGTACAGCTCACTCTAAATGGCACTTGCAACCCTCCATAACATTTCAGTGTTATTAACTACAGAGCTGAGCTATTTGGCTTATTTCAAAATGGATCATGTAATTCTCGGAGAAGAAGAACATTGCATGGAGTGAAGTAATTTGATTCTCACTCCACACTTAGTTTCGCTTTTTTGGTGGCAATATCTCAAGGTGGCATGAATGCCAGTCCACTCTCGAGCCACGTCCATTGCCTATCTCAACCGTCACCTAGCATTCAGGCAGCCTATCTCAAGTGTAGAAAGGGTACAGTGCAGATTCACTAGGATGATACCAAGGATTTTAGGGTTAAGTTGTGAGGACTGGTTACATATGTCACTGGTTGTGATGCCACCTTCCATTCTAGTACTTCCGACATGTCTTCCTTTTCCTCAACCGAGGATTCCCCTCTACCATAATTGACACGGCTCTCGACCATGTCAGTTCCATTTCCCGCACTTCCACTCTCACCCCTTCCCCTCCCTCCCGGAACCACGATAGAGTTCCCCTTGTCCTCACCTTTCACCCCACCAGCCTCCACATTCAACGGATCATCCTTCGCCATTTCCGCCACCTCCAGCATGATCCCACCACCAAACGCATTTTCCCCTCCCTCCCCCTTTCAGCATTCCGAAGGGACCGCTCCCTCCACGACACCCTGGTCCCACTCCTCTATCACCCCCAACACCCATTCCCCTTCGCCCGGCACCTTCCCGTGCAAGCGCAGGAGTTGCAACACATGCCCTTTCACCTCCTCCCCACTGTCCAGGGCCCCAAACACTCCTTCCAGGTGAAACAGCGATTTACTTGTACTTCTTGCAATTTAGTACACTGTATTCGCTGCTCACGATGTGGTCTCCTCTACATTGGGGAGACCAAACGCAGATTGGGCGACCGCTTTGCGGAACACCTCCGTTCAGTCCGTAAGCATAACCCCGAGCTTCCGGTCACCTGTCACTTTAATTCTCTGCTCCACTCACACTCTGATCTCTCCATCCTCGGCCTATTACACTGTTCCAACAAAGCTCAACGTAAGCGCGAGGAACAGCACCTCATCTTTCGAATAGGCACTTTACAGCCTTCTGGACTCAACATCGAGTTCAACAATTTCAGACCATAACCTCGGCCCCTATATTTTCTTTCTTTTTTCTCTCACACGGCAGCTGTTGATGATTCTGACATCGCCATTTACACCTCATCTAGAGTCATCTTTTGTTTCTTAACTTGTCCCATTACCATCTCCCTTTGCCTTGCACCATCATCCCTTTTGTCTTTTAATCTCTCCTGCCTTCCATCCTATCACTGACCTTCCCTTTTGTTCTTTCCTCCCCTACCCCCTTACCCTGCCCCTACACTTGCTTAAAAATGTGTTACTTCTCCAACGTTTTCCAGCTCTGACGAAGGGTCATCGACCTGAAACGTTATCTCTGTTTCTCTCGCTACAGATGCTGCCTGACCTGCCGAGTGTTTCCAACATGTTGTGTTGCTGTTTCCGGTTGCATATGTATTCGCTTGGAATAGAAACAGAAAATGTTGGAAATTCTCAGCAGGTCAGGCAGCATCTGTGGAGCGAGAAACAGAGTTAGCGTTTCAGGTTGATGACCACTCGTCAGTTCTGACTCTCCCTTGGTCATTGTTTGCAACTTGTGTGGCGTGAATGTTACTTGCCACATATCAGCCCAAGCCTGGATGTTGTCCAGGTCTTGCTGCATGCGGCCACGGACCACTTTGTTATCTGAGGAATTGCTGAACACTGCGCAATCATAAGCGAACAGTCTCACTTCTAACCTTATGATGGGGGGAAGGTCATTGATGAAGCAGCTGATGTATCCCATTAGCCCAAAATGTAACAGTCAATTCTCAAATGCCAGTAACTTTTGTAGGAAATGTTTAGTTTTATTTTTGCCTAAGCACACATGAGAATGATTAAAGAGCACAGAAGGAAGCTCATAAAACTATCCAGGGATTAATTAATACGTCTGCCCGTTACATTTATTATTAACAGAAGTTATTATTGTTACCACTGCTAATTAGCAGCAATGCAAGCACTGTTCAAATTAGAATATTAACAACTGACACAAAACAAGAGTAAAGAAGTCTTACTGCAAATATATAGTGCCTCGGCGAGACCACACCTGAAGTACTGTGCGCAGTTTTGGGGCTAGAAATTCGTCTTGGGCTGTGGCGCATACGGGCGGTGTCGGCTCAGCCGCCCGCTATGCGCAGCGCCTGATATTCAGTTTAATTGCAGTCAATCCAACTGAATATCGGGCGCTGCGCATAACGGGCAGCGGTCCGATACCGCTTGCATGGCACCACTGCCGGAGATGCTTCTCTAGGCCCTGGTCTTACCTAAGGAAGGACATACTTGCCTTAGAGGGAGTGCAACAAAGGTTCACTAGACTGATTCCTGGGATGGGATGGTGGGGGTGGGATGGGGGGGACTGTCCTATGAGGAGAGAATGGGCCTATACTCTTGAGAGTTTAGAAGAATGAGAGGTGATCTCATTGAAACGTATAAAATTCTTAAGGGGGATTGACAGGGTAGTTACCGGGAGGATGTTTCTCCTGGCTGGAGAGTCCAGATCCAGGGGTCACAGTCTCAGGATAAGAGGTCGGCCATTTAAGACTGAGATGAGGAGACATTTCTTCACTCGGAGGGTGGTGAATCTTTGGAATTCTCTACCGCCCAGAGGGCTGTGGAGACTCAGTCGTTGAGTATATTCAAGGCAGAGATCGATAGATTTTTCGATATTAAGGGAACCAAGGGATATGGAGATAGTGCAGGAAAGTGGAGTTGAGGTAGAAGATCAGCCACGATCTTATTGAATGGCAGAGCAGACTCGAAGGGCAGAATGACCTATTCTTGCTCTTTTGCATTCTTATGTCAAAACATAAATTATCGCAACATTGAAATATGTTTTTGTGTTAAATCACATTGTTGTGTTCTGCCCACCCCACCCCCGCCCCGGCCATTTCCCCCCATCTCATCTGAAGCTGCCTCAGACAGGTTAATTCATGCCAATGGTTGTTCTTCAGCTGTGGACCTGGGTCACAAGTGGAGACAAGCTATTGAACCATGGGGCACTTCACAGCCAAGTCTGATCCTGTCCTCATCCAACATACGGAACATGCACATTATAGCAATCAGGAGCAAGAAGCCTTGTGGATTTTTCCACTCTAACACCTGTAATTGTTTGGATCAACTAATTCAGCACAGACTCCGGATCAGAAGGGAGACCTATTTGGTCTTTCCAGCTCAATTCTACACTAGGCATTCCATTCATCAACTGAGACATCAGTGGACCTCATTCTTGTGTTATCAATCATAGAAACATAGAAAATGGTTACAGCACAGAAGGAGGCCATTCGGCCCGTCCAGCCCGTGCTGACACTCTGCAAGAGCACTTCAGCTAGTCCCATTCCCCCGCCCTTTCCCCGTAGCCCTGCAAATTCTTTTCCTTCAGGTACTTAACCAATTCCCTTTTGAAAACCGTGATTGAATCTGCCTCCACCACCCTTTCAGGCAGTGCATTCCAGATCCTAACCACTCGCTGCGTAAAAAAGTTTTTCCTCATGTCGCCTTTGGTCCTTTTGCCAATCACCTTAAATCTGTGTCCTCTGGTTCTCGACCCTTCCGCCAATGGGAACAGTTGCTCTCTATCTACTCTGTCTAGACCCCTCATGATTTTGAACATCTCTATCAAATCTCCTCTCAATCTTCTCTGCTCTAAGGAGCTTCTGCAATTATATAGGGCCCTGGTGAGACCACACCTGGAGTATTGTGTACAGTTTTGATCTCTTTGCCTAAGGAAGGATATACTTGCCATAGAGGGAGTGCAACGAATGTTCACCAGACTGGTTCCTGGGATGGGGGATTGTCCTATGAGGAGAGATTGAGTAGACTAGGCCGATATTCTCTGGAGTTTAGAAGAATGAGAGGTGATCTCATTGAAACATATAAATTTCTTACAGGGCTTGACTGGGTAGATGCAGGGAGGATGTTTCCCCTGGCTGGGGAGACCATGTGCCTGCTTTACTAGGCCAGAGTGAACTGGGCATTTTCAAACTAAACCATGTGATATTACATTACCGTAATTAACTTCAAAATATTATTCAATAAACTTTACTTTGTAGGAGTCTACGTACTCCTAGCAAAAAATACTGAACTTGGAGAGGTTCAACAGAAAAGGTTTAATTGTTGAGGCTGCATGCTGAACACAAAATGGAGTCAGAGACTACACAAAGTACAACTCTCTTTCATCAGTGCACAGCTTCGACTGCTCCTCCACCGCTCTGGGCTTAACTATGTTGCAGATCGAGTTTCTTAAAGGTGTGATCCTTCTTAAAGGCATGACACCTGATTTATAGTCTACAGACCGGAAAGCGGATTGTGTCCGTTCTGTGATCGGTACGCCACACAGCTCCCCCCAGAATCCGCTAGTAGGGAGTGTACGAACCGGCGTGGTGGCTTGATGGCACGGCCGGAACGGCTCTTGGCGGTTGGTGCCGGGAGCAGGGCGGTCGGACGCGTCGGGCTCTTAGGCGGTCTGCCCCGCAGTGGGGGTTGGCCCACTTGAACGGGTTCGTCGGGCTCTAGGTGCGCCAGCTTGAGCCGGTCGACCGACACCTTGTCAGTTCTGCCGCCCACTTCGAGGAGGAAGAACTTATTCCCCGTCTGGAGTACCTTGTAGGGTCCGTCGTATGGGGGCCGTAGAGGTCCTCGGTGGGCGTCATGGTGCACGAAAACAAATTTGGCCATGTGCAGGCTAGGTGGTACGCGGGTTGCTGGTTCGCCGTGCCGGCCGGTGGGTACCGGAGCGAACTGTTGTGCTCGGTTGGCGAAAGCGCGGCGTTGCTGGTCAGCCGACCAGGGGGTCGTGGCGGTGGGCAGGAACTCTCCGGGTACGCGCAGCGGCTGGCCATACACGAGTTCCACCGCCGAGGCTTGCAGGTCTTCCTTGACTGCGGAGCGTAGGCCGAGTGGCACCCACGGGAGGCGGTCGATCCAAGCCTCGTCCTCGAGGCTGGCGTGGAGGGACGCCTTCATGGACCTGTGGAATCGCTCGCACAGTCCGTTGGCTTGGGGGTGGTAAGCCGTGGTGCGGTGAACGGCCACCCCGAGGTTTCGGGCGATGGCGGCCCACAGAGCAGGGGTGAACTACGGGCCTCTATCCAACGTCATGTCAGAGGGGATGCCGAACCGAGCGACCCAGGTACCAATGAACGCCCTCGCGATGTCGGCGGTGGTGGTGGACGTCAGTGGAATGGCCTCGGGCCAGCGGGTGGCACGGTCCACGATTGTCAGCACGTGCGTGTGACCTTGTGATGGCGGCAGGGGGCCGACGAGGTCGATGTGGACGTGGTCGAAATTTCTTTCTGGCACGGTGAACTCCTCAAGTGGGGCTTTGACGTGCTGGTGGATTTTGGCACGCTGGCAAGCTATGCAGGATTTGGCCCAGATGCGCACATCTTTGCGCAGGCTGCGCCAGACAAATCGGTTGGCCACCAGTCTAATGGACGTGCAGGTGCCGGGGTGTGAGAGGCCGTGGATGATGTCGAACACCCGTTTTTGCCAGGACGCCGGGACTATGGGACGGGGTTGTGCCAAGGAGGTGTCGCATTTGACTGTGACGGCAGACGGGCCGCAGGCGACGTCGGTCAGTCGCAGCCCTGGGAGGGTTGTGGGCGCGGAGAGTAGATCGGGGTCGGTGCGTTGCTCCGCTGCCAGTTGAACATAGTCCACTGCCAGATGGGCGCCGTGGACGGCGGGGCGGGATAGGAAGTCGGCCACCACGTTGTCTCGACTGGAGACGTGCCGGATGTTCGTGGTGAATTCGGACACCGTGGTGAGCTGGCGTTGTTGCCTGGCTGACCACGGGTCCGCAGATTTCGCCATCGCGAATGTCAGGAGTTTGTGGTCGACAAACGCGGTGAAGGGGCGGCCCTCCAGAAGAAATCTAAAATGGCGGACTGCCAGGTACAGTGCGAAGAGCTCGCGGTCAAAGGCGCTGTATTTGGCCTCCGGGGGAGCGCAGTTGACGGCTGAAAAAGGCCAGCGGTTGCCAGGCCCCGTCGACCCACTGTTCGTACATGGCGCTGACCACGTGGTCGGAGGCGTCCGTGGTGAGGGCCACCCTGGCGTTGGGCTGTGGGTGAGCGAGCATGATGGCGTCGGCGAGCGCCTTTTTGGTCGAGTCGAAAGCGGTCAACATGTCCGCCGACCACTCGATCGCCATTCTGTCTTTCTTACCCCGGAGGGCTTCGTATAGGGGCCGCATGAGGGAGGCCGCTCCGGGAATGAAGCGGTTGTAAATGTTGATCATCTCCAAGAACTCCTGGAGGCCTTTGATGGTGGTAGGCCGGGGGAACTGCTGGACGGCTTGCACCTTGGCGGGCAGGGGAATGGCTCCGTCCTGCGTGATGTGGTGGCCGAGGAATTCGATCCTGCTGAGGCCGAATTGGCACTTGGCTGGGCTGATGATGAGCCCGTGCTCACTGAGCCACTGGAACAGGGTGCAGAGGTGCTCGATATGTTCCTGCTTGGAGGAACTAGCTACTAGGATGTCATCCAGGTAGACAAAGAGGAACTTCAGGTCCCGGAGGACCGAGTCCATGAGCCGCTGGAAGGCCTGGGCTGCGTTTTTGAGGGCGAAGGGCATTCGGAGGAACTCGAATAGCCCAAAAGGGGTGATTATGGCCGTCTTGGGAATGTCCATGGGGTGGACTGGCACCTGATGGTAACTGCGCACCAGGTCGACTTTGGAGAAGACTGAGCGGCCGGCCAGTCTAGCCGAGAAGTCTTGAATGTGCGATATGGGGTACCGATCCGGTGTGGTGGCGTTGTTTAAGCGCCGGTTGTCCCCGCAGGGGCGCCATCCCCCGTCGGGTTTGGTGACGATGTGGAGTGGGGAGGCCCAGGGGCTGTTGGAGCGGCGGATGATGCCGAGCTGTTCCATTGTGGCGAACTCGGCCCGCGCGATCTCCAGCTTGGCCGGGTCCAGCCTGCGGGCGTGGGCATACACCGGTGGGCCTGTGGTGGGGATGAAGTGTTCTACCCCGTGCTTAGCAACCTTCGCGGAGAAGGTCGGGTTGGTGAGGGCTGGGAACTCAGCCAGGAGTGCTGAGTAGTCGTCCGTTGAGTGGGCGCGGCACTGCCACGCCATTTCGGCGGGTTGGGGGGGGGCCATGGCGCCCGGGACAGGTGACATGGTGTTCATGTCCACGAGGTGGCGCCGAGGCATGTCGACCAACAGGCCGTGGGCACACAGGAAATCCGCACCGAGGAGCGGGGAGAACACCTTGGCGGTGATAAACTCCCAGTGGTAGCGGCGGCCGGCGAGGTCGATGGTGACGGTGCGGGTGCCGTACGTCCGGATGTCGGTGCCGTTAGAGGCAGCCAGCGCAGGGCTGCGGCCGCCTCACTGGATCTCGAGGGCGAACGCTGGGATGATGCTGCGCTGCGCGCCCGTGTCGCATAGGAAACGGCGTCCGGAGGCGCTATCCGTAATGTACAGCAGCGCGCCTGCTTGCCCCACGTCCATCGTGTAGGCCGGTGTGGGGGTGGTTGGAAACGTGCAAGGATGGCTGCAGCGGTGTGCCCGTGCGCCGAACCGGGTATGGAAGTAACAGTAGCCCTGGGTCGGAGGGCTTGGGGGACGTCGGGGCCTGGGGGGCCTCGTGGCCGAGCTGTGTGGCCGCGTGATAGAGGGTGGAGCGCGCGCCGACGCTGCGGAGGCCAGGTCGGGGGTGACGGCGTGGTTGGAGCTGGCGGACAGGAGCTTATCGGCTTCATCGGCCAGGGCCTCGAGGTCCGTGAGGCTGGATGCCACGATCGCCGGGCGGATGCTGGGAGGTAGTTTGCCGATAAAGAGCATGTGGAAGAGGGAGCCGGGCGGTTTCTCGTCGGTCAGAGCAAGCATGTGTGAGGGCAAGTCTGACGGCGTGGAGTCACCGAGAGCCAGGAGGTCGAGGAGGTGGCAGTTGCGCACGAATTTGGAGGCTGTGAATTTTTTAATGAGCGCGGCCTTGAGATGTGCATACTTGCCTTCCTCCGGATGGTTTTGTAGTGTTGTCCAGACTTTCGTGATTGTGGCGCTGCCCAGGGAGGCGAGGAGGTAGTCGTACATCATTGCGTCGGCGGTGATGCCGCGGAGTCGGAATTGCGATTTGGCTTGAAGGAACCAGGCGGTGGCCAGGTTCTCCCAGAACTCCGGCAGCTTCATAGAAACTGAGTTTGTGTCAGCCATGGTTACGCTTAGGAGTCATCCTGAGCGTCGGGGTCACCAATGTAGGAGTCTACGTACTCCTAGCAAAAAATACTGAACTCGGAGAGGTTCAGCAGAAAAGGTTTAATTGTTGAGGCTGCATGCTGAACACAAAATGGAGTCAGAGACTACACAAAGTACAACTCTCTTTCATCAGTGCACAGCTTCGACTGCTCCTCCCCCGCTCTGGGCTTAACTATGTTGCAGATCGAGTTTCTTAAAGGTGTGATCCTTCTTAAAGGCATGACGCCTGACTTATAGACTACGGGCCGGAAAGCGGATTGTGTCCATTCTGTGATCGCTACGCCACAACTTTCCAATTGCTCATCTTTCATTCCGATGTCTTCATGCATATAAAATTCTTAAGGGCTTGACAGGTAGATGCCGGGGAGGATGTTTCCCCTGGCTGGGGTGTCGAGAACTAGGGGTAACAGTCTCAGGATAAGGGGTCAGCCATTTAGGACTGAGATGAGGAGAAATTTCTTCATTCAAATGTTTGTAAATCTTTTGAATTCTTTTTGAAAAGATCCCATGGTCACTAATTTGAAGAAGAGCAGAGGAATTATCCCCGGTGTCCTGGCCAATATATATCCCTCAATCAACACCACTAAAAACAGATTATCTGCTCATTATCACATTGCTGTTTGTGGGAGCTTGCTGTGCACAAATTGGCTGCTGCCAGAGGGCTGTGGAGGCTCAGTCGTTGAGTATATTCAAGTCAGAGATCAATAGATTTTTGGATATTAAGGGAATCAAGCGATATGGGGATAGTGCAGGAAAGTGGAGATGAGGTTGATGATCAGCCATGATCTCATTGAATGGCGGAGCAGGCTCGATGGGCTGAATGGCCTACTCCTGCTCCTATTTCTTATTTTCTTATGTTCTCTAGTCTATCCACGTAACCTCATCCCTGGAACCATTCTTGTAAACCTTTTCTGCACCCTCTCTAAGGCCTTCACATCCTTCCTAAAGTGCGGTGTGCAGAATTGGACACAATACTCCAGTTGAGGCCGAACCAGTGGTTTAGAAAGCTTCATCATAACTTCCTTGCTTTTGCACTCTATGCCTCTATTTATAAAGCCCAGGATCCCGTATGCTTTTTTTATCCGCTGTCTCCACCTGCCCTGCCACCTTCAACAATCCATGGTTTTAACAAGCTCGCTGGCTCACAAACACAAGCCTAAACGGCTTAATCCTAAAACTTGGCACGTACCGATCATTTCATTTTGGAAGGAAAATGGTTATTAAATTTTAAAAAGCTTGCACTCTTGGGTTTCTGACTCTGAATCTTCCCAGCTAGCAGGTCCAGCTTTCAGGTGCAGATCCCTGACTCATATCCAAATAAATCGGAATGCTTGGCTGTTAGGGAGTTTACAGAAGCTCAGGATTTAGCTGTTTTCCCTGATGCATCATCCTTCATTCACCCATTATGTTGTGTGCACCGCTTTCAAGCAATTTCCTGCTGAAGTTTGTGATACTTGTTGTGACAGTTATTTCAGTCACAATTTGCAGTATCATCAGGTACTGATTGTCAGAGTATATCATCAGTGTTAATGAAAGAAAGAAAGACTTGCATTCATATAGCGCCTTTCATGCCCACTGGATGTCCCAAAGCACTCTACAGGAAATGAAGCACTTTTTTTGAAGTGTAGTCGCTGTTGTAATGTAGGAAACGCAGCAGCCAATTTGTGCACAGCAAGCTCCCACAAACAGCAATGTGATAATGAGCAGATAATCTGTTTTTAGTGGTGTTGATTGAGGGATTAATATTGGCCAGGACACCGGGGATAACTCCTCTGCTCTTCTTCAAATTAGTGGCCATGGGATCTTTTACGTCCACCTGAGAGAGCAGACGAGGGCCTCGGTTTAACGTCTCATCCGAAAGACAGCATCTCCGACAGTGCAGCACCCCCTCAGTACTGCACCGGAGTGTCAGCCTAGATTTGTGTGTTCAAGTCTCCGGAGTGGGACTTGAACTCACCACCTTCTGATTCAGAGGTGAGAGTGCTATCGACTGAGCCACAGCTGCAACGTCTGCACAGGAAAAGTAAAGAAAAGAATGGGAGAAATAGAAATGGTTTATGCATTGTTCATCAAATAAACAATAATGAGAATTTTCTTAACAACGATATTTAATGCAGAAAAGTAATAGTGGAATTAACAATTTGATATATGGATGAGTCCGTCACTTCAGCATACTTCTGGATAATAGGATATTTGTATCCAAATTCCTGGTGACAGAGGAAGTGTCAGGTGTGTTTTCAAACAAATTTTGACACTGAGCCACATAAGGAGGTAATAGAACAGATGACCAAAAGCTTGGTCAAAGTGGTAGGTTTTAAGGAGCACCTTAAAGAAGGAGGGAGAGAGGCGGAAAGATTTAAGGAGGGAATTCCAGAGCCTAGGGGCCAGGCAGTTGAAAGCACGGCCGCCAATGGTGGAGCGATTAAAATCGAGGATGCGCAGGAGGCCAGAATTGGAGGAGCGCAGAGATCGCGGAGGGTTTTAGGGCTGGAGGAGGTGACATAGATAGGGAGGGGCGAGGGCCATGGAGAGATTTGAAAACAAGGATAAGAATTTTAAAATCGAGGCTTTACCAGCCTGGGAGCCAATGTAGGTCAGCGAGCACAGCAGAGATGGGTGAACGGGACTTGGTGCGAATTAGGATATGGGGTAACAAACGTTTGGATGAATTCGAGTTTGTGGAGAGGGTGGAAGAGGGGAGGCCGGCCAGGAGAGCGTTGGAACAGTCAAGTCTGGAGCTAACAAAGGCATGGATGAGGTTTCAGCAGCAGATGACAGATGTCTTTCTACTTCTATGAACTGGACACAAACTTTATCTGGATGTTGCTTATGCGCTATGTACCACTTCTATTATGAATATATATTGTGCAATATGGAACTGTTCCCTTGTTTGTTTTACTTATCGCAAGCACAAGATTACAAAATGCAACAGTGGCCTTGAAGTTATACTGTGGGAAACTAGTATGTAAACAGTTAAAGGCGTTTGTATCAAATGACACCATGAGATACTGGCAAATGAAACCTAATTTTGAATGGTTGGCATAAGCCACCTACATTTCTGATCTGCGTTCCCAGTGGGTGACGCTGCTTATCAACAGTGATAAAATTGTCTCTTTAATGCGATCTTATGAAATTCCTTTGCCTGTACTTTAAACTGAATAGGTTAATGCCTTTGTTAAAATGAAAGAGTTTCATTGGATCACATTAATCGTTTGAATCCTAGAATGATACAGCGCAGAAGGAGGCCATTCGGCCCATCGTGTCTGTGCCGGCTCTTTGAAAGCGCGATCCAATTAGTCCCAGTCCCCCCTGTTCTTTCCCCCCATAGCCCTGCAAATGTTTTCCCCTTCAAGTGTTTAGAAACATAGAAACATAGAAGATAGGAGCAGGAGTAGGCCATTCGGCCCCTCGAGCCTGCTCCGCCATTCAATGAGATCATGGCTGATCATCCAAATTCAGTACCCTGTCCCTGCTTTCTCCCCATATCCCTTGATCCCTTTAGCCTTAAGAAATATATCCAACTCCAGATGCTGTTTGCATTCACGTGGTGTCCTTTTCAAGGTCTATATGGTTTCCAGAAACATAGAAGATTTTACAACAACAGGCCTATTCCTTTTTTGGCTGATTTAAACCTCATCTTTGCACCTTTCCATCTTGAATCCTCTGCTTCTCTAAAAAAAAAATCTGTGCATCTCCGAGATCCATTTAAATTCTGCTCGAGTGGCATTTGCCTGATAACTTATTCTGTGTCTGTCACTCTCGTTCCTTCTGAATTCCCTATTTGCTCCTAATTTTGGAACCACTTCTCTTACTTTTCTGTTAGTAAGACATCGCAAAGCAGTGGATTTTCATTTAGAGGACAAAGCTAGAAAATATAATGATTTAAATTAATACTTCTTCCATCGAAAATGCACTGGGCAAGTTTTGAATAAAATATATATCCACACTTGTAATGTGATATAATCATTGTCATTCACGACTAATCAAGTCAGCATCAGACTTAACTATACAAATGTCATGTCACACTAGTAGATGTCCTGTGCTATTGCTCATCAGCAGCTCAGGACACAGGTAGCAATTCATAGGAATGGGAGTAGGCCATTCAGTACCTTGAGCTGTTCCATCATTCAGTGATCGGTATATTAACTCCATCCACCTGCCTTGGCTCCATATTCTTCCACACCCTAGTCTGGCAAAAATCTGTTGATCTCAGATTTTAAGGGGGAAAAGTTCAGTATCGCCCCATTTGGGGCGCCATTATCGGCCGTGCGCAAAGTTTAGCGCCTGGCGCTAATTATCGCCTCCGACGGCAAATTTGGCTTTTATCGCCCCTGGAGGTGATTGGAGCGCTAAATCAGGTGCTTCACACCTGTCTTACGGCGCAAAGGCCGAGGAGTGAGGCGCTACCTCAGAGCGCTGGCGAAGCAAGGAAGGGCAAATCAAAATGAACCTGCAAAGTGCTGCTCAGTACTCAAAACTCCTTCACACAGCATTGAATCTCTCCAGAAGTCTCTCTCTCTCTCTCTCTCAGTGCGTGGTGCAAAAATGTCACCGACAAAAAAAGGCAGGAAGCGGTCACCTTTAAATAGCGCTCCCCCAGTCCCTTTCTGACAGCATAACGCTCCCCTCAACCTGTCGTTGCTAGCGGCAGGCGGTAAGGCAGGGGGCGCCACTCGATATCTGGTCCGGGGCGCTAACGGGGCGTTGCGCACTCGACTGACGTCACGATCTGCCGGCACAGGAGACTGTGGCAGGAGTGTTTAGCACTGCCGCAAAATGTCTAGTTAATTTTGCGAGCGGTGCAAACATCGCCGTGCCCGGCCTCTAGTTGCTTTGCGCCCCAATTGGCACCCTCTTAAGGCGTTAACTAGAGGGGCAAACAACTGAATTTTTCCCTCATGATTTTTAATTGTTTGGCAAAAGTGAGAACTCGGACCAGGGATTGAGTGGAGCAAAAAGGTGTTGAATCAGAGATGCACCAGGGTCAATTTCCTGTTATGTGGCAAAGGTAATCAGCAAAGTCCACGGCCTGAGGTAGGCACAGGCCTTCCTGGGTTGGGGCAGGACTGAAGCTTCCCTGGTGCTGAGGCTGGCAGCAAATCCATCACTGAGGCTGAGGCTGCGATCAGAGACTTTTCTAAGGAACACAGGAACAGGAGCAGGCCATTCAGCCCCTCGAGCCTGTTCCGCCATTCAATGAGATCATGGCTGGATCTGTGTCTTCACTCCGTTTATCCGCCTTGGTTCTGTAACCTTTCAAAGCCTTGCCTAACCAAAATCTATCAATCTCAGTTTTGAGATTTTAAATTGGCCCCCAGCCGAAACAGTTTTTTGGGGGAAGAGAGATTCAGATTTCCACGACTCTTTGTGTGAAGAAGTGCTTCCTGACATCACCCCATAATGTCCTGGCTCTAATTTGAAAGTTATACCCCCTTGTTCTGGACTCCCCCCACCAAAGGAAACAATTCTGTCTCTTTCTACCCTATCAACTCCTTTAATCACCCCTTAATCTTCTACATTCAAGGGAATACAAGCCTAGACAATGCAACGTGTCCTCATAATTTAACCCCGTTAGCCCCGGTATCATTCTGGTGAATCTGCGCTGCCCCCACCCTCCTCCCCCCTCCAAGGCCAATATATCCTTCCTGAGGATGAGAGCAGTGTTATTTGTTAAGTCTGTGTGTTATAGTGAGAATTACTACACAGACCACAAGAGTAAATTCAACAGGTCTTTACTGGTTGGAGGTCAGACTATACTGAATACAATATTATTACACGGTGCTTATATACCGGTGTGGTCACCACCGGTATTACGTATACAGCAGCCAAAGAAAGTAGTACCTTTCTTAAGGTGGACCAGGCTTAAGTTCTCTTAAGGTGGAACAGGTTACATACACCACAATCCTCCCTTTTTAGCTTAACAGTCATATCCCCAAATAAACATAACATATATACATATATAACTTCAGGTATAACAGTTCAAAGGTTCAGTCTCTCAGGAGGCTTTCTGATTCGGCTTGGATAACGCCTTTCAGTGGTCTCTGATTCTTGTTGTTGAGGTGCCTCCTCTAGTTGGTTGCCAATGTATTGGGTGTCATCATCATCAAGTACATTCTCGGCCGAGGTAGATGCTTCAGGTTCATGAGCGTCTTCCACAGCTGTCTCTGTCACAACCATGGGTTCGACCCTTGCTCTCGACTCTACCAGTTGATCCGCATGACGCCTTATCACATTATGACCAATATCTACAGTGTACATCAGAGGTCCTTGTCTGGCTCGGATTGTTCCGGACTGCCATTTTTCGTTTCCATAGCCCCTTGCCATCACTGGTTGTCCTACGTCGAAAGTTCGAGTGGTCTTGCTGTTAATATGCCGAAACTGTTTGTTTTCCACTTCCCTCCGCACATTTGGTTTTAACAAGTCCAACTTGGACCGCAACCTCCTGTTATAAAACATCATAGCAGGACTTTGGTTAGTCACGGCATGATCGGCGTTTCTATATGACATCAGGAACTTATCGACCTTGTGTTGCAGCGGAATCTGATCATCATTCATGGCCTTAATAGCCTTTTTGAATGTCTGGACAAATCTTTCAGCCAACCCGTTTGTCGCCGGATGATATGGGGCAGAGGTATAATGTTTAACTCCATTCTTCTTTAAGAATTGTTGGAATTCTTCCGATACAAACTGTGGTCCGTTGTCCGAACAGATCTGTTCTGGCAATCCGTTCCTTGCGAATATTGTTCTTAACACCGCAATTGTCTTTTCTGAAGCAGTGGTATTCATCTTGATGACTTCTGGCCATTTGGAATGTGCGTCCACCGCGATTAGGAACATGGAGTCCATGAATGGACCAGCAAAGTCAATGTGTACGCGTTGCCATGGGGCTGAAGGCCATTCCCATGGGTGTAGCGGTGCTATCGGAGGTGCATTTTGCACTTTTTGACACCCAGCGCAGCTTTTCGTTAACTCCTCAATCTGTTGGTCAATACCCGGCCACCATACGTAAGCCCTAGCAAGACTTTTCATTTTAACTCCCCCCAGATGACCTTCATGTAGTTCTTTTAAAACTCTTTCCCTTAACTTGGGAGGAATAATCACTCTTGTCCCGTACATCAAAGTACCATGGCAGACGGACAGCTGGTCTCGCCTTGCCGAGAATGCCGGTAACAGAGGATCACCCCGTGTTGGCCATCCTTTCACTGTCACCTCGTAGACTCTGGACAGTGTCGGGTCGTTCCTGGTTTCTCTTTCAATACTTGCATTGGTGACAGGTAAACACTCGATAATGGTTGAATGAAATAACTCAACAGGGTCAACTTTCGTCGTGTCTTCACCTTCAGGTAGTGGCAGGCGCGACAGGCCATCAGCATTGCCATGCTGTTTCGTACCTTTGAATTCTATCTGATATTGATGTGCCCCTAAGAAAAGAGACCATCTCTGGAGATGCTGTGCTGTCATCACCGAAACACCCTTCTTAGGGTTAAAAATGGACACCAACGGTTGATGGTTCGTCAGAAGTGTAAATTTTTGGCCCTGTAGGTAATGATTAAACTTCTTCACTCCCCATACAAGGCTAAGGGCCACCCTATCGATCTGCGCATAGTTGCGCTCAGCAGAGGTCAATGATCTGGATGCAAACGCGACTGGCCTTTCCGTGCCATTTGGCAATTTATGTGAGAGTGCTGCCCCAATACCATATGGAGAAGCATCACAAGCCAACCGAATAGGCAGTGTCGGGTTGAAGTGAGCCAACACTTCCTCTGAGGTGATCAATTCTTTGCTTTTGCGATATGCCTTCTTACAGTTTTTGTCCCAGTCCCATGGTACCCCTTTCTGTAAAAGAGCGTTCAACGGATGCAGTACCGTGGATAGATTTGGCAGAAATTTATGGTAATAGTTAATTAATCCTAGAAACGACCTCAACTGAGAGACATTCTCCGGAGCGGGAGCCTTTACAACTGCCTCTATCTTGTCAGGAGACTTATGAAGCCCCTCCCGGTCAATGACATGACCACAGTACGAGATCCGCTTCTGGAAGAACTCACATTTCTGCCGATTTACTCTAAGTCCATACTCTTTCAGTCTGTTGAGCACCAGTTCCAAGTTAGCGAGATGTTGTTCATCACCATCACCTGTGATCAGAATGTCGTCCAGGTAACATTGTGTGCCTGGAATTCCCTGTAATACCTGCTCCATGGCCCTCTGCCAAATTGCTGGAGCCGATGCCACTCCAAAAACCAGCCTATTGTACCGGTACAACCCTCGATGCGTGTTGATCGTGAGGTATTGGCGTGACTCTTCTTCAACCTCCATCTGCAAGTACACCTGTGCCAGGTCTATCTTGGTGAAGTGTTTCCCGCCAGACAGTGAAGCGAAAATATCCTCAATCCGTGGAAGCGGATACTGCACCGTGTGAAGCACCGGATTAACGGTGATTTTGAAATCTCCACAGATGCGAACCTTCCCTGGATCTCCTGGCTTATTGTTCGCAGGACGTTTCATAACGGGAACAATGGGCGTAGCCCACTCACTCCAATCTACTTTAGACAGTACACCTGAACGTTCTAGTGCTTCCAGCTCCGCTTCAACCGTAGGTCGTATTGCATAGGGTACCGGTCTGGCTTTAAAAATTTTTGGTTGTGCATGTTCATCAATCTTGATGTTTGCCGTAATTCCTCTCAGTGTTCCCAGTCCCTGCTGGAACACCTCTTTAGCCTCATCCAATATTCTGGACAATCGTTTAGGTTTGACAGCTGTTTCCCCGGAATCTACCGTTAATGCTTTCAAGGAGTGCCAGTCCATATTCATTTTCCTAATCCACTCCCGTCCTAGTAGTGGTGGACCTCCTTCAGGTAGCACATATAAGTCCATTACTTGGCTTCCTTCGCCCTTGTGGACCACTTCTACCTCTATTTTTCCGATGGGGTACACTCTTTGTCCCGTGTACGTTTTCAATATAATCTCCGTATCCTGTAAGGGAATATGTTGGAATAACCTTCTGTAATCTTTCTTATTCATGACCGTCAATGCCGATCCAGTGTCCAATTCCATTTTTACTTGGACTCCTGCTATCTTAAGAGTGACCCAAATTGTCTGGAGGTCTGTATCCTTACCAACGTTGTGTATTCTTAAGCTATCCAGTTCATTACTGCTAGCGTCTGAATCTGACTTCTGTTCAGTCAAACTGTTCTTTGTCACCTTGTGTACCGTTGCATATTTTCCTTGCGGTGACTTTTTGTTGCTGGTCTTCTTTCCTGACCGGCATACTTTAGCTATGTGGCCAAGCCTGCCACACGTTCTGCATTCTTGGTTTTTAAACCAACACTGGTTCTGATCGTGCGTTGTCTTTCCACAACGATAACATTTGACAGAACTCAAACCCAATTTGTTTGTACCGAGTTCCGGTGGCCGTAGCTGCATTACTGCCGTGCCTCTCGCTGCGGCCTCGTGTGCTGCTGCCATAGTGACCGCCTTCTCGAGAGACAGCTCATTCTCCTCGAGCAGTCGCCTTTGTGTATCCTGTTTAAATAAACCACACACAAATCTATCTCGAAGTGCCTCTGTCAGTCCCGTTCCAAACTGACAATATTTTGCTAGCTTTCGTAATTCCATCAAATATTCAGCATTGCTTTCATGTTGCAGCTGTCTTCTATCGTAAAATTTAAATCGTTCCGCTAGCATCAGCGGCGTGGGGTTAAGATGATTTTTTAGGACAGTAACAATCTGTTCGAACGTCTTATCCGCCGGTTCATCTGGTGATAACAGGTGTTTCAATTGCCCGTATGTCTTCGCACCCATTAAGTTTAGTAATGTTAGTGCTTTATCTGCATCAGGAATTTTATTTGCCTTACAATAGTTTTGTATGCGTTCTACATACATAGCCCAGTCTTCTATATCACTGTCGAAGGCATTAATGTTCCCATGTTTAGGCATCGTAACAATTTATTGTATTTTTAATGTTATCCAAGATGGCGGCTTCCCGCTCTTGTCGTCGTCCTCCGCCCACAAAATGGCGGTTTTCCCGTGCTTGGCGGTCTTCACCCGTCCCCCGACGCTGTCTCCGCTTCACCGCGGCTCTCGCGCCTTCAGTTTCCCCAGACGCTGCGCCTTTAGCCCGAATGCGGCCCTTATCTCCGGTCGCGATCGATGTCCCACGCTGCGCCTCTCGCTCGAAAGCGGCCCGGCCCTTATCTCCGGTCGCGATCGACCTCACCGCCCTTATTCCTCCGTCTTCCCAGCCCCGTCTGTGCAGCCAACGCGGTTGACTTTCTGTCGCGTCGCTGCCCGGCTTACCCACCACGAGGTAGTAGAAGAAGCTGACAGTCGCTGATGGAGGCTTCGAGGTCAGGATGTCTTCTGCACTCCGGTTGCTCGATGCCTGCCGCTCGACGTGTCTTCCAGTAGGTGATGAGGGTGGAAACCTCTCTTTGACGTCCTGTCTGTGGACGAAGTCACCGTGGAAATTACTGCAGCAGGGTAAGAATCGGACTCGTCGCCACTGTTAAGTCTGTGTGTTATAGTGAGAATTACTACACAGACCACAAGAGTAAATTCAACAGGTCTTTACTGGTTGGAGGTCGGACTATACTGAATACAATATTATTACACTGTGCTTATATACCGGTGTGGTCACCACCGGTATTACGTATACAGCAGCCAAAGAAAGTAGTACCTTTCTTAAGGTGGACCAGGCTTAAGTTCTCTTAAGGTGGAACAGGTTACATACACCACATTATTCCTTGAGCTTTGAGGCCAGGAGTGTAAATGCTACTGGAACAACAGCAATAACAACATGCATAGGAGGAAAAGGCATAAATTACAGAAGAAAAAAATAATTTTGTAGCTGATGCCGACAACAGCAACTTGCATTTCTATAGCGCCTTTAACGTACTCAAATGTCCCAAGGCGCTTCACAGGAGCATTATCAAAAGAAAATTGACTCTGAGCCACATAAGGAGATATTAGGATCGGTGACCAAAAGCTTGGTCAAAGAGGTAGTTTTAAGGAGCATCTTAAAGGAAGAGAGAGAGGTAGAGAGGTGGAGAGGTTTAAGGAGGGAATTCCAGAGAATAGGGTCTTGACAGCTGAAGGCACGGCCGGCAGTGGTGGAGCGATTAAAATTGGAGATGCTCAAGAGGCCAGACTTGGAGAAGCATAGAGTTCTCAGAGGGCTGTAGGGTTGGAGGAGGTTACAGAGATAGGGAGGGGCGAGGATAATCTAGGAGCTGAGGCATTCATCTGAGGCAGAGTCCAAGAGTACAGGGAATCCTAGAGTTGACGACGGAAACGGAGGCCCTGCTGGGTTAAGGACGAGAACAAGTGTTCCTGGAATGGAAGTGTTCACGGGTCTGCCACCAGGAGTCCCTGTTTTCTGGAACAAAAGCAGGAGAAGCAGAAGATATTCCTGGTGTTAAGACTTGGAGGTAGACCGGTGAGCGAAGCTAGACCAGTACTGTGTAAGATCTACACCTATTATATATTGCAAGCCTTTATGCATAGTTAGTTGTATATAGTTAGTTAAATCATTTCTTCTGTCTGAGAGGCACCCACAAGGAGATGCAAATGAGGTTCCCTTGCACTGACTGCACATGCTCTGTAACTATCAGGAACATGGCCTGAGGATCTTTGGCCTGATAATATTATACACTCAGCTTATTGACAAAATAAGGTGGCAGCCAAAAACATTTTCGAAATATGTTTTCGTGATTTCATTGGTTCCCTTCCTTCCCTTTGTAGCTGTGTGGTGATTTTTGATTCTTGAGTGGTAGTTTGTGCCTGCACGCCACTTTTGATCATTAGTAGGATCCCTACCCATTCAGTCGTGACGTGTTGCTTTTCTGTGAAGTCTGCGAGGTGTGAGTGTGACACAAACCTTGCAAGAGTGGTGCTGTCAAACGCAGTTCTTTCCCCTGTGTGTGTGCTTTGAGCTGCGACTGACGCTCACTAAATGCACAAATTTTGTATACAACTTGCTTTGATACAGGTTTTTAATTTACTAAACATATGATGAGTACTTGAAGTAAACGCATTAGCAGGGCTATGGGGGAAAGAGCAGCGGGAGTGGGACTAATTGGAGAGCTCTTTCAAAGAGCCGGCACAGGCACGATGGGCCGAATGGCCTCCTCCTGTGTTGTATCGTTCTATGATTCCATTATCCCAAAATGTTTAACAGAGACACAATCAAATATTGAGCAACTGCAGAAGAAGAATTAAGGGAGGGGTGACTAAAGACATGTAGGATAACATGTAGGCAACGACATGTGAATTATATATTACAATACTCTGTTAACTCGTTTCTTCTAGTCGAAAGATTTGCGGACAATTCTTCCCTTATGTTTTCTACAAGGCTTATCCTTTAAAGATGCATGAGACAGAATTACAATCCACTGCCTGGAGCAAAAGCGTAACAGGTTTATGCAAAGAATATTTAAAGGCATTCCTTCATGAGTATGAGAGAACCATAATGTAGAATCACCACAGGCTCGGCACACAAGCATTGAAGTGCCTAAGAGACCCGGTCCATTTATTCTATGGCGTTCGACAGAAGTGTCCCCTTGCTTTATTTATTGTATGTAAGCACATTGGGCCGGATTTTCCGCCCCCCCACGGGTGCGTCTGAGGCGCGCACGCGCCCGTAGGGGCCGCGCCAGCGCCGGGTTGCAGGCGCGCAGAGCGCATGCGCCAAAACCCGGCACATGCGATCAGTCAAGGATTCTCTTGACAGATCATCCGCCTGCCCATGAAAAGTGCCTCCGCGGGTGGAGAGTCGCGCTTCTTGCTCAACTTCTGCCCGCTAAATGACTGTCAAATTCTTACGCCTGGTAAAGCGGGCGTAAGGCCTGCTTTAACCAGCTTAAGAGTTTAAAATAACATAAAAATAATTTTTTTTCTATCATTTAGACATTAAAAAAACCTGTGCAATAAGGTAAGGTTATTTTTATGCTCTTTAAAACATTTAAATTTATTTTTCAAAAAATTAAATTTTTGTTTAAAATATTTAATTAAATGGCATTTATTTAATTTTATATATGTAATGGTTTTTCTTTATTTATTTCAGTGTGTTGGTGCATTTTTGCAGTCATCCCCATTCATACCTTTGACAGTTCTGTGTGTATGGACCTGTCAAAAGGATGAAGGGGGATTCCCTCCTTTCATTGGTTCGCCTGACCCACCTGATCCCAGGGGCACTTGCGAACCGCCTGCGCCCCTGGGATACCCGGGCCTCTACGCATTTCGAAGAGGTGAGGCCCAGGATCGCAAGCCTCGGGATCTATGGAACCAATGGGTAAGTTCAGAGATTTTTTTCCAATCAGAGGCATCCGCCCGCAGGGAGCCTCTGATTGGAAATTCAGGGCCTGGATCGCATCCATTGAAGGCCTCTGCTGGTGACCCTGCTACATGTCTTCAGGTCAAGCTGAGGGGATTCCATGGGTGGGCCTTTGATGGTTTGGGGAAAAATCTCTTGCACACACCTGCCATCAAAGATTCTGGAAATGTAGCAGAAACTGGCTGACCTGGGTGGTGGGAAGATGCAGAGCTCCCCGCCCTGCCCCTCCCCCAACACCCATCCCCAGAAAAACAATCTGGCTGTAGCCATGGCCCCCTCAGAAAGGGGGCTGCATAAAGAAAACAGCTCCCTTCCGCTTCAGGGGGTCCAGGTTCCAAAACCACCCTGGAGCTCCCCCACTAAGTGACTCCAGTGGGCCTCACCTCTACTGCTTTTAGCCTGGAGATCAGGCATGTCTGCATCAGGGCTTGTCTTGTCTTGTCCCGAATGGCAATAATTCCTTGAATGGGGCGGGAACATAAGGACATATAAAATAGGGACAGGAGTCGGCCATTCAGCCCCTCGAGCCTGCTCTGCCATTCAATAAGATCATGGCTGATTTTCTACCTCAACGCCACCTTCCCGCCCGATCCCCATATCCCTTGATTCCCTTAATATCCAAATATACTCAATGACTCAGCATCCACAGCCCTCTGGGGTAGAGAATTCCAAAGATTCACCACCCTTTGAGTGAAGAAATTTCTCCTCATCTCAGTTCTAAATCATTGTACTTTGGTGTCGGTCTGAAATTCTCACTAGATTCTGCGTGTTCTGGCTGCTGTCAAAGACTGCGCCGAGATGACATCCAGCCCCGTTATTCCTCTTTCCTGGCCCATACAAATTGGAAACTCACCTATCTGTAGGTCTAGGGAGAGTGCTGGTAGGCCCCTTTTCAGATCCTGCAATTCGAATGGGTTGACATCAACCTCTGGTTCTCACTTTCTGTGGGCAATCCTAATTTTAGCCCTATTTAACAAATCTTAGAACCTTACAGAACAGAAAGAGGCCATTCGGCCCATCGTGCCTGTGCCGGCTCTTTGAAAGAGCTGCCCAATTTAGACCCATACCCCAGCTTCTGCCCAAAAACCTTGCATATTTGTTCTCTTCAAGTACATGTTTGATTGCTTTCTGTAAGTTCCCATGGGATATGATTCCACAACTCCTTCAGGTAATGCATTCCTGAACTTAATACTGTCCTGCAAAATCCCAATAAAATGGCATTGGAGATGCCACGGCATCACTCCCAGATCATTTATATTAAATGTAAATGCCCCCGCCTTAAGTAGTTGGAAGCTTCCTTCCCTCATCGGAGATATCACCAGAAACGTGCAGCATGTGGAAAAGTGGGAGAGAGCTGGTATCTCTGGTCTCCACTCAATTTCCTCTGCCTCATACAGCACAACACATGGTCATTTGGCCGAGGAAACTGGGCCCCCCTCTGTATCTTACAATGGTCTCCTTCTCCAGAAAGACATCTAGTAATATTCTGAGGCCATTTTTGGTTCCACAGTGGGTCCTGGTGACTTGCTCTTCATAGATTGTGCCCTTTAATGGAATGAGCAGTAAAGCTAATTGTGAATTAATTCAAATTGGGTAGACAACCACTTATTTGCAAAACAAAATGCTAATTTTTGAGCAGTTCAAAGCATTGAGATGGTCTGCCCCTTCAAGTCAAGCAATCAATTGCAAGAGGTAACACCAACGCTGCCTCCGCAAGATCCTGCAAATCCATTGGCAGGGTAGGCGCACCAACGTCAGTGTTCTCGCTCAGGCCAATATCTCCATCATCGAAGCTTTGACCACACTTGATCAGCTCCGATGGACGGGTCACATCGTCCGCATGCCTGATACAAGACTCCCAAAACAAGCGCTCTACTTGGAGATCTGACACGGCAAGAGAGCCCCAGGTGGGCAGAGGAAATGCTTCAAGGACACCCTCAAAGCCTCCTTGGAAAAAGTGCAACAACCCCACCGACACCTAGGAATCCCTGGCCCAAGATCGTACAAAGTAGAGGAGAAGCATCCAGGAAGGCGCCGAACACCTCGAGTCTCTTCGCCGGGAGCAAACGTAAGCCAAGCGCAGGCAGCGCAAGGAGCGCACGTCAACCCAAGCACCCCACCCTCCCGCCCCTTCAACCACCGTCTGCCCCACCTGTGACAGAGACTATAGGTCTTGCATTGGACTCATCAGTCACCTGAGAACTCATTTTTAATGTGGAAGCAAGTCATCCTCGGTTCTGAGGAACTGCCTAAGAAGAAGAAATGTGCGGTTTGCAGTGGCAACGCCCAATGTTGATTTGTTTGCGTGCAATACCATTGCCTAATTGTGGATTTTTCATGATGTGAAGTGGAAGGGAGTGACCACCGATAAAAATGGATTGAAACGTGTTGTAAGAAAGCACTTAGCAACGCTACAAGCTATCTGCACTGGCTGATGCTATCCGCATACCACACATGGCGTAAGCTGAACACTTGACAGCTGCTAGTGAAATGAAAATCCATCCACTCACATCTTTAACCCGGTGATTACCTAAGGTCAGCAATGAGCTAGATGCTGTGCCCACGGGTGCTTATTGGTAACTGTTGTTTGAATTTAATTGATGTGTTTATTGTTGGTAGGATTAACTACAAACTTGACATTTGTAACCACATTCTCTCTTAGTATTGAGATGAAATAGCAGCTATTTTGTATTTGTTCCGTTCAATACAATTTGACTGAAATACTATTTTTATTACTGAGGCCTAAAAGGGCTCATTACTGAACTGTCAACAAATCACTATATCGGTGCTAGTTTCAAATGATGCATTAAGGGAAGAGCTGGCTTGAAACAGTGTGGAGAATGTAATTCAAGTTTGAGTATGATTTTGGCAGTTTACACAATATTCAAACGCTGTTAAAATATACAGTTCAGTTTGAAGTCACTGTAAAATAACATGACAACAGGATTTCCTATGCAGCCTCATAGTAGCCTCAATGATTGGTTCCTGGGATGAGAGGGCTGTCCTGTGAGAAGAGATTCAGTAGATTGGGCCTATACTCTCTGGAGTTTAGAAGAATGAGAGGTGATCTCATTGAAACATATAAGATTCTGAGGGGGGATTGACAGGGTAGATGCTGAGAGGCTGTTTCCCCTGGCTGGAGAGTCTAGAACTAGAGGGGCACAGTCTCAGGATAAGGAACTGGCCATTTAAGACTGAGATGAGGAGACGTTTCTTCACAGAGGGGTGTGAATCTTTGGAATTCTCAACCCCAGAGGGCTGTGGATGCTCAGTCGTTGCAAGACAGAGATCGATAGATTTTTGGTCATTTTTGGTTATTAAGGGCATCAAGGGATGTGGGGATCGGGTGGGAAAGTGTAGTTGAGGTTGAAGATCAGCCATGACCTAATTGAGGGCCTGTATGGCCGATTCCTGCTCCTAATTATTTTGTTCTTACGATATTCGTGCACCTTCAGTTGATCTGAGACCTGAAGTGGAGGCGGAGAATGGAACCGGATGCTCAGGTTGGGAATCAGCAAAACGGCAGGAGAAAATAAAAAAGGGGGTCAGATAAAGAGAGAAACAGGAATAATGGAGAAGCAAACCAAGAATGGAGATGTAATGAAAGTGAGGCAATAAAAGAGAGAACTTGTACTTCTACAGCTCATTCCAAAGCAAGTCACAGCCAATGAGGTGCTTTTGAAGTGTTGTTACTGTTGTAATGTAGAGGAAAGACAGCAGCCAAATTTGCGCACAGCAAGGTCCCACAAACAACAATGAGATAATGATCGGATAACGAGGGTCTTTTATTCCCACCTGAGAGTGATGGGGGAGCCTCGATTTAACATCTTATCTGAAAGGCAGCAAAGGTAGCACTCCCTCAGGATAGGCAGAGCCATGGAAATTCTTCTTCTTCTTCTTCTTAGGCAGCCCCTCGGAACCGAGGATGACTTGCTTCCACATTAAAAACGAGTTCTCAGGTGACTGATGAGTCCAATGCGGGACCAACAGTCTCTGTCACAGGTGGGGCAGACGATAGTTGAAGGGGCGGGTGGGTGGGGTGCTTGGGTTGACGTGCGCTCCTTGCGCTGCCTGCGCTTGGCTTCCGCTTGCTCCCGGCGAAGAGACTCGAAGTGTTCTGTGCCTTCCCGAATGCTTCTCCTCCACTTTGTGCGGTCTTGGGCCAGGGATTCCCAGGTGTCGGTGGGGATGTTGCACTTTTTCAAGGAGGCTTTGAGGGTGTCCTTGAAGTGTTTCCTCTGCCCACCTGGGGCTCTCTTGCCGCGTTGGAGCTCTGAGTAGAGCGCTTGCTTTGGAACTATAAGCCAATTAGTTTGACTTCAGTTGCTGGCAAGTTGCTCAAACAGATCATAAGAGATGCCCTATATGATCACCTAGACAGAGGAGTCATCAGGAACTCACAACACCGCTTCTGGAAAGGAAGGTTGTGTCTTATTAATGCGATTGAATTCTTGATAGATGATGGGAACCCGGTAGACACAGTCTACCTGGGTTTTCAGAAAGCCTTTGATCAGGTAACTCACAATAGGTTAATCAACAAGGTGGAATCTTACGGTATGAGAGGGAAACTGCTACAGTGGATTAAGAATTCGGTGCATAACCATAGGCAGAAAGATGTTGGGCCAGTAATTCCGGTCCCAACGCGTGAGTACGGACGGGATACTCATGCGTGGGCCCGTTGGAAGTGCCGGATTTCAGCATGCACAGCGTATGCGCGGGAAACCGGCATTTCCTCCAAGGAGTTCAGAGGTCCAACGCGTGCACGCAGGACTCCGCGCGCACGCGTTGAACTTCCTTCTTTTTGACAGGTTTGCGCGTGTGCAAGGGCCTGAACTTTTTAGACATATAAAAAGGAGGCGTAAGGACTTGATTCTTGAAGGTAAGTGGCCTGTTATTTAAAATTATTACATTTTTTCCACAGCTTCATTGTTTTTAAGGACTTTACAGTAAGGTAAGTTTATTTTTAGACACGATTTCTTAAAAAATTATTTTTTTCAAAAATTTCATTAATTGTTTAAAATAGTTTTTTAAAGTTATTTATAGTTTATTTAATTATTGGGATTTTTTTTTAAAATTTTATTTAAAGTTAAACTAGTCTTTTGTGCGCCCGTACTTTTCATGAGTTTGACAGTCTTTACTATCAAACTCATGAATGAAGTTTCCCCTCCCCTGATTGGCTGCAGAGTGCTCACCTGATCCCAGCCGGCACATCGCACTAACTACGCCGCTGGATCAGACAAGCACATCGCGCCGACATCTGAACCGGGCCAGTGACAGGAATTCCAAGCAGGCCCGGGCTTCAGATGTCGGCGCGCCGGGTGAGTGCACATCGGGGGCTTGCACGCGCGGCAAGCTCCCGATCCTAATTTCTGGCCCGTTATCAATGCCTGTGGCTCTCTTTGTAGAATGGTTACCAGTGGCGCCCCCAGAGGGAGTGGTGTTGGGGCCTTTACTTTTTATTAATGACCTAGATGTAGGAGTTGGGGCAATGACCCATAAGTTTGCAAATGATAGAAAGATTTGTGCAAGTGTTAGGATTGTGGAAGTGAGTAAACTACTGCAGGAAGATCTCAATGTGTTGGAGGAACGGACCCATGACTGACAAATGATAATGAACTTAGAAAAATGCAATGTTGTGCATGTAGGCAGGACCAACGCTAGGTATAACTACACCCTACATGGTAGCGAACTAAAGCTGGTGGAGAAAGACAAAGATTTTGTTTTCATAGTGCAGGAAAGTTCATGACCAATGTTGTATGGCTATATCTAAAGCAAATAGGGAACTAGGCTAAATTTACAGCCTTATTCAATATAAAACAAAACATACCATTGTGTCCTTGTACAAGACCATGGTTAGGCCTCATACAGTTTTGGTCCCCGCACATGAACCAGCATTTCTATGCGTGGTCCAATCTGAGCCTTGGCATTTCAGGGGAGTGTTGAGCACATTCCCACGAGAAGGAACACAACGTTTGGTTCACCTTGGGCCTTCCTCGTGCTTCCCCAGAGTGGAGGTGGGATTGTCAGCTTACCTGGGGCATGGCATGTGGCACAGGGAGAGCCAATAAAAGCGAGAGGAGAAACCAAGATCAACTTGAGAAGCAAAATGTAAAATGCTGCTCAGCTCCACAAGGAATATACTCTTCTCACGGAGAGGGAGCTAAGTTCTCACAGGCTAAGCAGCAATCTTCTAAAATAAATGAATAAACCTGCACCCAATCAATAAAATAATAGCTCTGCAGAGTTAAGCAATTCTATTATGTTGTCATAAGGAATTACTTGTGAATTCTGCTGATTCCATGATACTGGGGAGAAAGCATTAGCTTAATAATCTCCTCTTAAATTAGCAGACACAGCGTCAATCTTTCTGCAAAATAAACATACCTGCTAAATGAATGGAAAGCACGTTACCTATTAAACAGCGGAATAACGCTGCACCACACCAGTTGCAGTTTCAAAACTGTGAGTGGGTTTTATTTTCCTGCGGTCCTGTCCACAGTTAACGTAATCCATCAAATTGGAAACAAAATATTTCTCCTTGTTTGGACCAAGGTCCCTGCCAATGACCAATGTCAAGGTCCAGCGGCCTCTGCTGTTTATGAATGCTTGGTGTAGACAGGCTCGAACTTGACTGCTTCAGTCAATGAGCTGACCGTCGCTCGCTGACCCAGCTCACACATGCAGCTAGATTTAATCACCATTGACTATTAATGGGTGGAGTTGTAGAATGGCCAATAGCCTAGGTTAGTGGAGAGTTGCTCCTACCCACAGAGCCTAACCCATCGCGAACCGCCTGCTTCAGAATAACAGGAATAAGGGCAGAAATTGGCATAGGAGGAGAGAGCATAAATTATAATAGAAAAAAATAATTTTGTACCTGATGCAGACAACAACTTGCATTTATCTAGCGCCTTTAATATAGTAAAATGTCCCAAGGCGCTTCACAGGAGCGTTATCAAACAAAATTTGACACTGAGTCACATAAAGAGATATTAAGACAGGTGACCAAAAGCTTGGTCAAAGAGATTTTAAGGAGCGTCTTAAAGGAGAAGAGAGAGGTAGAGAGGTGTAGAGGTTTAAGGAGGGATTTCCGGAGCTTAGGGCCTCGGCAGCTGAAGGCACAGCCACCAATGGTGGAGCGATTAAAATCAGGGATGCTCAAGAATTGGAGGAGCGCAGAGATCTTGGAGAGCTGTAGGGCTGGAGGAGTTTACGTAGATAGGGAGGACTGAGGCCCCGCTCAATGAAAACTATCTACAGTATTGCTTTGTGAATCTAGCATTGGGTGCCATCCACTCATTGCCTTGGACAAGGGCATGTACAGTATTGGACATATTAAAGGGATAAAAACAGAAAATGCTGGAAATACTCAGCAGGTAAGGTAGTATCTATGGAGAGAGAAACAGAGTTAACGTTCATGTCTGTGACCTTTTATAATGACTGGAAAATGTTAGAGATGTAATAGTGTAATGGTGCTTTCCCTTCACATCTTTATATGTATTTTTTCTAGTATATACTGTAGTACTCCAGATTCTAAGTGGTCCTAATTGCACTCCTACTGGTCTTCCCAAACAAATAAGAATGCTCAGTTTCTAAGTTTATCACCAACTAACACAGTTAACCAAAAGGAAAGTCTTTGGAAGTGAGGCCTAGAAGGCAAGACCCTGGGTTTGGTGAATTCGCTGGTTGGGGTGGGGGGAGAGTGCAGCCCTCTAAGATCCCAAAAGAGGTTGAAAACTGCAGCACTAAACAAAAAAGGAGAAACTATCATTAGTTCACTTATGGTCACATGGACATTACAGGATGTAACTATAACAGAGAATCCATTAGTTAACTGAGTCAATAAAGAATGGCCAGGAATTGACTCATTGAATGACAACAAAGGAACATCAGTTTTCAACTATTTAACAGGCCAAATATATACATTAGTTCTTGGAAATATTATTTCTTGGTAATTGTAATATATGTGGGTAGAACAAATGAAGGGCAGAGACAGGATGAGTTGCTAGTCCATGTGCTTTCTTTACTAGGCCAGATTGAACTGGGCATTCTCAAACTAAACCATGTGATATTACATTACAGTAATTAACTTCAAAATATTATTCAATAAACTTTACTTTCCAATTGCACATCTTTCATTCCGATGTCTTCATGCATATAAAATTCTTAAGTGCTTGAAAGGATAGATGCTGAGAAGTTGTATCCCCTGGCTGGGGAGTCTAGAACTAGGGGTCACAATCTCAGGATAAGGGGTCAGCCATTTAGGACTGAGACGAGGAGAAATTTCTTCACTCAAAGGTTTGTAAATCTTTGGAATTCTCTACCCCAGAGGGCTGTGGAGGCTCAGTCGTTGAGTATACTCAAGACAGAGATCGATAGAGTTTTGGATATTAAGGGAATCAAGGGATATGGGGATAGTGCGGGAAAGTGGAGTTGCGGTAAAAGATCAGCCATGATCTTATTGAATGGCGGAGCAGGCTCGAGGGGCCGTATGGCCTACTCCTGCTCCCAGTTCTTATTTTCTTATGCACCAGAGGCTTACCAATCTCACAGACTGGCGGTGGCATTCCAGAGCCACGTTACAATTCAAAAAGTGACGCGGGCAAGAGGAAGCAGCTGATTGGGTGAGTACAGCCAGGTGAGTATTTATACTGCTCTATAGTTTGACAGTTAAGGTTAATAGTTTATAAAGTTTAGAAGGCCTTAATTTTTGTGGTTATAGTTTCTAAGGCCTCTGTTGTGTAGCGGGGAGTGCTAGTAAACAAGGACCCTTGAGTATATCATTTAATTGTAGTGTAATTAGTGGTATTGATTTGATTTAATTTAATTTAAATTAATTAAAGGGTAAGTCATGGCAGCACAGCTCGGCCCCGTGGCATGATCCTCCTGTGCTATGTGGGAAATCAGGGGCACTTCCTGTGTCCCTGACGACCACGTGTGCGGGAAGTGTATCCAGCTGCAGCTACTGGCAGACCGCATTGCGGCGCTGGAGCTGCGAATGGATACATACTGGAGCATTCGCGATGCTGAGGACATTGTGGATAAAATGTTTAATGAGTTGGTCACACCGCAGGAAAAGGCTGCACAGGCAGGAAGGGAATGGGTGACTGCCAGGCAGGGTAGTAGGCACAGGCAGGTAGTGCAGGGGTCCCCTGTGGCCATTCCCCTCTCAAACAGATATACCGCTTTGGATATTGTTGAGGGAGATGGCTTATCGGGGGGAGGCAGCACCATCCAAATTCCTGGCACCATGGGTGGTTCTGCTGCACAGGATGGGAGGAAAAAGAGCAGGAGAGCTATAGTGAGAGGGGATTCTATTTTAAGGAGAATAGATAGGCGTTTCTGCGGCTGCAAATGAGACTCTAGGATGGTATGTTGCCTCCCTGGTGCAAGGGTCAAGGATGTCTCGGGGCAGCTGCAGGGCATTCTGGAGGGGAAGGGTGAACAGCCAGTTGTCGTGGTGCATGTAGGTACCAACAATATAGGTAAAAAATGGGATGAGGTCCTAAAAGCTGAATATAGGGAGTTAGGAGGTAAATTAAAAAATAGGACCTCAAAGGTAGTAATCTCAGGATTGCTACCAGTATCACATGCTAGTCAGAGTAGAAATAGAAGGATATTTCAGATGAATACGTGACTAGAGGAATGGTGCAAGGGGGAGGGATTCAAATTCCTGGGGTATTGGAACTGGTTCTGGGGGAGGTGGGACCAGTACAAACTGGTCGGTTTGCACCTGGGTGGGACTGGGACTGATGTCCTGGGGGGGTGTTTGCTAGTGCTGTTGGGGAGGGTTTAAACTAAAATGGCAGGGGGTTGGGAACCTGTGCAGGGAGACAGAGGAAAGTGAAGCAAAGATAGAAACAAAAGACAGGAAGGAGAAAAGCAAAAGTGGAAGGCAGAGAAATCAAGGGTGTAAATCAAACTGGGCTACAGTAAATCATAATTCTAAAAGGACTAAGAGTGTTAAAAAAACAAGCCTGAAGGCTTTGTGTCTTAATGCGAGGAGCATTCGTAATAAGTTGGATGAATTAGCTGCGCAAATAGATGTTAACGGATATGATATAATTGGGATTACAGAGACATGGCTCCAGGGTGACCAAGGCTGGGAATTCAACATCCAGGGGTATTCAATATTCAGGAAGGACAGGCAAAAAGGAAAAGGATGTGGATAGCATTGCTGGTTAAAGAGGAGATTAACACAATAGTAAGGAAGGCTATTAGCTCTGATGATGTGGAATCTGTATGGGTAGAGATGAGAAACACCAAGGGGCAGAAAACTTAAGTGGGAGTTGTATACAGACCCGCAAACAGTAATGCTGAGATTGGGGATGGCATTAAATGGGAAATTAGTGACGCATGCAATAAGGGCATAGCATTTATCATGGGTGACTTTAATCTACATATAGATTGGGCTAACCAAATTAGTGGCAATGCTGTGGAGGAGGAATTCCTGGTGTGTATATGGTATGGTTTTCTGGACCAATATGTCGAGGAACCAACTAGAGATCAGGTCATCTTAGACTGGGTGTTATGTAATGAGAAAGGATTAATTAGCAATCTTGTTGTGCGAGGCCCCTTGAGGAGGCGCGATCATAATATGATAGAATTCTTCATTAAGATGGAGAGTGAAGTAGTTGGCTCAGAGACTAGGGTCCTGAATTTAAATAAAGGAAACTACGATGGTATGAGGCGCGAGTTGGATAGGATGGATTGGGGAGTGTTACTTAAAGGGTTGATGGTGGATAGGCAATGGCAAATATTTAAAGATCGCATGGATGAACTACAGAATTTGTTCATCCCTGTTTGGCATAAAAATAAAACAAAAAGGTGACTCAACCGTGGCTAACAAGGGAAATTAGGGATAGTATAAGATCCAAGGAGAGAACATATAAATTGGCCAGAAAAAGCAGCCAACCTGAGGATTAGGAGCAGCTTAGGATTCAGCAAAGGAGGACAAAGGGATTAATTAAGAGGGGGAAAATAGCATATGAGAGTAAGCTTTCAGGGAACATAAAAACTGACTGTAAAAGCTTCTATAGGTATGTGAAGAGAAAAAGATTGGTGAAGTCAAGTGTAGCTCCCTTGCCGTCAGAATCAGGGGAATTTATAATGGGGAACAAAGAAATGGCAGGCCAATTCAATACATACTTTGGTTCTATCTTCACAAAGGAGGGCACAAATAACCTCCCAGAGATGTCGGGGAACATAAGGGGAAAAATTCAGTATCACCCCATTTGGGGCGCCATTACCAGCCATGCGCAAAGTTTAGCGCCTGGCGTTAATTATCACCGCCGATGGCAAACTTGGCTTTTATTGCCCCTGGAGGTGATTGGAGCACTAAATCAAATGCTTCACACCTGTCTTAAGTTGCAAAAGTCAAGGAGTGAGGCGCTACCTCAGAGCGCTGGCGAAGCAAGGAAAGGCAAATCAAAATGAATCTGCAAAGTGCTGCTCAGTACCCAAAACCCCCTCACAGAGCGTTGAATCTCTCCAGAAGTCTCTATCTCGCTCTCTCAGAATGCCTGGTGCAAAAATGTCACCAACAAAAAAAGGCAGGAAGTGGTCGCCTTTAAATAGCGCTCCCCTAGTCCCTTTCTGACTGCAAAACGCTCCCCTCAACTTGTCGTTGCTAGCGGCAGGTGGTAAGGCAGGGGACGCCACTCAATATCCGGTCCGGGGCGCTACCGGGGCATTGCGCACTCGACTGACGTTACGATCTGCTGCCGCAGGAGATCGTGGCAGTAGTGTTTAGCGCCGCTGCAAAATGTCTAGTTAATTTCGTGAGCTGCGCAAATATCGCCGCGCCCGGGCGCTAGTTGCTTTGCGCCCCATTAGCGCCCTCTTAAGGCGCTAACGTGAGGTGCAAACAACTGAATTTTTCCCCCATAGGGTCTAATGAGAGGGAAGAATTGAATTAAATCAGTATTTGTAGGGAATGGTGTTAGGGAATTTGACGGGATTGAAGGCTGATAAAACCCCAGGGCCTGATAATCTACATCCTAGGGTACTTAAGGAAGTGGCCCTAGAAATAGTAGATGCATTGCTGGTCATCTTCCAAAATTCTATAGACTCTGGAACAGTTCCCATGGATTGGAGCGTAGCTAATGTAACCCCACTATTTAAAAAAGGTGGTGGAGAGAAAACGGGGAATTATAGACCGGTAAGCCTGACATCGGTAGTGGGGAAAATGCTAGAGTCCATTATAAAAGATGTAATAGCAGAGCACTTGGAAAACAGTGACAGGATCGGACAAAGTCAACATGGATTTACAAAAGATAAATCATGCTTGACTAATTTACTGGAATTTTTTGAGGATGTAACTGGTAGAATAGATAAGGGAGAACCAGTGGATGTGTTGTATTTGGACTTTCAGAAGGCTTTCGATAAGGTCCCACATAAGATATTAGCATGCAAAGTTAAAGCACATGGAATTGGGAGTAAGGTACTGACTTGGATAGAGAGCTGGTTGGCAGATAGGAAGCAAAGAGTTGGAATAAATGAGTCTTTTTCCGAGTGGCAGGCAATGACTAGTGGGGTACCGCAGGGATCGGTGCTAGGACTCCAGCTATTCACAATATATATTAATGAGGGAACTAGATGTAATATCTCCAAGTTTGCAGACGACACAAAGCTGGGTGGGCATGTGTGCTGTGAGGAGGATGCCAAGAAACTCCAGTATGATTTGGACAGGTTGGGTGATTGGGCAGATGCATGGCAGATGCAGTATAATGTGGATAAATGTGAGGTTATCCACTTTGGTGGTAAAAACAGGAAGGCAGATTATTATCTGAACGGCAATAGATTGGGAAAAGGGGAAGTGCAAGGGTGTCCTTGTGCACCAGTCGCTGAAGGTTAGCATGCAGGTGCAGCAGGCAGTTAAGAAGGCAAATGGTATGTTGGCCTTCATAGCGAGAGGATTCGAGTACAGGAGCAAGGATGTCTTGCTGCAGTTGTACAGGGCCTTGGTGAGACCACACCTTGAGTATTGTGTGCTGTTTTGGTCAGCTTATCTGAGGAAGGATGTTCTTGCCATGGAGGGAGTGCAGCGAAGATTCACCAGACTGATACCTGGTGTGGCAGGAATGACGTATGAAGAGAGATTGGGTCGATTAGGCTTATGTTCGCTAGAGTTTAGAAGAATGAGAGGGGATCTCATTGAAACTTATAAAATTCTAACAGGACTAGACAGGACGGATGTTCCCAATGGCGGGGGAGTCCAGAACCAGAGGTCACAGTCTAAGGATAAGGGATAAGCCATTTCGGACTGAGATGAGGAGGAATTTCTTCACCCAGAGAGTGGTGAACCTGTGGAATTCTCTACCACAGAAGGCAGTTGAAGTCAATTCATTAAATATATTCAAGAAGGAGTAGATATATTTCTTAAGGCTAAAGGGATCAAGGGATATGGGGAGAAAGCAGGGACAGGGTGTCATAAATCGCAACTTCTACAAGAAGTAACTCAGGAAGTATTACTGAACGACCAGCTGAGTGCGCCGTCCGAGGAGTATAAATACTCGGGCGTGGGCCCAACTTGGCAGAGACAATCTGGGAACAGGAAGCTAGTGACTACTAACTAGACCTCCATGTTTTGTTACAAGTCGATTAAAGCCTTGCTTTATGTACAACCAAGTGCGTAGTGAGTCTTTATTACGTCACAGGGTACTGAATTTGAATGATCTGCCATGATCTTATTAAAAGGCGGAACAGGCTCGAGGGGCCGAATGGCCTACTCCTGCTCCTATCTTCTATGTTTCTATGTTTCTATGAAATGTATAGGCTGGATTGTATGTCAGTTTACTTACTGAGAGACAATGGGAAAGAAGCAATCACATTTATGTACTGAGCATTAGCATTTATAGACTGCCTCTAACTTACGAAAATTCCCAAGGCACTTTACAAGAGAGACATAACTGAGGAAATGAATGCTTTGCCAGTGAAGGGGAGATTAGAAGAAGTGACTGAAAACTAGTTTGAAAAAAATGGCTTTTCTGAATGTTTTTAAGGTTAGAGATAGAGATGGAGAGGTGGAGAGGTTCAGAGGGGGTGGGTGAGAGCTCCCACTTCCCCCTCACCTTACAAGCCTTTCGCACTTCCCAGCTAATCATGCTGTATGCATGCATTTCTCCCTTCCTGCCCCCCTCCCCTCACTTTAACCTGACTCTTGTGTCTTTATACTTTCAGATAATGAGCAAGCACCTGAGCAGCCTATCCCTGAGGGCACCCTTGAGAGTGAGGTGGGAGAAGAGGAGGAGGAAGAACACACCGCGTCACTGCATCTCTCACCCGCAGACACCAGCTCAGATACTGGCCTACGCGTTCTTTAGAGGTTAGGGTAGTAGTGGGATCTGCACAGGGTGAGGCACCAGGGATGTGGAGAGTCCACCTCCAACATTGCACAAAGCTCTGCACGCACCATGGAGCTCATTAGTTCCAGTCTGGAAAGGATGGTCGACTCCTAGAGAGACCGTGGTGACCCAGACCTGATACCACGTATAATGGGTGATCTGGCAGCTTCCATTACAGCACAGGCCGAAGCGACGTAATGTGTTAGTGCTGTAATGCAGTCTATGGTTGCTGCCATTCAATCTCAAGACTGCTCTCATGCAGTCTCAGCTTAATACCACGCAAGTTCTGACAGCTGCCATCGTGGCTGGGTCTACCACCGTCGACTGGGGCTTTCATGGTGTCACAGCAGGCCAGCAATCTGTACTGCAACAGATTGCTAGGGGTGCTGAGGTGCTGCCCCAGGGGAGTGGCAGTGGGTCAGTGGACCAGGAACCTGCTGTCCTCGCTCAGGATGACAGCATTCCTGCTCCCACCACTGCCACTCCGTCATTGCCCTTGTCGCTGCCTGTCATCCAGCCAGCCCAGACTGCTGCCGCCCATGCTGAGGTGGTGCAGTCTACAGCCGGGCCTTCCAGGCGCAGAGCTGGTCAATGGTGTCCTGCAAGGCCATCTGAAGTCTCCCACACGGACACTCAGCAGCCTTCCACCCGGTCTGCTGCAGCCACTGGGCCAACACTTTGGAGGAGCACTGGAATAGGCAAAAGCACAGTAACGAGGGGAACTAACAGATTGCACAAGGGTGAGTAGGTAATATTGTTGTAAATATGTGTTAACTGATTATTGTTAAATTTATTAATTCAGTTTGGATTATTTTGTGATGTGTCTCATTTCAGCTTTGCGCTGTGAAATGGCCTGTGACAGGGATGGAATGATAGGGATGTGATGAGCAATGGGGATCTGGGGTTAAATTTATTGGAACCGCAGTCTGATAATATGGTCATGGACCACCCATCCAGAAGGCTGATAGAGTGGCTGCATCCTCCCTCGCTCCTTTTCCTCATCCTCCTCCTCCTCCTCATCCTCCTCCTTATCCTCCTCCTCTCCCTCTTCCTCCTCCTGAGGTGGTCCCGCAATCCCTGGTGGCAAGGGCTGGGTCCTCATGATGGCCAAATTGTGGAGCATGCAGCAGACAATGACAAAATGGGATACCCGCTCAGCCGAGTACTGGCGGGCTCCTCCCAAGCGGTCAAAGCAGCGGAACCGTTGCTTGAGCATCTCAATGATGTTCCTGGTGGCGGACTGGCTCTCATTATATGAGTGCTGGGCAGGAGTGTTGGGGTTGCAGAAGGGAGTCACGAGCCAGGTGGAGAGCGGATAGCCCTTGACTCTGACCAACCAGCTGCAAGCTTGGCGTGATGGCTGGAAGGGTGCTGGCACACTGGCCTGGCGCAGGATGAAGGCATCGTGGCTGCTGCCAGGATAGTGGGCATTCACATTGAGGATTCGCTGTCTGTGGTCGCACACCAACTGAACATTAAGTGAATGGTAGCCTTTGTGGTTATGCGGTATCTGCAAAGCCATGTGGGTGCAGTCAATGGCACCCTGCACCATTGGGAATCCCGCTATCCTGGCAAAGCCACATGCCCGCTCGTCCTGCTTCTCTCTGGTGATGGGGAATGAAATGTAGTCCCTTCTCCTGCTGTAGAGAGCCTCTGTGACATCTCGGATGCAACGATGGACGGAGAACTGCGAGGTATTAGCTATATCTCCTGTTGCAGACTGGAAGGATCCGCTGGTGAAGAAATTGAGGGTGAGGGTGACCTTGACTGCCACTGAGAGAGCTGTGGTTGCCCTGATCTGAGGCTCGAGGTCTGGTTGCAGGAGTTGGCGGAGTTCTGTGACCACCTCCTTGGTGAAGCGGAGCCTTCTAAGACACTGCTCCTGGCTTAATTGAAGGTAGGAGGAGTGCTGTCGGAATACCCTCGGAGGGTAAGGCCTCCTGTTGAGAGCCCTGATGACCTTTCTCCTCCCTCTGGCCACATGTTCCAATCTTTCTCGCTGCCTGCACTCCCTCCGCCGTAGATCTTGGAGGGTGAGGTCGACTGCCAGTACAGCCCCCATTAATGTAAGGAAGTGTAGCACTTTGATATGCTGTGAGAATAAATGTAACTAATTTTCAGTAGCCACAACACTCTGGAGAATAAACAACCTTTGAATGATTGTGCAACAATTTAATTCAATGTCAAACTGACGAGGAAGCAGTGAAACAGCACTAACCTGACAGCTGCGACTCATTACTCATGATCCCTTTAAGTAGCGCCCCCAGAGCCGGCTGCCAACTGTTTCATGCCTCATCTCCCTGTCGTTGTCGGGACGAGGCACGCTCACCGATGTCAAGATCTGCCTGGCGCTGAAGTCCCCGGCGCTAACTCGTAGCGGCGGCGCTATGGAGGGGTCGGATTTGGTGTACCTCGCTGGATTCGCCTCGCCCGGGCACTATTGTCTCAGCGCCCCCCCCCCCCCGCCCCCGCAGGCGCTAACTGGAGTGGCTCTCTCCCCCATTGAATCATAGCAACTTACAGCACGGAAGGGGGCCATTTGGCCTGTCGTGCCTGTGCTGGATCTCGGAAAGAGAAGTCATGCTTAGTTCCCCCCCCCCACCCCCGCTCTGTGTCTATAATCCTGTAAATTTCTCATTCTCAGGTACCTGTCCAACTCCCTTTTAAATTACTCCTTGAATCAGCTTCCACCACCTTTTCAGGTAGAACGTTCCAAATCTGACAACTGTCTGAGTGACAATTTTCTCCTCCTCTCCCATCTCCCAAAGGGGGCGTGAGTCACTTTCCCCCCCCAAGTGTCAATTGAGAACACTTGAAACTAGATCCACAACACCATAGGTAGTTTCCATGGAGAGGGATCTGTATCAGCCGCTAAACTTTTTCTTTATATTTTATGCCTTTCTTTCCCATTTTCCCCTCTCCAGGCCAGTTTGAAAAGACCGATAGCTGCCTTTGTGATGAATGGTGGCATCTGAATATCCTGAACCGACTACTGCCACAACCGCTCCTATTACTTTCAGTGTATCTGAGTTGCTGGCTAGGCTGGTCTCTCTGTTGATTGAGGATGCTGGTGTTGACAATAAACAGTTAAATTCAAGTGGGAGGCTAGTGAAAATTACACTTCAGCTTTGATGGAGTAGGGCTGTGGGGGTTGAATAGGGAAAGAGGAACAGTAATAGTTCTTTCTCAAGATTGAATGCCTTGTCGCTGTCTTTCAAATGTTGGAAAGGTACTCCACTGTTATTTTTCACATATAAAGAAAAAACTATAAGCTTGTTAGTTTGCTCTGAACAATATTAGGTTCTGCTAAATTACTATTGGAAATTATGCTGTGTATCTCTAAAGACGCATGTTATTATATTTCTGCCTGTGTTGTTAAGGTTTAATTAATTTTTTTAAAAATTCTTTGAATAAACAATTATTTTAAATGGAACCAGCAGAATCTACCTTGTGGCCATTTTAAATTAATATACAACTGGGATGTGTTTACTGATTTTGATGATTCTGTAAATTGCTAACAGATTGTTTAAATGCTTATTTTAGAATCAGCGCTCTGTATGAGCAGCAGACCGTAATGAAAATCATAGACCTGCCTCGCTATTGTTCAATAGATAAGTGCTGAGGTACCGAGCTTCACAAATCAGGACAATCCCTCAATAACATGATCTAAGTCAGCCGTTGCTCAGTGGGTAGCACCCTTGGTTAGTGATGGGTCAAGTCCCAATTCAGAGACTTGAGCACATTAATCTAGACTGACACTTCAGTGCAGTACTGAGGGACTGCTGCACTGCCGGAGGTGCCGTCTTTTGGATGGGACATTAAACCAAGGCCCCCGTCTGCTCTCTCAGGTGGACGTAAAAGTTCCCATGGCACTATTTCAAAGAAGAGCAGGTGAATTATCCCCAGTGTCCTGGAGCCAATGTTTATCCCTCAACCATCATCGCTTAAAAACAGATTATCTGGTCATTGTCACATTGCTGTTTGTGGGAGCTTGCTGTGCGCAAATTGGCTGCCATGTTTTCTACATTACAACAGTGACTACACTTCAAAAAGTACCTCATTGGCTGTAAAGCGCTTTGGGATGTCCTGAGGTCATGAAAGGCGCTATAGAAATGCAAGTCTTTCTTTTTTTCTAAGTCAGGACAGCAGTGGAGGCAATAAAAAAGATAAAATTGTGATGGATCCTATTCATAGAAACATAGAAACATAGAAGATAGGAGCAGGAGTAGGCCATTCGGCCCCTCGAGCCTGGTCTGCCATTTAATGAGATCATGGCTGATCATCCAAATTCCATACCCTGTCCCTGCTTTCTCCCCATACCCCTTGATCCCTTTAGCCTTAAGAAATATATCCAACTCCTTCTTGAATATATTTAATGAATTGGCCTCCACTGCCTTCTGTGGTAGGGAATTCCACAGGTTCACCACTCTCTGGGTGAAGAAATTCCTCCTCATCTCAGTCCTAAATGTCTTACCCTTTATCCTTAGACTGTGACCCCTGGTTCTGGACTCCCCCGCCATCAGGAACATCCTGCATCCAGTCTGTCTAGTCCTGTTAGCATGTTATAAGTTTCAATGAGATCCCCTCTCATTCTTCTAAACTCTAGCGAATACAAGCTCAATCGACTCACTCTCTCTTCATACGTCATTCCTGCCATCCCAGGTATCAGTCTGGTGAATCTTGGCTGCACTCCCTCCATGGCAAGAACATCCTTCCTCAGGTAAGGCAACCAAAACTGCACACAATACTCAAGGCATTCCTACCAGAAAGTGTGCACCCGCACTCAGTCTTGCAATGTCATCATCATTGTTATCTTTAAGATCCATAGCTCTCTATGCTCTAGCAGTTTGATATCAAAATTCTCATTCTTGTTTTCAGATCTATCCATGGCCTCACCCTACCCCCCTACCTTAACTATCTCCTCAATTCCCTGCACACACTCTTCTCACACTAGATGAGAGAAGTCCGAGGACCATCTGGTTCGCCTTCTACCATCTTGGTAGTCGCCTGATGCAACAATAATCGATTTTTATCAATAAAACTCCATCAATCAATTTACAACAGGCCCAGACATGATGCAAGGAAACTTCCAGTGGTGGCCTGCTTTGGGAGCCACCAAAGTCACCTTTGTCCTCCCAAGTATGCTACACTTAACACATGTCATGTGGTAATGACTAATGTGCCCACTGATGGGCAATTACGCCATTGGAAGCACATCAAGGGCATTACTGGCATTGCTGTGCCATTTCAGGTAGGTGTCCCGGGAAAAATGTTACACTTGTCCTTATTTCATAAAATCAACCGCAGTTCAAGAAAAAGGCCCATCACCACCTGCTCAGGACAACTAGGGATGGGCAATAAATGCTGGTCTTGCTAGCGACGTCCACATCCCTTGACTGAATTTTAAAAAATCAACTAACAACTGCTTACTCCTGGCAGACAGAAAATTCATAAAAATATATCAAACAGACCCTATCACTTAACTTCTTCTGATCAGCCTTACAGCCGAATCTAACTTTGCACTGCAGCAACTTGCCAAGGTTTCTTCGGCAGCACCTCCAAAGCCCGCGACCTCCACCACCTAGAAGGACAAGGGCAGCAGGCGCACGGGCACACCACCACCTCCAAGTTCCTCCTCCAAGTCACACACCATCCCGACTTGGAAATATATCGGCCGTTCCTTCATCATCGTTGGGTCAAAATCCTGGAACTCCCTCCCTAACAGCACTGTGGGAGCACCTTCACCACACGGACTGCAGCGGTTCAAGAAGGCGGCTCGCCACCACCTTCGCAAGGGCAATTAGGGTGGGCAATAAATGCCGGCCTTGCCAGCGATGCCCACATCCTGTGAACAAATAAAAAGAAAAAGAAAAACTGGTTGTTTCTAGCCTTACTTCACTCTCTCATAAACATGGGAATCTGTTCACCCTTTTTCTGCATTACCATATTGTGCACAAAATTGATTTGCATATGTGAGTCTTTTATCTCCCTCTTCCTCCTGGAAATTAGCAGCTGTCTTCCCTTCCCCCTCTGTGGATATTGGCCAGTAGGGTTAGCAATTGAAAGTGGCTACCTCCTTCCCCCACTACCCCCACCCCCTGGGTGTGAGTCCCAAGAAACCAACTCCTGCTATTCTCAAAATGGCTGGCGCCGTCTTGACATAACGAGTCTGGGATGAGTGAATTTACTCTATTGTCTCAGTTCATGTGGGCAGTATCACGCCACAAACTGGTTCCATCTAGTTTTAATTACACATTTTCCCGCTTGTCTCATCCTCTGTTTACTGTGGAAAATTAAATTCAGAATAAATTCCTGAAAGAAAGAAAGAAAGAATTGGAAATTTTTATAGCGGCTTTCACAAATTCAGGACGGCCCAAAGCACTTTACAGCCAATGAAGTACTATTCGAAGTGGAGCCACTGTTGTAATGTAGTAAACACGGCGGCCAATTTACGCACAGCAAGCTCCCACAAACAGCAATGTGACAATGACCAGATAATCTGTTTTTGTGACTTTGGTTGAAGGATTAACATTGGCCCCAGGACACTGCTCTTCTTCGAAATAGTGCCATGGGATCTTTTCCGTCCACCTGAGAGAGCAGACGGGACCTCGGTTTAACGTCTCATCCAAAAGACGGCACCTCCGACAGTGCAGCACTCCCTCAGTACTGCGCTGGAGTGTCGGCCTACATTATGCGTTCAAATACTTAAAGATGACACTGTTCACATAAATTATACCGTGATCATATCCGTAGCTAAACGATCAGAAATCCTTAAAGCTGACAACTCATCGTTATTATTTACAACTGCTAATTGATCTGTCTTATTTTCCCAGCACTTCCTGTATGTTTTCTTTGTTGTGTTCCTGTTGTTTGTTCCGACTTCTCCATTTTACCCCAGGCATGCAGCATCCCCAGCTGAGGTGGGGGAGTGTGGAGGCTGTTATCTGCGCTCTAACTGGTCTCTAGGAGATGCAAGAGACAGCATTCTGGGGTGATTCCCCTTCTAATTCACTCCGCCACCACTCAACACATCGCTACAGCAGTGATTGAGGACTAGCCCTCTTTTACTGCGGCCACACGCCTCTCATCCTATCACGCTCCAGCGCAACGCTTTACAGATCCAGTTCTCTGTGGCACTGTGCCATTGTCTAAAGTCCATAGGATGTGAAGTAGTTACCTGCCTCAGTGAGCCCACTTTACCTCTGCTTTGTGCTGAACTCATTTCACACTGAGGTTTGCACGGCACACTGAAGCAAAGCAGCGGAGTGCAAATAAGCGTATGCATCAGAGTTCAGGAGTTTACCCGGCATCCAACAACTCCTGTGCGGCCTGTTCATTAGTGTCCCAGCGTTTTCAAACCAGCCCATTGATTTCTTTTCTCATCCACGCTCCGTGATAAAGGTTATTAATTGTGCAGTATTCAATCTGCTGAGTTTCACACATAGCAGGTTCCACATTTTGTTTCTTTCGTCTTTTGCTCTAATGATGTCATAAAGCACTCAAGGCTCCAATTTCGAAACAATTGATTGGTCAGCACCTAACAGCTACTTAACAACTTTAGGTAATTGAAGCAGATGAGCTCAGTCATAGGGGTTGATTAAAATCCTAGTTGGACTTAGTCATCCAAAAAGAAGAAAAGCGATTGTAGCATCATTAACAGAACAGTGATGATTAGATACAGGCAATGCAAGGTTAATAGCAGTTCACCATCTCGATCCCAAAGCTCTTTGGGGTTGATGCTCAGCGTGCCATGAGGCAGGCTTTTAGGCGCGCGGGGGGTTAAAATCCCGAATTCGGGGGTCCCGACACCATCCCGGCAAAAACCCGCTGTAGTGATCAATAACATGTCATTCTATAGTGGACACTAGGTGGAGCCGTAGAGCTGTGTAGAGATGTATATAAGTCTACACTACCCAGCTGTATATATATTAAGACTACATTACCCATGAGGCACTAGGCTACCCACAAGGCAGCAGTCAAGATGGAAGCCTCTACAGATACTGTACCTAGTCCACATGTGCTCAATAAAGTAACTAGCAAAAGCTAGCTGTGTTCATAATAAGAATGTCTATTTATTAATGAACATAACATGGTACCAGGATGGTGAAGATCTGCTGAAAATTGTGAAAAGCGAAATGGAGAATTTGAAGCCACCAGAGCATTTGAAACTCACAGGAAACATCGACTACAATTGGCAGACTCTTAAACAACAATTCGAACTCTACATTGCAGCCATCGGATTCGGTACGAAGCCAGACGCAAGGAAGATAGCATTGCTGCTTACGGTTGCAGGCCCACAGGCAATAGAGGTATTTAATACATTTGTTTTTAATCCAGAGGAGAACAGAGAAAAATTAGAAGATGTGCTAAAAAAATTTGATGCACATTGCTCTCCCAAAAAGAATGAGATCTATGAAAGATACATGTTCTGTTCAAGGACACAGCAGCAAAATGAGACTTCTGATAGCTTTATAACTGATCTGAAACTGAAAGCACAGACATGTAATTTCTCTGAGCTGAAATCATCCATGATTCGTGACCAGATTGTGTTTGGTATTCATGATAAAAAACGTCAGGGAACGTCTGTTGAGAGAAACCGAACTAAATTTGGAAAATGCAGTGAAAATATGCCAAGCCAGTGAGTTAGCTCGAAAGCACGCGAAGACTTTCAGTGAAATCAATAATGATGCGATTGTAATGAGTGATAATGCTGCTGTCGGTGCTGTGTCCTACAAGGGGAAGAAACGTGGGCAGAACAGAAATGAAAAGCAATCGGAGGATGAAATTTTTAATTGTAAACGCTGTGGTTACAAACACCAGTTAAGACAATGCCCAGCGTTTGGAAAAATGTGCACAAAGTGTAATGGAAAGAATCACTTTGCCAAACAATGCTTTTCAAAAGTAAAAACTAAGAAAGGGCAACGAGTTAATGTAATTGAGGACACTGATTTAAGTGAGACATTTTTTGTATGAATGGTGACATGTGACAATATCAAAAAGGATACAGAAAATGTGCAGCCCTCAGAAATGGACAATGCTGAACATAAAGTTAATGCAGTAAAAGTGGACAAATGGATGATCCCACTGCAGGTAAATGGAGCATTAGTTACCTTGAAACTAGACACTGGGGCAAAAGCAAACTTAATCAGTATGAGTGACATTAACAATATGAAAGAAAAGCCCAAAATACAGAAAAAGTCAGTACTACTGAAGAGCTTTAATGGACAGAAAATAGACAGCTTAGGTGTATGCAGACTTAAAGTGACAGTCAAAGACAAAGTGCATCATCTCATGTTTTCTGTTGTGGCTGAAAGACTTGATTCGATACTAGGTGACAAAGCTTGTGAAGACTTAGAACTGGTCAAGAGAGTCTACCGTATAAACTGTGCCATAAGCAGACCAGATGACTCAGGTGGTGAAGCAGAGAGCCCATCAAGGATGAAAAGGCCAAAGGGTATCCATGTCTTCAAAAAGCCTAGTTTCTCCAAGAAGAAAGAAAAAGACTTTAAGGTCAAAGAGAAGCCAAAGGAAGAAAAGCACAAAGAGGAAAAACACAAGGAGAAAAAGTCCAAAGATATAACCGCAGCAGATGTTGTTAAGCAGTGGAAAGAGAAAAAGAAAAAGAAGAAGCCTGCACCAGAGCAGGAAGCAGTTCTGGTGGATACTCCTTCTTCCCTCAGGCCAATCTTTGGTGTTCCATTAGCCGAGGCTGCTGAGAGGACTATGCTGTATGATGGGATCCAGCTGCCAGCAGTTTTTCGAGAGTGCATTGACTACATTGAGAGTTATGGCATGAAGAGTGAAGGAAACACTGAAAGCCTCTCCAAGCAAAGATCGCAAGGAGACCTCGATCCATACAAGAGCAGATTGATGACAATGCCGCAACTGCATCTTGTCATTCGCCGCCAGAACAATCTCATGAAGACACATCAGACTTACCCGTGTTGAGAAGATCCACACGTGAAGTAAAAGAGCCTGATAGACTTAATCTTTGAGTACAATGTAAAGCTTTGAAAATGTGTTGACTGTTTTGAAAATGTTTATGTTTATAGAGCACTAACAAAAGTGTTACTGATATTATCTTTATTGTTTTCTTGAAAGTTGATTGATATTGATTTTGTTAAACCTCAAAGAAAGGGGGATGTAATGATCAATAACATGTCATTCTATAGTGGACACTAGGTGGAGCCGTAGAGCTGTGTAGAGCTGTATATAAGACTACACTACCCAGCTGTATATATATTAAGACTACATTACCCATGAGGCACTAGGCTACCCACAAGGCAGCAGTCAAGATGGAAGCCTCTACAGTTAATGTACCTAGTCCACATGTGCTCAATAAAGTAACTAGCAAAAGCTAGCTGTGTTCATAATAAGAATGTCTATTTATTAATGAACATAACACCCGCCTCCATGTAAGTTTCAAAGGAGGCGGGTACCCGCCCCGCACTGGGACCCGCCGACCCGAGGTGGGAAGGGGATTAGTGCCAATTAACTGCCTGTAAACAGGTAGTTAATTTTAGCCTAATCCCTATTTTGAAGGTTGTCGTGTGGGATTCCCGACGGCGCCAAACCACGCCAGGCTAGAGGAGTCGGGCAGTCGGGTTGAAGGACTTGGAGGGGTCGAGATGTCGGTGTTCAGGTGAGTGATGGGTGCATGAGTGCAAAGGTAAGTGTGTTTGGTGTGTCTAAAGTGTGTAAAGAAGTTTAAATTACCTGTACTTACCTTTACAGCCTTCCTTCCTCTAGGTTTCGGGAGTCCATCCTTCAGCCGGCACAGAAAGCAGAATGGCCACGAGCTGTCAAAAGTGACAGCCTGCAGCTTTCAGTGCTGGCGAGATTTCTAACTGAGTCTGCATAGAAGGACTCAGGTTAGAAGTAAGACTGTCAGTGTTTGACAGCTTCAAACAGCTGTGAAACACTGATATTTCATCTCTCAACACATCTTGACAGATGAAATTTCAGTCTGTGACGTCACCTGTTGCCGGGTGGCCCTTAATTGGCCTGCTGAGCCCGCTGGGCGGGCTAAACAAGGTCAATCAAGTGAAAATCGCGTGGAATGGCCGCATCTCAATGGAGGCTGGACTAAAACCCCGAGTGTTGTAGTCCCGCCTCCTTCCCGACTTCTGAATGAAAATCCAGCCCTTTGAATTTGGACCTGTTTTATTGCACTACGCAATCCATTCTACTCAGGTTATTCCATAAATAAACTCTGTGACTAAACGGCCTGTTGAAATTTTAAATGGAAAAAGACTCTAGTGAAATTTTAAGAAAAAGACTTGCATTTATATAGAACCTTCCACCTTGGATCCAAAATTGGCTCAGTGGCAGGAAACAAAGGGTTATGGTCGATGGATGTTTTTGTGACTGGAAGGCTGTTTCCAGTGGGGATCTGCAGGGCTCAGCACTCGGTTCCTTGCTTTTTGTGGTATGCATCAATGATTTAGACTTTAATGTAGGGGGCATGTTTAAGAAGTTTGCAGATGATACAAAAATTGGCCGTGTGTTTGGTAGTGAGGAAGCAAGCTGTAGACTGCAGGAAGATATCAATGGACTGGTCAGGTGGGCAGAAAGGTGGCAAATGGAATTCAATCCAGAGAAGTGTGGGCTAATGCATTTGGGGAGGACTATCAAGGCAAGAGAATACACAATAAATGGTAGGATACTGAGAAGTGTAGAGGAACAGAGGGACCTTGGAATGCATGTCCACAGATCCCTGAAGGCAGCAGGACAGGTAGATAAAGTGGTTAAGAAGGCATACGGGATACTTTCCTTTATTAGCTGAGGCATAGAATATAAGAGCAGGGAGGTTATGCTTGAACTGTATAAAACACTAGTTAGGCTGCAGCTAGAGGACTGTGCATAGCTCTGGTCACCACATTACAGGAAAGATTTGATTGCACTAGAGAGGGTACAGAGGAGATTTACGAGGATGTTGCCAAGACTGGAGAATTTTAGCTATGAGGAAAGATTGGATAAGCTGGACTTGTTTTCTTTGGAATAGAGGAGGCTGAGGGGAGACTTGATTGAGGAGTATAAAATGATGAGGGGCCTAGATAGAGTGGATAGGAAGGACCTATTTTCCCAAGCAGAGAGATCATTAACCAGGGGGCATAGATTTAAAGTAATTGGTAGAAGGATTAGAGGGAAGTTGAGGAGAATTTTTTTCACCCAGAGGGTGGTGGGGGTCTGGAACTCACTGCCTGAAAGGGTGGTAGAGGCAGAGACCCTCATCACTTGAAGTGCCAAAACCTACAGGGCTACGGACCAAGAGCTGGAAAGTGGGATTAGGCTAGAGAGCTCTTTTACGGCCGGCACGGACACGACGGGCCGAATGGCCTCCTTCTTTGCCATAAATTTCTGTGACTCAATGATTCCCCCACCTCAGGACATCCCAAAGCGCTTTACAGCGAATGAAGTACTTTTTGAAGCATAGTGACTGTTGTAATGTAGGAAACACGGCAGCCAAATTGTACACAGCAAGATCCCACAAACAGCAATGTGATAATGACCAGATAATCTGTTTTTTAATGATGTTGATTAAGGGATAACTATTGGCCAGAACACCGGGGATAACTCCCCGCTCTTCTTCGAACTAGTGGCGTGGGATGTTTTACGTCCACCTGAGGGGGCAGACGGGGCCTCGGTTTAACTGGTCTCATCTGAAAGACGGCACCTCTGACAGTGCAGCACTCCTTCAGTACAGCATTGGAGTGTCAGCCTAGATTTATGGGCTCAATTCTCTGGAGTGGGACTTGAACCCACAACATTCTGACTCAGAGGTGCTACCCACTTTTTTTTAATATATTATTTATTGAACACTAAAAACATTTACTTCAATAAAGGGTATAAGGACAATCCTGGTAACTACAGGCTGGTCAGTTTAAAATCATTGGTGGGTAAAGTTTTGGAAACAATAATCAAGGAAAAAATTAATGGGCACTTGGAGAGCTTTAAGCTAATTAAGGAGAGCCAACACGGATTTGTAAAAGGCAGATCGTGTTTGACTATCCAATTGAATTTTTTGATGAAGTAACAGAGAGGATTGATAAGGGAATGCAATGGATGTTGTCTACATGGATTTTAGGAAGATGTTTGACAAAGTACCACATAGAAGGCTAGTTATCAAAATTGAGGCTCATGGAATAGGTGGGTCAATGGCAGCTTGGATAAGGAATTAGCTTAAGGACAGAAAACAGTGAGTTGTGGTAAATGGCTGTTTTTCAGACTGGAGGATGGTAGATAGTGGTGTTCACCAAGGGTCAGTGCTGGGGCCACTGCTTTTTTTGATATATATAAATGACCTGGATATTGGAATACAGAGTAGAATTTCTAAATTTGCCGATGACACCAAACTTGGGGGTGTGGTAAGCAGTGATGATGATACCAATAGACTGCAACAGGACATCGAAAGGCTAACAGAATGGGCAGACAAGTGGCAGATGGAATTGAATAGAGAGAAGTGTGAGGTGATGCATTTTGGCAGAAGGAACAGGGAGAGGCAAAATACACTTAATGGAACAGTTTTAAAGAGTGTGCAGGGACAGAGGGACCTGGGAGTAAATGTGCATAGGTCCCTGAAGGTGGCGGGACATAATGGCCCAGAAATTCGGGTCGGGGGCTTCCTGCGGGTGCAAGCCCCGACCTGCACTTACCTTGCGCGCCGGCCGTTGAGCTGTGGGCCCCCGTGGAATTCCGATCCAGGGCCTGCTCCAGCTGCCGGCGCGCAGTGCTTGCGTATCCCAGGGGCGCAGTTAGTTCGATACGTCCCCTGGGATCATGTGGGCCACGGAGAGCCAATGGTAGCAGGGAATGCTCCATTCATAAGTCTGACAGGAAGACCTATCAAAACTTAGAAATACTACAGGCCCCATAACATCACTAAATCTTCAAATAAATTTTTAAAAAACATCACATTTTTTAAATAAACTATAAATTACATGAAATAACTATTTTAAACAATAATTTAAATTTTTGAAAAAAATAATTTTATTTTCTAACGAAGCTAAAAATAAACTTACCTTTCTTTAAAGTATGTAAAAATAATAAACCTGTGGAAAAAATGTTTTAATTTTAATTAATTCACCACTTACCTTGTAAAAAGCAGGCCTTACGCCTGCTTTTTAAATGTCTAACTTCTGGAGGCTTACCCTCCTGGGAAAACCTGTAAAAAAAAACTAAGTTCGATGCGCATGCGCAGCCTCTCCCGCGCACGCGTTCGACCTCTGAACCCCTGCTTTCAGGGGAACGGAAGTGCCGGTTTCCCACGCATGCACAGTGCATGCAGGAAACCGGCACTTCCATTGGGCTTACGGGTGAGTACCCCGTGCGTACTCACCCGTGGAGACCCGAAGTTCTGGGAGAGAGTGGTTAGCAAAGCATATGGGATCTTGGGATTCATAAATAGAGATATTGAGTACAAAAGTAGAGAATGACATGAATCTTGTCATTCATGTGGAAGTGACCTCTGAAGTAATACTGGGCAGCCTGCTGGTGGCACTGTCCAGGGAGAGTATAAATACTCGGGCATTGGCCCAGCTTGCTCAGGAAGTTAACAGGACCTAGTGAAGGACACAACTAGATCTCCATGTTGAAAAACAGTTGATTAAAGCCTTGTTTAATACTCAGACCAAGTGCCTAGTAGTTTTCTTACGTCAGAGAAGTTATGCTGAACCTTTATAAAGTGCTGGTTAGGCCACAACTGGAGTATTGCATCCAGTTCTGGTCACCACACTTTAGGAAGGATGTGAAGGCACTTGAGAGGGTGCAGAGGAGATTTACCAGAATGGTTCCGGGGATGGGGGATCTTAGCTACAAGAACAGGTTGGAGAAGCTGGATTTGTTTTCATTAGAGTAAAGGAGGATGCAGGGTGATTTGATAGAGGTGTACAAGGTTATGATGGGTTTGGATAGGCTAGACGGAGAAAGGCTATTCCCCCTAGTTGATGGTACAAGGACTAGTGGACACAGATTTAAGGTTTTGGGCAAGAGATACAGGGGGGATGTGAGGAAAAACTTTTTTACGCAGCGAGTGGTGAGGACCTGGAACTTGCTGCCGACGGAAGTGGTGGAATCAGAGACACTGAATGTTTTCAAGGGGAGACTGGATAGGCACTTGAGGGAAATAAACTTGCAGGGCTACGGGGATAGAGCGGGGGAATGGGACTGACTGGATTGCTCTCCAGAGAGCTGGCACGGACTCGATGGGCCGAATGGCCTCCTTCTATGCCGTTATAATTCTATGATCATTCCATTGTATCATACAAATCTATTCCGCCACTCTGCACAGCCATTCCTCCACCAGATGTTAACATCAAAACCTGAAGTTTAATTTGTCTCCCGTAACATATATTAATCTATTATACTGTAAAAATTGATCATAAAATACTACTGTATATTTAAATTCCTTTCTGAATAAAACATCCAAAGAGCTTTATAATGATCTTTTAGCTTTTATTCAAAATACTTGTTTAGATTTATTCTCCTCCCCTTAACAGACAGATCATTCCTTCTTTGCACAATCACGAATCTAGCCAAACTGAACATTAAATTAATTGCCGCTCCGCTAGACTCAGCCAGACTCTCCTGCAAACCCCATCTCAAAATTGAGTCCCACGGGATTCCCATTCTTGCTCTTCGGTCCCCACACAGCAAAAAAACCTCACACAACTGTTGAACATAGCACATGTGGTTGGTAAAATGTTGGAGTCCATTTTTAAGGAAGCAGTAACAGGACATTTGCATAATTTAATCGGACAGAGTCAGCATGGTTTTATGAAGGGGAAGTCATGTTTGACAAATTTGCTCGAATTCTTTGAGGATGTAACAAACAGGGTGGATAACGGGGAACCAGTGGATGTGGTGTATTTGGACTTCCAAAAGGCATTTGACAAGGTGCCACACAAAAGATTACTGCACAAGATAAAAAATCACAGGATTGGTGGTAATATACTGGCATGGGTGGAAGATTGGCTATCTAACAGAAAACAGAGAGTTGGGATAAATGGTTCATTCTCGGGTTGGCAATCAGTAACTAGTGGTGTTCCGCAGGGGTCAGTGCTGGGACCCCAACTCTTTACAATCTATATTAACGATTTGGAGGAGGGGACCAGGTGCAACATATCCAAGTTTGCCGACGATACAAAGATGGAAGGGAAAACAGTGAGTGAGGAGGACATAAAAAACCTGCAAAAGGACATAGACAGGCTAAGTGTGTGGGCAGAAATTTGGCAGATGGAATATAATGTTGGGAAGTGTGAGGTTTATGCACTTTGGCAGAAAAAATCAAAGAGCAAGTTATTATCTAAATGGAGAGAAACTGCAAAGTGCTACAGTACAAAGGGATCTGGGGGTCCTGGAACATGAAACACAGAAGTTTGGTATGCAGGTACAGCAGGTGGTCAGGAAGGCCAATGGAATCTTGGCTTTTATTGCAAGGGGAACGGAGTATAAAAGCAGGGAAGTCTAGCTTCAGTTATACAGGGTACTGGTGAGGCCACACCAGGAATATTGCATACAGTTTTGGTTTCCATATTTAATAAAAGATATACTTGCTCTCGAGGCAGTTCAGAGAAGGTTCACTCAGTTGATTCCGGAGATGAGGGGGTTGACTTATGAGGAAAGGTTGAGTAGGTTGGGCCTCTACTCATTGGAATTCAGAAGAATGAGAGGCGATCTTATCGAAACATATAAGATTGTGAGGGGGCTTGATCGGGTGGATGTGGGGTGGATGTTTCCGCTGATGGGTGAGACTAGAACTAGGGGGCATAATCTTAGAACAAGGGGCTGCCGTTTCAAAACTGAGATGAGGAGAATCTTCTTCACTGAGAGGGTAGTAAATCTATGGAATTTGCTACCTCAGAGAGCTGTGGAAGCTGCAACATTAAATAAATTAAAAAAGGAGATAGACAGTTTCCTAGCTGCTAAGGGAATTAGGGGTTACGGGGAGCGGGCAGGGAAGTGGACGTGAGTCTAGGTTCAGATCAGCCATGATCCTATTAAATGGCGGAGCAGGCCCGAGGGGCCGTATGGCCTACTCCTGCTCCTACTTCTTATGTTCTTATGTTCTTATAAAATACATTAACTGCAGACATAACACCAGTAAATGGGACAGAGTCTCATCCCGTGTCCCACACCCTGGGTAAGTTGCCCCCTCCACTCGCCCAATCTTACATAAGACCGTCATGGAAAAATCTGGTTATGATCCTATTTGAAATCCAGTTCAATCCACTCTGGACATTTAAAATTCATCTACACTTCCTTCCAAACCCTGTTGAAGTCCAGCTGTGGGTATATACTTTGCCAAAACTCCTGACCAGCAGGTGTCTTGAATCTCCATTCTCTAAATACCCCATAGAAATCTCAAGTATTACAGGTGTCAAATTGAACCAACTCCCCTTTCTCCAGCAGAAAGCTTGGAAAAGCGGGACGCATTTTAATTCCTTTGGAGATTTGCGCATTTATTTCTTCCATCCAATTCTGTGGCATTGCCCTCACAATCTTCTCATACATGATCCCTATTGCTTTTTCCTCTACCTCCTGATCCTCCTCCCACACCATGTCCCTCACTACCACTTCCGGCAACCAACCTGGAATTACCTTATATAATATAACTAGTGGTGTTCCGCAGGGGTCAGTGCTGGGACCCCAACTCTTTACAATCTATATTAATGATTTGGAGGAAGGGACCGAGTGCAACATATCCAAGTTTGCCGACGATACAAAGATGGGAGGGAAAGCAATGAGTGAGGATGACATAAAAAACCTGCAAAAGGACATAGACAGGCTAAGTGAGTGGGCAGAGATTTGGCAGATGCAATATAATGTTGGAAAGTGTGAGGTTAAGCATGTTGGCAGAAAAAATCAAAGTGCAAGTTATTACCTAAATGGAGAGAAACTGCAAAGTGCTACAGTACAAAGGGATCTGGGGGTCCTGGTGCATGAAACACAAATAGCTAGTGTGATAATAATGATAACTTCCGGGAAGTTATGTGTCACTTCCTGTGAACTGTGAACTGTGAACTTTGTACATACATCACTTCCTGTCGCACGTCACTTCCTGTTGGACTGGTATAAATACTGAACTGCTCAGTATTGTAAAGGGGCTTCTACCAGAGGCATGGTGAAAACCTCTCTCTTGTATATAGTGTGATTATAAGTTGCTTAAAGCTTACTTTAAAGTTACTTGATGTGTGAGACTCCTTTTTCTTACATCAATTTAAGCAACTTAATATTTACACTCACAAATACTAGACCTTCGGACAAACTCGGAGTTAAGGATCCAGGGAACCACCCATCATAGAAAAAATCCTTAAACCTACTCGTCTGGACTTGGACCCAAACACACCAGCAGCTGGCAGGGTATGGAAGCATTGGTATCGTACTTTTGAGAATTTTCTTGATGAATGTAAAGCGAATGCTCCTACTAAACTGAGGATACTTATCAACTATGTGACCCCAACAGTGTTTGAATATGTTGATGAATGGGATAATTATGATGAGGTGATTCGGGCACTTAAAAAACTGTATGCCAAGACTCCAAATGAGGTCTATGCTAGACATCTACTGGCCACAGCCCAACAAGGGCCAGGGGAATCGATTAACAAATTCCTTCAAGAACGTCGCAGGCTCAGCGTAGATTGTAACTTTCAGGCAGCCTCAGCTGAGCTGTACCGCGAAGAAATGATTCGTGATGCTTTCATCTGCGGGATTGCCTCTCCATTTATACGCCAGCGTCTACTAGAAAGTAAAACACTTGAGCTACAAAAGGCTTTTGACCTAGCTTGTTCTCTGGATTTGGCAAAGAGAAATGCAGACCTCTATCAGTTGCCCAGATCTCGATCTGCTGCTGTAACTGCAACCAGACAATTCAAGTGGTCTCAGGTGAACCCTATCATGGAGGAATCTAATCCTGATAATTCTGATGAAGAAGTGGAGGATGACCCCACTTTAGCAACCTCTTGGCAATCTAGGAAGGAATGCTTCTTTTGTGGAGATTCTTTGCACCCTAGGAAATTCTGCCCTGCTCGCAATGCGATCTGCAGTCATTGTGAAAAAAAAGGACACTTTGCTAAAGTTTGCCAATCAAGAGCCTCTACGAGGGCCTATCCAGCTAAGGCCTACCGAACTGCCCCAATTAGGGCCTATCAAGATGCTCCAGCTAGGACCTATCAAGCTTCCTCTCGAGCTCTCTCCCGAAGAAGCACACCGAGAGTTTCAGCCACTCTCTGTGCAACAACACCAATTACAGCTGCTTGCCCACAGAACCTGTTTCATGCAGCTACAAAAGTTTCAATTAAAGGGCATACCTTAGATGCCTTAATTGACTCAGGAAGTACTGATAGTTTCATTAAAGAACAGATTGTTGTGAAATTGAAACTACATGTCTTCCCATCGGACCAGGCAATTGCGATGGCTCAGTCATCACTTAATACCAGAACCTCCGGCTTTTGTGTTGTTGATATGACACTTAATGGTCGCCTGTATCCCTCCACCCGACTTTCGCTGCTCAAGGACTTATGTAGTGATCTCCTCTTAGGGCTGGATTTCCAAAAATAGCATAAGAAACTCACCATTGAGTTCGGCGGATCCAAACCTGGACTTACTATTTCTAATATACCGTCTAAATTACCGTTTTGTGCATTGTCAGCAGCTTCACTTGATGAACCCTCATTATTTGCCAGTATTCCGCCTCGATGCAAACCAATAATAACGAAATCGCGGCACTTTAATCAGGAAGACCAATCTTTTATTGAGGCTGAAATCTCTCGACTTCTAGCAGAGGATATCATTGAACCATGTTCGTCGCCCTGGCGGGCTCAAGTCGTCATTGTCAAGAACCCTCTAAAACCTCACAAACAACGACTATGCATTGATTATTTGCAAACCATCAATCAATATACTGACTTGGACACCTACCCATTGCCACGCATTGATGATATGGTTAATAAACTGGCCGAATACAAAGTGTTCTCAACTTACGATTTAAAAAGTGCCTATCATCAGGTACCCTTGAAGGTCTCAGATAAGCAGTACATGGCCTTTGAGGCTAATGGATGGCTGTACCAATTTCGTCGCCTCCCATTCGGGGTTACTAATGGAGTGGCTGTCTTCCAACGGGCAATGGATGGCCTGGTTAAACAGGAAAACCTAAGGGACACTTTTCCCTATCGTGATAACATTACTATTGCAGGTCACGATCAACAGGAACACGACGCCAACCTCCAAAAATTTTGGGATGCCCTCCATCGCCGTAACTTAACCTTGAATGAATCTAAGTCTGTTGAGTCGCAACCGACCATCAACATCCTTGGCTACTGCGTAGGCAATGGTATCATTAAGCCAGACCCAGAAAGACTTTGCCCGCTCCAAGAGCTCCCGTCACCTAAGAATCCGGCTTCTTTACGTCGGGCTCTCGGTCTGTTTGCATACTAAGCTAAATGGATTCCTCATTTTTCAGACAAAATCCAACCCTTGCTGCATGCTAAATCATTTCCATTGGAAACAGCAGCTGTTGCAGCCTTTAACCTTCTCAAAAAACAGTTGGAGAAAGCGGCTCTTCACTCCATCGATGAGAATCTCCCTTTCATAGTCGAATGTGATGCCTCGGAGGTGGCGATCTCGGCTACTCTAAATCAGGAAGGTCGTCCTGTAGCATTTATGTCCAGGACCTTACAAGGTGCCGAGCTACATTATCCTCCGGTTGAGAAGGAAGCCACAGCCATCATAGAGGCAGTACGGAAGTGGAACCATTTTCTTGCTCGCCAGCACTTTACATTAATCACGGACCAGCAATCAGTCGCCTTCATGCTCGATAATCGAAAACGAACCAAAATTAAGAATAATAAAATACAACTTTGGAGGATGGAACTGGCCTCTTTTGGTTATACCATTCACTATCGACCTGGCAAGGAGAATGTGGCCCCGGACACCCTCACACGGGCATTCTGCTCCGCTATGTCGTCCTCTACTCTCATAGATGTCCATAATGGATTGTGTCATCCTGGCGTTACACGCATGCTACATTTCGTACGATCACGGAATCTCCCTTTTTCTACTGGAGATGTAAAGAAAATATGCTCAGAATGCCGGCTTTGTGCGGAATTAAAACCTCAGTTCTTCCGCCCCTCAGATGGTATGCTCATACACGCAACCCAACCGATGCAACGACTTAGCATCGATTTTAAGGGTCCAGTGCCCTCTTCCACTCGGAACACATATTTGCTCACCATGATTGATGAATATTCACGTTTTCCATTTGCCTTCCCCTGCTCCAATATGCTGGCGTCCACAGTAATCTGCTGCCTTGAGCAGGTATTTTCTCTCTGTGGCATGCCGGCTTATATTCACTCAGATCGGGGTCCATCCTTTATGTCAAAGGAACTCAAGGACTACCTCTCAGAACGGGGAGTTGCTACAAGCAAAACAACACCATACCATCCCATCGGAAATGGGCAGGTAGAGAGGTATAACGGTATCATCTGGAATTCCGTACGTCTTGCTTTAAGATCTCGGGGCCTACCAGACCAGCAATGGGAAGCAGTGCTTCCGGATGCATTGCACTCTATACGGTCCCTGCTTTCTACAGCCACAAATACTACGCCTCATGAGCGGTTCTTTGGATTCCAGCGTCGCTCATCTCATGGGACATCACTCCCGTCATGGCTAACTACTCCTGGACCTGTTCTACTCCGAAGATACGTTCGGACGTCTAAAAATGACCCTCTCATAGATGAGGTCGAACTAACCGATGCCAACCCCACCTATGCAAACATACGATATCCCGACGGCCGAGAATCTACCGTATCATTACGGGATCTGGCTCCCTGCCCACCAGGACCTAGTGGGACATCGGGAGATGGTATTTTACCAGGAAAGTCTTGGAACCTATCGGGTACCCCTCTCCAGGATCCTGATCGGACACCAACTAGCTTGGTGCCGGTAGAACCCCGTACTCAAAGTTGCGACCCTCCCAGTACCGCGCACGAAAGTACTGATCCGCCACAGACCAGCTCTGCACCTCCCTCTGAACAGAGGCAGACCGACTTTAAACCTATTGGGGCTCGTACACGAAGCCATGATCTTCCCGACCCTTCACAGGGTAATCCAGGCCACACAGACTCTGACCAATGGCCAACCGCATGTAAGCGGACCAGCGACCCTCTACGACGGGAACCCAAACGGGTGCGACTCTTCCTCGTTCGGCGGCTGCGGAACAAAAGGAAGACCACAGCCTTCTAATCCTGCAGGAGGGAAGAACGTGATAATAATGATAACTTCCGGGAAGTTATGTGTCACTTCCTGTGAACTGTGAACTGTGAACTGTGAACTTTGTACATACATCGGCCTAGAAATTCAGTGCCCTTAGCACCGATTTTGCGGCGCTAGAGGGCCTAGCGCTGCAATTGGCGCCGGTTCCTAAATTGCCTGGGGCCCTTCCACGGCGGTAGACCGGTAGCGCTGCGCCGGCACCGATGACGTCATCGGTGTGCGCAGCGTCCCGGTTGCCGTGGTAACCCGGCCCCAAGCCGAAATTCAGTTGCGGCCGCCTCGCCAGTGGCAGCCGCAACTAAGACTCCGGCAAACGAGTGTTGCCGGAGTCTGCGCCGGCGCTTTAAGGAGGCACGGCGGCCGGCCGCTTTCCCGCCGGCCACCTGCCCGCAGCTCCCTCCCCGGACTTCTCCCCCCCCCCCCCCCGGAACAGATGCAAGCCCGGCACTTGTCCGAGGTGCCGGGCTCATTTTTGCAGAGATTTGCGCGGGCCGCGGCCGGGTGCAGGCAGCTCCTCCTTAACGGAAGGAGGAGGCCTGCACTTCCCGAGCCTGCCGCACCGCAGCGGGTGCCGCAGCGCCGGAATAGCGCCGCAATGTGGCGCGTTGCGCCAGTTTTCAGGCGCTAAACCCTTCAGTAGCGCCGGCAGCCGTTTGGGCGCGGCGCTACTGAATTTTTGGCGCGCGCAAAGGGACTTAGCGCCGGCGCTAACTTCCGGCGCTAAAGCCCTGGCGCAGCGCAAACTCAATTTCTAGGCCATCACCTCCTGTCACACGTCACTTCCTGTTGGACTGGTATAAATACTGAACTGCTCAGTATTGTAAAGGGGCTTCTACCAGAGGCATGGTGAAGACCTCTCTCTTGTATATAGTGTGATTATAAGTTGCTTAAAGCTTACTTTAAAGTTACTTGATGTGTGAGACTCCTTTTTCTTACATCAGTTAGTATGCAGGTGCAGCAGGTGATCAGGAAGGCCAATGGAATCTTGGCTTTTATTGCGAGGGGGATGGAGTATAAAAACAGGGAAGTCTTGCTGCAGTTATACAGGGTATTGGTGAGGCCACACCTGGAATACTGCGTGCAGTTTTGGTTTCCATATTTAAGAAAAGATATACTTGCTCTCGAGGCAGTTCAGAGAAGGTTCACTCGGTTGATTCCGGAGATGAGGGGGTTGACGTATGTGAGGAAAGGTTGAGTAGGTTGGGACTCTACTCATTGGAGTTCAGAAGAATGAGAGGCAATCTTATTGAAACGTATAAGATTGTGAGGGGGCTTGATCGGGTGGATGCGGTGAGGATGTTTCCACTGATGGGTGAGACTAGAACTAGGGGACATAATCTAAGAATAAGGGGCTGCCCTTTCAAAACTGAGATGAGGAGAAACTTCTTCACTCAGAGGGTAGTAAATCTATGGAATTTGCTACCTCAGAGAGCTGTGGAAGTTGCAACATTAAATAAATTTAAAATGGAGATAGACAGTTTCCTAGCAGATAAGGGAATTAGGGTTTACGGGGAGAGGGAAGGGAAGTGGACGTGAGTCTAGATTCGGATCAGCCATGATCCTATTGAATGGCGGAGCAGGCCCGAGGGGCCGTATGGCCTACTCCTGCTCCTACTTCTTATGCTCTTATGTTCTTATAGATATAATACCAGCTTTTATAAAAGCTTGATTAAATAAAACCTCTCCTTCAATTTTGACCCACCTGTTCAAAAATAAGGACTGTTCTAAAAATTCCTCAGCACCCTTGGGCATTAACAGCACACTTTAAAAAAAATTGAGCCCAAGTCTCTACAACCACAGAGTCTGCGATGTCCCGGCCTATGACTCCATAGGACTGAGAGGGCAAAACTATCTGCGGCATCACCTCCTTCATACGATTTGCCATAATCCTCGCCAAGATCTTAATTTAATAATGTGATGGGTCTCCAATTCTTTAGATCCCTTCTAACACCTTTATTTTTATAAGCTAAGCTTATGACACCTCTCCTCATAGATGGGGCCAGGCTTCTCTCAATTTTAATCTCCTTAAAAACCTCGAAGATCAATGGGCTTAAAATCTCTAGAAATTCTTTATAAAATTCTGCACTTAGTCCATTGGACTCTGGGCTTCCCCCCCCCCCTTCATTCCACTTATTGCTACTTTTATTTCTGCTAATCCTACTTCTTTGTCACACATGCTTCCCTCATCCTCCTTTAAACCCTCTTCAATAAAAGCACTAACCTTCTCCATCGCCAAATTGGAAATGTCTTCTTTTGTATATAACTCTTGATAAAAGCTGCTAGCCGCCTCCAAAATCTCCCCACTTTCATGAATGATCTTCTCCCCAACCTTCAACTCTTCAATTAATGATAATATCTGTCGCAGCTTCTCTTGCTCTGGAAAATATCTAGTGCATCTTTCGCCCTCCAATGCATCTCTAGCCTTTGCCCGGAGAATGGCCCCCTTGCATTTTTCAGCTTGCAATAATTCCCATTCTTCCTTTAGCACCCGGAACTTAGTCTCAGCTCCCTTATCCCCCCCATCAACTGATTTACAGACATCCTAAACCTTTTGTTTATATTCTCTTCTCGACGCAGGTTAGTTGCCGCTCTCTTTCCCATAACGCAACAAAAAAACTTTTACCTCATATTTGAAATTGTCCCACCAAACTCTTCTTTCCTTCAAGAACAAAGGTTCCTTCTGAGCATTCCTTATTATATTTAAAATCCCTTCTTTATAAGCAATTTCTTTCAGGTATTGATTGTTTAAAATCCACAGCCCTGAACCGATCTTAATTCTGCTGTTCCTACTTTTAAGAACGAAAGCCGAGTGATCACTAAAAAATACTTTTTTGTAATAAATCTCCATCACCTCAGAACTTAACCCTTCCCACATTAACACAAATCTATTCGGCTCTGTTTTAAAACATCACCCACCCAACCTGTTCTGGAGAACTCCATTTTTATGGGGTTCCGGTCCCTCCATAAATCTCTCAAATTTAAATTTGCCATCATTTTTACAATCATTCCTCTGGAGTTATCATCCTTAAAGTTCATCTGGGCTGAAATGTCCATCCGAGATAAAAATACATTAAAATCCCCCAACTATACAAGGATTTTCCACCTCTGCCTCTTCAGTGATTAACCCCCGAAAAAACTTGCAACGCATGCAATGCTCGTTCGGTGCATAGATATTAAAGAGATCACAATTAAATCCCTCCATTTTTACCCTTAGCCATAAAAATCTCCCCTCAGTGACCTTGTCCACCAAGGCAACGTTCTCTTTTATTGTCAGACTCACCAAAACAGCCAACCCTCTATGGTTATTGTTTGCACAACTTGCAAACACCTCTCCCTTCCAAACCTTCTGAACTCTTTCTAGGACATCCTCATCCAAAAAGGTTTCTTGCAGACACAAGTCAGTGCCTTTAAAACACTGCAAGAACTATGTTGCAATTTCTTCTCACACCTCAGTCTGTTCACATTAATCGAGTCCAATGTAACCATGGCTCCGAATAAGGGAAGCGTATCTAATAATCCTCCCATCATTTTTATATATTTCCCTTCTCTCCTCTCATGCTCCTTCCCAACTTTTCGGGAAGCTGTTGCTTTCTCCTGCAGCCTCCGGCTCTTTTTCACCTCCTGTTTGAACCTTCCCTGCAATTTCAGCCTCTTCCTTACATTAGGTTTGGGCCGAGGAGCTGCCCCTTCTCCCTCCTTCTGCCCCTCACTAACATTTCCCTTTCCACACGATGCCACGCCACCCCCCACTTCCCTGTCTCTGTCCCCCTCTGACTCCTCACTCTCGAGCTCTTCTGCAACCTCCCGTCCCTGCTCCCCGTCAGATACATAATCTCCCTTAGAGAGTCTTCCTGCTACCATGTTTTCCCCAACAGTGCCACTCCCTTTGGCCTCATCTCCACCGCTAACACTTGCTCCCTGTTTCCTCTCTCTCTGGGACAATGGCACATCTGCACCTATCTTGCTCCCTTCTGGCATCTTTGTCTCCCCGCTCCCGTCCTGCTGCCCCTTTAAGGCTCCAGCCTCTTGAATCCTCTCCTTGTCTTACCCCCTCCTGCTTCCCTAGATGTCCGACCCCCATCTTTCTTTGGAGTAATTACACTTACCCGCACCCCACTCCCGCCTCCTCTCCTCTGCGGACACCAGATACTTTAGGGAGAGCCAAGCTGTATTATGGCTCGACTCTGCCCTTGACCAATGCTGCCCTCTGCTGTCTTTGTCCTTTTCCACCATACTTGGTGTGTTTTCCACCATCTCCATCCTGTTCTCTGCTCCGCAATTTTCTGCCCCTTCCTGTGCTCTTTTCTCCTTCAATTTACCAGCTGTGCCCTCCGACTGCTCCTTCTCCCATCTCCTCTTCTCTCAAGGGGCTTCCTTCTGCCTCACACTCACAGCGGGTGGGGCCTTTGTGACACACCCCACAGCTCTCCGCCCTGCAGCTCCGAGCGATGTGTCCAGACTTGCCGCAATTATAACAGTACAAGTCTGGACAGCTTCTTACAAGATGGTCGCGTCCAAGACAATAATAACAAACCTTCACCCGGTGATCATGCAGTACTCCGAAGTACTGCACTCCTTCCATTATCTCGAATTTCATGCTGTACGGCAATGACTTCACACCCCTCTGGATAGCATCTCTTCTTTATTGATGAGAAAATTTTAACGTCCCACGACTCCAACTTTTTTATTAGGACATCCTCCTCAATAAAAACCGGCAGTTTTAAGAATGAGACCAGCACCTCTTCAGAATATAGCTGACATACCTCCAAGAACTTATCCCCAATCTTCAAACTCAGTAAAAGTCTTTCCACCTCCTCTCGGCCACTGACCGTCACCTCAAACCCAACATTCGGCTTTGGTCGGCAGGCAAAGCAGCTTCCCTCACCGCAGTCCTCATGTACAGCTTGGATAATGTCCTAAGTTCGTATCTCCTTATCCTCGCACTGAACCACCACCGTGTTTTCTTTTCCAAACCTCCTGGGATCCCGGTCCAAATCTTTGGGCCTTTTTTTCTCCCTTCCCCCAACATTTTCTCCCCTGATCAAATTCATCCTGGGAACGTTGTCCTCTGAGGGGCCCGGCACTCCCGGCACTCCGGGCCCCTCAGCAGCCAACTGGCTGCTGTTTAAGGATCAAGAAGGCCCTAAAACCTGAAAAAAAAACACCAACTTTTTACAAACTCACTCCAACGCCCTGCAGCAATCAAGCACCCAGCAGCACCTGCTCACTCCTAGCCCCGCCCACCTAGAGAGTGCCGCCCACTGAGCCATGGCTGACACTTTCAAACATCATCATATGCTGATAATGTCACCTTTGGTAAGTCACTTTAAAAAATAGCGAAACAGAGTTGCCAGTATTCACTTGGCAGACTGGAGCTCCTTTATTATCATCTTTAATTTTCCAGACAAACAGATTACAATTAACAGGACTTCAGTCTAATATCAAGAAGCGTTGCTCTGAAAAACATTTGAAGAAAAAAACTTTCAAATAATGCAGAGGGAGGGTTGCACACTTGAATCTGACTGGTTAAAGCATGAGAGGTTATATGAGCAGAAGGTAGAATACTTGCAGACCGAGACAGGAGCGCATTGCACAAGGAGTAGGGATTAATCAGAGCACGCCGAACTCACACACCCCAATTGATCGTTCTGATTTAATCAGCGTGAGGTGCCTGGAAGATTGGTTTTCTCATTTATAGAGTGTTTCTTTGCCTGCCCAGTAAGTCTCAAAACAATCTGCACAATTTGACAAACCTTTAAAAAAAAAGCAGAATTAATGGTTTGTGCGAAAAAAAAGTAATTCAAGCGTCTGAGTCTCTTGATGTGTGGTTCAGCAAAAATGTACATGAAACGTTCCGTGTAACAAAGTGACTAGAGTGATCCCTAGGATGAGAGGGTTGTCCTATGAGGAGAGATTGTGTAGATTGGGCCTTTACTCTCTGGATTTTTGAAGAATGAGAGGTGATCTCATTGAAACATGTAAGATTCTGAGGGGGATTGACAGGGTAGATGCTGAGAGGTTGTTTCCCCTGACTAGAGAGTCTAGAACTAGGGGGCATAGTCTCAGGATAAGGGGTCGGCCATTTAAGACTGAGATGAGGAGGAATTTCTTCACTCAGAGGGCTGTGAATCTTTGGAATTCTCTGCCCCAGAGGGCTGTGGATGCTCAGTCGTTGAGTATATTCAAGGCTGAGATCGATAGATTTTTGGACTCTAGGGGAATCGAGGGATATGGAGATCGGGCGGGAAAGTGTAGTTGAGGTCGAAGGTCTGCCATGATCTTATTGAATAGCGGAGAAGGCTCGAGGGGCCGTATGTTCTTATGTTCTTATGACGCGAGTGAGAAAATATCAGATCAAAGATGAAGCTAATGAAAATGAGACCCTCTCACAGGTGATTAACTATTGGTGATAGTATACGTCATTACATGATCTACAATTGTGGACACATTGCTCCGAAATTACAAGTCCCATGATCTACTGCTGCAGTGCGGCATGACAAGATGATTCCAAAGCTAACTCCATCAGCAATCTCACTGCAGGCTACTTTTGATATTGTTGATGGGGACAAATATGCAAGTCTCGTTAGCAATTATTTATTTACACAGACAGATAGACTTGCATTTATATAGCGCCTTTCATGACTACCAGATGTCCCAAAGCGCTTTACAGCCACTGAAGTAATTTTTGAAATTGAGTCACTGTTGTACTGTAGGAAAGGTTAATGGCTGTCCAGAAATATGGGGGTGGGGTTTGGGGAGTGATTTGCAAGGTTTAAAGTTGGACTGCTCTTATAAGAGGAACAGCAGTCAGCGAGCTGAAGACATGCCCTAAAATGAGGCCAATGTGAAGATAGCCCACACTTCTCAGAGAGGGACAAAAATACCCTGCTAACTGAAGCTTGGCAGCGTAAAGATGGAATAGTGGGCCTGAGTAACAGGAGAACTGCCAATACAACAGCCAGGACCCTGCAGAATCATGTGGAATCAAAAAGGAATGGTCATGCCTTAAAATCTAGGACTCCCCTCCAGTGCAGAATGAAGTTTAATGACCTCACAAGGTCAACAAAGGTAAATATGCTGCCAGCAAGCATCTATATTTTAAAATTTAAAGAACAAAATTATCCCTAAAAGCACAGTAACAAACTTAAGCATATAAACATGTGAATTAAAAGAACTGAACAGACATCTTCACATCGAACATTTATATTGTATCACCGGAGAATCCTGGAATTCAATAATGCCTTTTTAAAAAAACATCTTCTCTATGGGAACACCAATAGACAAGTAATAACATTTCTCCAAGTAACAACTATTCTGTTCTCAAGCTAAAAAAAATGTACATAATTTACAAGTGCGATGAGCTGCAAACAGAGAAACATCAGGCATTCTTCCATTAACCCAGCAGGTTGAGGAGGAGGCAATTGCGATCCTGGGTCTAATTATCAAACTCGATTTCTCTGGAAAAGAGAAGACTAAGAGGAGCCCTGTTAGAGCTCTTTAAAATGATGAAGGGTTTTGCTAGCGTGGATGTGGAGAAACTGTTTCCACTTGAGGGTGCGCTCATAACAAGGGGCATAAATATAAGATAGCCACTAACAGTTCAAATAAATCATTTAGGAGCGATTTCTTTACACAGAGAATTAGTGAGAATCTGGAACTCACTGCCAGATGGAGTGGTTGAAGCAGACAGCAGTGAGACATTTAAGGTGAGGCTTGATGTATACATGAGGGAGATGGGAACAGAAGGATATGTGGGCAGAGCAGGAAGAGGTAATTAAAGTGGGATGAGGAGTATAAACACCGGCATAGACCAGTCGGCTGATTGGCCTGTTTCTGTGCTTTAGATTCTATGTAATTCCACTCAGCCGACATGAAAAGGGAAGGCGATGTGGGAGGTTCTGCATCCGCAATTGGTTTGTGCAGAACAAGAGTTCATAGTCAAAGATCCTGAAAATATTTCAGTGCTCTGGCATTCATACACCGAGCAGAGCCTTATACGAGCAGAACAGTAAGGATGTAGCGGTGAGCAGGAAGGTCGCTGCAATTCTCTGTCTTTTTGTCTCTGTAGGAGCTGGAAGCAGGAAAGAAGAAGCAGAAAGAGAAACTAACCCAATGGCGGGACCTCAACAGTACGGACAACCAGCAGAATTTCACCCACGCCGTTTGATGTAAAAAGACTACTGGGCGCTTGTTTTGAGTATAAAACAAGGCTTTAATCAACTGTTTCAAATCCATGAGATTCTAGTTACATCACTAGTTCCTGGTTACAGAAACATCCTGAGCAAGCTGGGCCCACGCCCGAGTATTTATACTCCTTGGACGGCGCCACCAGCTGGCCGCCCAGTGTTACTTCATGAGTTATTTCTTCATGAATGATGAGATTCATGACACCATCATTCACCCTCTCACTTCCATTCAGTAGCTCAGGGAGAGTTGCTCCTGGGGGGAAAACAGATAGTTCAAATGAAGAGTGGACATTGGGTGCTGCAAGACATACAAGAAAGTGTTGGTTGAAGAGGTGTAAGATGCTCCTGAGTGATGGCTAAGAGATTATCAGCCCTTGGCTGGACAGCATTTGGACAATGATCTCAACGGCCCTGCCATGAAAAAAGAATTCTAGTAGAACATCAAATTCATACGAGGGCAATGCAAAAACTGCACCAAAAAGTTTCCAATGCCCTTCTATTCGGTAGCATCATAGTAACATAGCAACAGTTTCAGGCACGAAGAGACCTCAGTCCATCTAGCCCAAATAGGCACTGTATTCCATTGGTGCATTTCTAATGACACTGAATCCTAGTTGTTGAACAGAATCTATATAATTCTTTCCTGAAGCCCATTTAAGGCATCAGTGATGGCTCAGTGGGTAGCACACTCACCTCTGAGTGAGAAGGTTGTGGGTTCAAGTCCCACTCCAGAGACTTGAACACATAATCCAGGCTGACACGCCGAGTGCAGTGCTGAGGGAGTGCTGCACTGTCGGAGGTGCCGTCTTTCGGATGAGACGTTAAACCAAGGCCCTGTCTGCCCTCTCAGGTGGACGTAAAAGATCCTGTGGCACTATTTCAAAGAATTGCAGGGGAGTTCTCCCTGGTGTCCTAGGGCCAATATTTATCCCTCAACCAACATAACAAAAACAGATGATCTAGTCATTATCACATTGCTGTTTGTGGGAGCTTGCTGTGCGCAAATTGGCTGCCGCGTTTCCCACATTACAACAGTGACTCCACTTCAAAAAAAGTACTTCATTGGATGTAAAGCGCTTTGAGACATCCAGTGGTCGTGAACGGGGCTATAAAAATGCAAGTCTTTCTTTCTTTCTAAAAGATCCCACAGCACTATTTGAAGAAGAACAGTTGAGTTCTCCCCGGTGTCCTTGGCCAATATTTATCCCTCAACCAAGATCATTAAATAGTGCTCAAATTGGCTGCCGTGTTTTCCACATTACAACAGTGACTACAGTTCAAAAGTAATTAATTGGCTGTAAAATGCTTTGGGACATCCTGAGGTTGTGAAAGGCGTGATGTAAATGCCAGGCTTTCTTGCTTTCTGATTAAAGGACCAGTTGCTGACACTCAGATAAGTCATGAGGAGGGGGTTATATGAAGGTCATGTTCGGGAAGGGGGAGGGGGGAGCCCGGGCTATCTGTGACTCTGTTGTATCCTCTTCACGTCTGAGTTCTTCTGGCGGTAATCTTAATCTAACCCTCTCAACGGGCAAGTGACGGGATTGGATCAGGCGCCCTTCTTACACCCGGCAATTTACTTTCCATTGACAACAGAAACAACAACAGCAACCACCAGAGTGGCAGTGTGGCTCTTATCACCAAATCACACCTTAATAGCCTCTCACCCTACTCCCCTGGCACCTAACACTTTATCTTGTTCCACCCTCCTCATCTCTCGTTTAATAGCCTTGTTCTCTACCCCCCAAGCCCCACCCCGTGTTTCTCAGCAAAATATCCACACTCTTTTCCTCCCTCAGCTTCTGCACTAAGCGGCTCCTCATCCTCGGTGATTTCAATCTCCATATCAACTCAACTTTCCCCCACCCCCTCCTCTCTCCTCTGATTCCATTGCCATCCTGTCCTCTCTTAATCTCTCCCTCCACGTTGTTGAATTGTCTTCCCATTGGGTTAGTGACAGAGCAGGAATACTTCATGCCAATGTGAGCATGCCGCTAATCACCTCCTGGGGTCCTCATTTGCTCTACAACTTGGCAGGGCAGGTGTGGAGTGGAAATACTGCTCCTAATAAGTTTACCCATGGTGGGAGGCAGAGAAATTCAGTTCGAGTGCAGTCTTTAAAAGGCTTGAGTTAAAGGGGAACGATCGCTTTTCTGTAAAAATGTCTGAAGCAACAGACTCGAGGGCAGCTGCAGCTTGAAAGACCCCCCAGCTTCTTGGATACATCCATAGAAGTCCAAAAGTGAAGGCCGAAAGAACAAGGCTGTGGAGTACTGATGGCAGGCTGCCCCAGAAGAGGATGATGCAGGTTCAATGGAGTAAGGTGACAAGGGCAGTCGGTGCTACCTCCACCAGCCCAAGAGCAGACACAAAGGGCTGGAAGAGGGACACTGACCTCACAGTGGTACCTAAGGCTGATCTAGCCATTGGTTCCAATACACATTTTTTAACATTTGTGTTTCCTTCACGCATCTCCCTACCTCTCGTAAACATTGGCCCAGATTTTGCGGCAGGAATAAGGATGAGGCTATCAGCGCTCACTGCTATTTATGAAGTAAATCGGACAGCAACTTCCAGCGTCCGCACATATGCAGTTAAAAACGGAAATCAGGAAGTTGCTGTCCGAGTTGCCCTGCTCCACCACAACTTGTGCTCCACTGGTACCTCGCCACTAGACTTGGCATTCAAATCAATGTAAGGGCGTGAAGTTACTGTACTTACCCACTAGTTACCCACTAAACATGGTAGAAAAAGCTAGGGTTGGTGCAATCAATTTTAAGTGAATTTTAATGGCGTGACAAGTCTTAATTACTGCCAAACAACCTCTCTGGCTCTGAAAATTAACTTTCAAAGGTGTGGAATCTCATTTCTTCAGAATTTGATTATTGTTGCAGGTTTTAAAATATTAAATTAATTTTTTTTTTCTTTTTTTTCTGGATCTTTTGTCTCGCTCTCTTACTCCCATCTTTCTTTCCCTCTTTTTATTTTGCTATCTGTACATGATCTTACAATGAAGTAAATATTCTAATTTATACTTCCTGGTTTAGGCTCTGCGGGGGGAATTTTCCCAGCCCTGGGGAGGCGGGACTGCCGGGGAAATGGCAGAAACTGGGAGCGAGTACCGACCTCACTCCCAACCCACTTCCGTGCCATCTTCCTGGGAGGTGGGTCCCCGAGTCGCGCATCGACCCATCTCCTCGAGGCGGGAAGGGGATTAGAGCCAATTAACTGCCTGTTAACAGGTAGTTAACATGCAGTTTTGAGGATTTTCCCCATTTTACGCCTTCAAATGCGGGTTTCACAATTTCTGTGAACCTCGTCAGTGTCAGCAAGGCAAGCAGTGGGTCTGTGGAGGTGGGAGGGGTTGAAATGTCAGCTGTAGAGGCGAGTGATGGGTGCAAGTGTGGACAGGTAAGCATGAGAGGTGAGTGTAAAGTGTTGGAAAAAGCTTCCTTACCTTTGCTTCTTTCTACAGGCTTCAATGGTTGAGGATCCGGAGGTGCCGCATCTCAATGGCAGAGATGACAGAATGGCAGCTGCATCCTCAGATGCAACAGCCATCTGCTTTCTGCTGAGGAGAGAGGTCTTGGTGAGCCTTCTGTGCAAAGGCTCACCTTAGAACAGAAATTGTCAGTGTTTGTCAGCTTCTCAAAGCTATCAAACACTGACAATTCATCTGTCAAAACATTTTCGACAGATGAAGCGTCATACGCTGACGTCATCTGTCACTGGCTTTTCCTTCATTGATCGGTAAGCCCGCAGGATGGGCTTAACAAGGCCAATCAAGGGAAAATAGCATGGGTTGGTCTGCCATCTCTGGGGGCGGGACTGAAACCCGGAAAACAGAAGTCCCGCCTCCAGCACATCTCCATTGATAAAATCCAGCCCTGCGTGTCTCTGCAAGGATTCTTCAATCTGATTGGTTGAAGAAACACGCTGTTGCTTGCCCGGCTCACATACGCCACAAATCCCCTGCAGAGGGCGCCCCCCCTGAAAATGATCGCTAAATATTGTAAGTTGCCACTCAAAAGTCCACGAAAAGTCTGTGGGCAGCGAACGCTGCTCCTTTGCCACTGACCCCCAAAATCTGAGCCTTTCTCTCTCAGCATCTAGGTGTCAGGGAAACTCACTGATGCAAATGGAAACCTTTCAAAACATTTTTATCTTAACTAATAAGCACTCTGTCAACTCATATAGTCTGTCACAAAAACCTCTGCTAGTCTTCAAGGGCAGGGTAATTAAAGGGACAATGCACCTGACCTTTCATCATCATGAACTGCATGTGCTCATATAGGGCAATTGCTCATGCCACTATTATGCCTTTAACTTTTGCTTCTATCCCTCGCAAGGAGAAGCTACCCCATAATGATTGCATGAGACATACAAACAGTGGCCTTTTGCACATCCCCGATTTTAGTCGTTCTACCATTGGTGGCCGTGCCTTCAGCTGTCGAGGCCCTAAGCTCTGGAATTCCCTCCCTAACCCTCTCCATCTCTCTACCTCTCTCTCCTCCTTTAAGATGCCCTTAAAACCTACCTCTTTGACCAAGCTTCTGCCCTAATTGGGGCACATTGTCCGCTTGCTCTATACGAGACTCCCAAAACAAGTGCTCTACTCGGAGCTCCGGCACGGCAAGAGAGCCCCAGGTGGGCAGAGGAAATGCTTCAAGGACACCCTCAAAGCCTCCTTGAAAAAGTGTAACATCCCCACCGACACCTGGGAATCCCTGGCCCAAGACTGCACAAACTGGAGGAGAAGCATCCGGGAAGGTGCCGAACACCTCGAGTCTCTTCGCCGGGAGCAAGCGGAAGCCAAGCGCAAACAGCGGAAGGAGCGCACGTCAACCCAAGCACCCCACCCACCCGCCCCTTCAACCACTGTCTGCCCCACCTGTGACAGAGACTGTAGGTCCCGCATTGGACTCATCAGTCACCTGAGAACTCATTTTTAATGTGGAAGCAAGTCATCCTCGGTTCCGAGGGACTGCCTAAGAAGAAGAGGAAGAAGACCTCTTTGACCAAGCTTCTGCCCTAATTTCTCCTTATGTGGCTCAGTGTCAAATTGTGTTTGATAATACTCCTGTGAAGCACCTTGGGATGTTTTACTACGTTAAAAGTGCGAAATAAATACAAGTGGCTGATGTTGTTGAGTGCCATCACTCAGAATTCTGAGCCCACAGCAAGAGGAGGCCTTAGATATCATAGGCAGACAGACAGGAGTGGCTGTAGCGGATGACAAGGTAGTATCAAAAAGTTGGGAAAAGCCGGGAATTGCTCGTCATCGGTAGTCTCAGCTTCATTTAATTCCTAAATGTATTGCTACGTCCTTACACTCTGCTCCCCTGTGTTTCACAACACAGTGGTTGTCTTGCAGAAAGAAGGCAGCCACTCCGATAATCACCCGGACAAAGGCCTGTTGCCACTACTTTGTCAGCTCTGTCACTTGCGGGAGGAAGCAGCCAGTGAGTCAGAAGGGCTGTCACTGGGTGAAGCACTGAGCTCGAGTGACTATGAAAACCCAGGAGTGGAAGACTGGGGTGGGGTGGGGGGGTGGCAGGGGTGGTGGGGTGGGGGGGTACTCTCTTCCTCTATCGCGGTTTTCACCCCATATGGCTGAGATGATGGAGGACTGGGAGGAGTCCACGCATCGCCAAAGGCATCCCACAACCTGCAAACTACCCCAAAGAATGTGACAGCCTGGGAGATTCCTGTAGCACCAAGATGACAGAACTGCTTCTCAGGATTTTGGTGGCTTATGATGAGGCAGTTATCAATGCTGCAATTGTTGCGTGGAACAGGAAACTCTCACAGGACTTCCACAACCTGATCATCTGTGACATGAATCTTGTCATTCATGTGGAAAGGCTTATGAAATAATACTGGGCGGCCTGCTGGTGGCACTGTCCAGGGAGAGTATAAATACTCGGGCATGGGCCCAGCTTGCTCAGGACATTCTTTAACAGGAACTAGTGAAGGACACAACTAGATCTCCATGTTGAAAAACAGTTGATTAAAGCCTTATTTAATACTCAGAGTAAGTGCTTGGTAGTTTTCTTACATCAATCTGTTTATAAACAGAAGTTAAAACAGTTTGCCAAATCTGTAGCATCCATTTGTTACACTAATATAATTAACAAATCAGATTATACATGTTGTTAGGACATGCAAGCAAACTTTGGAAGATTTTACTAGAGTCCATGGAGGAATGCTCTACACTCACGCCCTCTGTGTGATCAACACTGAGCATTTCTTCCAGATTCTAGTCAGAGGGTGTGAGCTCCCTGTGTGGCTAAATCATCCTCCTGTTGCTCGCCTGGCTTGGCAGTTGAATGCAGTTTTTTCTCTCTCATTGTCTGACATCTTTATCTCTTTAAATCTTTTGCAGTCCATTTTCCAGCTGTGCCTTGAGTTTAGATTCTGCAGCACCTGCTCGGTGTCTCCCCCTTGACGCCGGGGGGGGTGGGGGGTGGGGGGTGGTGAGGTAAGGCATTAAGCTTCACTGCCAAAGGTTGTCTCACTCCAGGGAGCCACTTTGCCCATCAGATGAAGCCCTGGTGTAGAGAGTCCACTTCGGGTTGCAACCGGCGATCCGGCCGCTAATTCAGCTCCAAATTGCGCCAGTTTCCTGAACTGAATTTTTTTTGCTCGAGTTTTCGCTCAAACTCATTCACACATCGCCAAAAGTAAAACTTTCCATGGGCAAGCGCGATCGGGCAGCGTTTTAAAAACATAACCGTTTATCTTTGTTTTAAACAGTAAAATTATTCCTTGATATATTTAACAGTGGTGACCTGGTTGTCGTTGTTGTTGTTTGTTTCGTGTGACGGGAAAAGCTTATGATGGGATGTCTAGTTTGGCTCTCCATTCGATGGCCTCCTGAGATGCCGAGTGGAGAAATGAGGTGCCTCCCGCAACAGATCTCAGTGGGCAGATTGATGTGATGTGTTTCATGGTCTGGGACTCATGGCCACAGTCTCACTTCAGGTCGTCTCCTCATCTTCCACTGGTGGAGCGGGTGGCCGCATCGTCCGTGCCCTGTGCAGATTGGGTTGAGCGTGGTCCACTGTCTCCGAGGTGTGGGCCAAAGTCAGGGACCTCTGCTGTTGGGTCAGAGATGAGGTGGTGACCTGGTGCAGTTTTATTAATACAGCTGAAATTGGGTTTATCACAAAAAATAAACATCTATTTTTTAAATTAGAGTGTCCAGTCCACCACCTGTGAGGAACCTGATTTTAAATAACTGAAAATGACTTAAAAAAACTATACGGAACCATTTGCTAGTTCCATTGGTGTTCAGTCGTCAGTTTGTTAGTTAACTAAATATCTGTTAATATTTAAAGGCTTTTAAAAGGTGCCTATTAGTGCCCGTGCACCTAAAAAAAAAGCTTAATTTAAAGAGCCTCATCGAAGGGCTGCAAACAGGCACCATTAGTGGAATAGCGAAATACTGCGGATGCTGGAAATCTGAAATAACAACAGAAAATGCTGGAAGCACTCAGCAGGCCAGGCAGCATCCGTGAAGAGAGAAACAGGGTCAACGTTTCAGGTCTGGGACCCTTCATCAGAACTGGAAAAGGTTAGGGATGTAACAGATATTAAGCAGGTGCAGAGGCAGGGAAATGGGGGGGGCGGGGGGGAGGAAGGAATTGAAGGAACAGTCTGTGCCAGGGTGGGAGGCAGGAGAGATTAAACATTGCAAATGGGGATGGCAGAATCATAAACAGCCTGAAAAATGGGGGCCGAGGTTATGGTCTGAAATCGTTGAACTCAATGTTGAGTCCAGAAGGCTGTAAAGTGCCTAATCGAAAGATGAGGTGCTGTTCCTCGAGCTTACGTTGAGCTTCATTGGAACAGTGTACGAGGCCGAGGACGGTGAGGTCAGAGTGGGAGTGGAGCGGAGAATTAAAGTGACAGGCGACCGGAAGCTCGGGGTCATTCTTACGGACTGAACGGAGGTGTTCCGCAAAGCTGTCACCCAATCTGCGTTTGGTCTCCCCAATGTAGAGGAGCCTGCATCGTGAGCAGCGAATACCGTATACTAAATTGCAAGAAGTACAAGTAAATCGCTGTTTCACCTGGAAGGGGTGTTTGGGGCCCTGGACAGTGGGAAGGGAGGAGGTAAAAGAGCAGCTGTTGCATCTCCTGCGCTTGCACGGGAAGGTGCCAGGTGAAGGAGAAGGGCTGTTAGGGGTGATTGAGGAGTGACCCAGGGTGTCACGGAGGGAGCAGGCCCTTCAGAATGCTGAATGGTGAGGTGAGGGGAAGATGTGTTTGGTGGTGGGATCACGTTGGAGGTGGCGGAAATGGCGGAGGATGATCCGTTGAATGTGGAGGCTGGTGGGGTGAAAGGTGAGGACAAGGGGAACCCTATCGTGGTTCTGGGAGGGAGGGGAAGGGGTAAGAGTAGAAGTGCGGGAAATGGAACGGACACGGTCAAGGGCCGTGTCAACCACAGTAGAGGGGAATCCTCGGTTGAGGAAAAAGGAAGACATGTCGGAAGCACTGGTATGGAAGGTGGCATCGTCAGAACATATGCGGTGAAGATGGAGAAACTGGGAGAATGGAAGAGAGTCCTTACAGGGGGCGGGGTGGGAGGAAGTGTAGTCCAGGTAGCTGTGGGAGTCAGTGGGCTTGTAGTGGATGTTTGTTGATAGCCTATTGCCAGAAATGGAGACAGAGAAGTCAAGGAAGGGAAGGGAAGAGTCGGAGATGGACCATGTGAAGGTGAGGGAAGGGAAGAGTCGGAGATGGACCATGTGAAGGTGAGGGAAGGAAAGTGTCGGAGATGGACCATGTGAAGGTGAGGGAAGGGAAGAGTTGGAGATGGACCATGTGAAGGTGAGGGAAGGGAAGAGTCGGAGATGGACCATGTGAAGGTGAGGGAAGGGGAGAGTCGGAAATGGACCATGTGAAGGTGAGGGAAGGGAAGAGTCGGAGATGGACCATGTGAAGGTGAGGGAAGGGGAGAGTCGGAGATGGACGCTGTGAAGGTGAGGGAAGGGGAGAGTCGAAGATGGACCATGTGAAGGTGAGGGAAGAGGAGAGTCGGAGATGGACGCTGTGAAGGTGAGGGAAGGGGAGAGTCGGAGATGGACGCTGTGAAGGTGAGGGAAGGGGAGAGTTGGAGATGGACCATGTGAAGGTGAGGGAAGGGGAGAGTCAGAGATGGACCATGTGAAGGTGAGGGAATGGGAGAGTCAGAGATGGACCATGTGAAGGTGAGGGAAGGGAAGAGTCGGAGATGGACCATGTGAAGGTGAGGGAATGGGAGAGTCGGAGATGGACCATGTGAAAGTGAGGGAAGGGGAGAGTCGGAGATGGACCATGTGAAGGTGAGGGAAGGGGAGAGTCGGAGATGGACCATGTGAAGGTGAGGGAAGGGAAGAGTTGGAGATGGACCATGTGAAGGTGAGGCGAGGGAAGAGTCGGAGATGGACCATGTGAAGGTGAGGGAAGGGGAGAGTCGGAGATGGACCATGTGACGGTGAGGGAAGGGGAGAGTCGGAGATGGACCATGTGAAGGTGAGGGAAGGGGAGAGTCGGAGATGGACCATGTGAAGGTGAGGGAAAGGGAGAGTCGGAGATGGACCATGTGAAGGTGAGGCGAGGGAAGAGTCGGAGATGGACCATGTGAAGGTGAGGGAAGGGGAGAGTCGGAGATGGACCATGTGACGGTGAGGGAAGGGGAGAGTCGGAGATGGACCATGTGAAGGTGAGGCGAGGGAAGAGTCGGAGATGAACCATGTGAAGGTGAGGGAAGGGGAGAGTCGGAGATGGACCATGTGAAGGTGAGGGAAGGGGAGAGTCGGAGATGGACCATGTGAAGGTGAGGGAAGGGGAGAGTCAGAGATGGACCATGTGAAGGTGAGGGAAGGGGAGAGTCGGCGATGGACCATGTGAAAGTGAGGGAAGGGAAGAGTCAGCGATGGACCATGTGAAGGTGAGGGAAGAGAAGAGTTGGAGATGGACCATGTGAAGGTGAGGCGAGGGAAGAGTCGGAGATGGACCATGTGAAGGTGAGGGAAGGGGAGAGTCGGAGATGGACCATGTGAAAGTGAGGGAAGGGAAGAGTCGGCGATGGACCATGCGAAGGTGAGGGAAGGGGATTCGGAGATGGACCATGTGAAAGTGAGGGAAGGGAAGAGTCGGAGATGGACCATGTGAAAGTGAGGGAAGGAAAGAGTCAGCGATGGACCATGCGAAGGTGAGGGAAGGGGAGAGTCGGAGATGGGCCATGTGAAAGTGAGGGAAGGGAAGAGTCGGAGATGGACCATGTGAAAGTGAGGGACGGGAAGAGTCAGCGATGGACCATGCGAAGGTGAGGGAAGGGTGGAAACTTACCACGGTGATTACTACAATCTGGGGGCGTGGTCGGTTTTGTGGGTGGGGCTGGCTTCCGGCGCCATGTTATTTAAACCAGCGCCAAAGATGGTGGAAACTCAATTTGCGCTGGACATAATTTGCAGTTGAAATTCCTCGATCGTTTGTGCTGGTTTGGCCGACATTGGGCGAATATCAACGCAACCCAAGGGAAATTCCAAGCCCCTGTGCTTGGCAAAATGTGGTCTGCTTGTGCTTTTCACCAGAGATGACATTTTCTATTCAGCTCCACTCTCAGTACTGCCATGTGCTTAGTTAGGGGGAACGGCACAGTTCTGACTTGTTTAGGCGTTTTACTGTGATTATGCCCAGTCTCTAATGATGGGACGGATTACATTCCCATCAGCAGTGTAAGGAACTGAAGGAAAGCTGAAAATGCTTCTAATCATTTTACAGAAACTGAAACAGGGTTAACACTGGAAAAGCGCCTGCTGTAACTTCACATCTAGCTGTCTGAAAATGGCCTCCTTCATTATTTGCCATTTTTGTCATTAAATTCCGACTGAACACCATTTATTCTAGAGAAATGGAACTTTGAAAAAGAAAGACAATTTAAAGATGTCAGCAAGGGAGTGTCCTCTCAGCAGAGTTCCTTTACCATAAAAGTGCAAGTAGTGGAGGAGCAAAGTGCAATACAAGATTAAATGAAAAATCAGAGCATTGGACTTTATGACGCCCAGCTGTCTCAGCGAAACAAGAGACAACTTTGCCTTCACATAATTTTTCAGCTCTTTAATCAATGTTTGCATTTAGGTGTCCCTGACCTTTACTGCATCTGCTGTGTTGCCGCGATTTTAGGTGAATGAGGGAAATTGGCACATTAATCAAACGCCTCAACTTGAAATTGTTTTTTGTGAGCGGTCAGCTGCAAATAGCTGGATTACTCCATGATATGGGAATCAAATTAGCCAAATAGCACTCTTCCTAACTGATATCTTTCCCCGACTCAATGGAACAGACCAAGAAACTTATAGGAATATTGAAGCATTCCTGAATTCTTCATCGCACGCACGCAAATGGAAGTCAAACTTTCCACCTTTGTGTTGCACCTGCAAGAAAAGTCTTGTTTTGCCATTTTTAAAGCAACTTTCACCCGCACTGATTGAATGCCCTGTGGAAAACACAACAAAGCAATTGATCATCCTCTCCATGCATTAGAATGAGCACACTGAAGGACGGTATTAAACGGTCAGCCTTGGTTCTGTTTGTGTAATAAAGAAAAAAGAAAGACTTGCCCTTATATAGCTGTACCGCCAATGAAGTACTTTTTGAAGTGGAGTCACTGTTGTAAAGTAGGAAACGCGGCAGCCAATTTGCACACAGCAAGCTCCCACGAATAACAATATGTTAATGACCAGATCATCTGTTTTTTAGTGATGTTGATTGAGGAATAAACATCAGCTCAGGACACCGGGGATAAAGCCCCCGCTCTACTTTGAAATAGCACCATGGGATTTTTTACGCCCACCTGAGAGGACAGCCGGGTCCTCGGTTTAATGTCTCATCCGAAAGACGGCACCTCTGACGGTGCAGCACTCCCTCAGCGCTGCACTGGAGTGTCAGCCTAGATTTTCGTGCTCAAGTCTTTGGAGTGGGACTTGAACCCACAACCTTCTGACTCAGAGGGCTGGATATTACCAACCTCGGCAGCTTCGTGGCGGGTGACGTCGATGGCAGGTCCCGGCATCTCTGCTGGCTCCAGCATGCTGTGTAAAATGATTTTCCCCTGATTGGGCTTATAAAGCCTGCCCAGTGCATTTGCCAGCCAATTGAAGGAAGCGGGTCTGATGAAGTCATCAGCCGGTTTCCTTAAAGGGACCATGCGCAAATTCAGTTTGATAGTTGTGCTGTCAGTGTTCTACAGCATTGAGGTGCTGCAAACACTGACAAGCACTGCGCAGAGGTGCACGGCTGCACCCAGGCTCTCCTATGACTCCCTCCATAGCAGACAGGGAGGTTCTCTTTCCTTCCCATGGGCAGAAGAGTCCTCCCCAGGAGCCCAACGCAGCCTGGTTGCACATTGTACAGGAGGACACAAGTAGGGATGTCGTCAGGAGGACCAGGCTGCAGTGGTGCAAATCTTTCAATGATCTCAATAGATCACAAAACGTTACTGCAAAGCCACACTCGACCTTATCCTGCTGTGCCACTCATCACATCCCCATCACTCTGCCTTCCCTACCCTACTCCTGCACACCCTTACTCACACCAATTTACTTTACACCTCCATCCATCCCTCTCTATCTACATTATCACTTCCCCATCTCACTAGCCACCCCTCACACTCACCCTCATCCTAGTGCAATCATACCAACTGAGAACACACAAGGGTAGGCACTTGGGTGTTTTAGCCAATGTTCATGTAAAGTTTCTGTTAATGTGGTGTCAAACATTGAAATCTTTATTTTCAACATTTCTTGGACAGATCTGTGTGCACCTTTGGTAGTGACTTAGTAAGTTGCAATGAATGGTGAGACATAACGGTACCCCTCGCAATGGTGATGAGTGTGAAAGGAATGGCTTGGGCAGTGAAGGGATGCTTTATGGTGTTGGTGTGGGGTCGTGCCAACCTGGCACATCATGTGGCAGCCAGGGTGTACAGTGTCAAGTGAAGTAAATCTGGCCATGGTGAGGCCATCCCTGGCCTCCCAGACAGCAATGTGTTCGGGTGCTGATGCCCTCTGTCCTGTGCAGCATCAGTTGATTGCGGAGAAGGTTGGCATTGTTGTTGGTGCTGCGGGTGTGCCTGGTGCTGCTGGTATTGGGGCTGATCGTGGTGGGATTCTGAGGACCAAGGCGAGATAGTTTCAAGGGCACCGATGCTGATGTAATAGATGGCAGGTGAAGTAGAGATGACAGAAGCGATCTGTCAATGGTGAGAGAGGTTGTTCCATTGAGGTGATACTGAATAGAGAGTTTACTCCAAACACTTGCAACCTGCATAAAGCTCAATCTGTCTTCCAAATGCAGTAAGCAACAGCTTCTAAGCTTGGATAGTGAACAGATGTGAGGTGGGAGCTTTTATAGCACATTTGAAGCTGTTAATTAAAGAGATGATTCCATGGTCGTATGAACTGCTTACCTGACGTGATTCCCGAGCAGCATAGACCCCGTGGGCGACCTGGTCAACTCTGAAGGTGAGCTCAAAATAATTCTTAATGACCTGTTAACAAGGTCATAATGAGCTGAATTGCCTCCCCCGCCGCTGCGTGTCGTGTCTGCTCAGCGTTGACTGACCCGACATTTTGAAAGGCGCATGGCAGCAGGTTGACAGCGGGATCCCGACCCATTGTCAAAAAAATATTCCCACTTGACCCGCCAACGATCGTGCCTGCTGACCCCCAAAATAATTCCACCCAGAGAGTGAGGAGCGCCATTCATTCCTTAAGCCTGAGCAGGTCTAGGAGCTGAAATCTTAGGCTGACATTCATTGACCTATTGATGATAACCTTAGATCATGATAACCAATAATATATCGCGGCTTTTGTTTAAAAGACAGAATGTTCCATCAATTTTACAACATAAATACAATATTACATGTTATAGTGACAAGAAAATAATTATCCTTCTTACCAGTTTTGCTCCTGCATTCTGAGACTGGGTCAATGATGTTATCTTCTTCAGACCAATATCTCTTTAATACATTCTTTATGTATTTACTCACTCTCACGTGCAAGGTAGCTTACATAACTCCTTGAATTTTTGCTAGCTGCACATTCTGGTAAGACCATTAGCTGTTTCGAGCAACTTTGTGTAAGGAAGAGAAGTCATTTTTGACACAATTTTCAAGCTGGGCATTCAACCAGCATGCTTTGGGTAGCTGGGAACAGTGCTGATGGGGGAAAAGCTTGTTTTAAAATTAAAACCTGCTGAGCTGTGGCAAAACAGCGAAACCAGACAGTGCTATCAAGAAGGAACAAAGACATGGGGCTGGATTTTCCTAAGCCCCTGGAGTCGGGTTGGAGGCGTGCGGGCGATAAAAATCGGAGATCCGGGGGTCCCGACCCCATCCCGCCTCCAACCCGCCTCCATGTCAATTTCATAGGAGTCGGGTTGCCGACAAGTGCTGGAACCCGACTCCCAGAGGCGGGAAGGGATTAAAGGCAATTAAACTGCCTGTTAACAGGTAGTTAACAGGTAGTTTTTTGCCTATTCGCGATTTTTATTGCTAGTTTGTGGGCTTCCTGACAGCTCCAAACCACGAAAAGTTTTCGAGGCCGGACGTTGGAGGGGTCGAGATGCCCAGTGTTCAGGTGAGTGAGGGGTGCAGGAGTGCAAAGGTAAGTGTTTTGCAAGTGTTTAAAGTGTTTAAATAAGTTTAACTTACTTTTACTTACCTTTACAGGAGTCCTGCATTCCGGTGTCAGGAGTCGGCTGCAAGAACCACAGAAGCTCCGATTTTTAAAAAAAAATCAGCTTCTTGGTTTCTGCAGCAAAATGATTTTAAAGTTATCCTGAGAAAGGACTGAGGCTGAATTAGCAGTTTTTCAGTGCTTGACAGCTTCAAACAGCTGTTAAACACTGATATTTCATCTGGCAAAAGCTTTTGACAGATGAAATGTCAATCTCTGACGTCACCTGTGCCGGGTGGCCCTTAATTGGCCTGCTGAGCCCACAGGGCCGGGCTCAACAAGGTCAATCAGAGGAAAATCCAGTGGGTTGGCCACATCTCCATGGAGGCGGGACAACAAGCCCGAATGTGGGTTTCCCACCTCCAACCCGCCCCCGTAGCAAAATCCAGCCCATTGTGTAGCTAAAGGAGACGTCTTTGTAAACAATGAGGGATTAGGCCTTAAGGAGATAACACAGAGCTCAATCGGCCTCTTCAAGAAGCAATCCTTATCAGAAAGTTTGGCAGCTAGACGGTTGAGATTTACCTGAGCTAGCCAGCCAATCAATTGCTACTGTGGTCTTCACATGATGGAAATTTACTGAAAAAGAGGTTTAAGATCATGCGGGCTTTAACTTTAAGTTTTAAACAAAAGCCACGATATATTAATTCGTTATCATGATCTAAGGCTATCATCGATAGGTCAATGAGGCCTTGGCGATGTAACATCCTGTCCACCATTGAAAGGAAAAGATATGAAAGAAGCTGTTACGGTAACTTGGTTACTGCAGTCGCGGGCGGGGGGGAGGGAGGGGGTCGGAAGGGGAGCTGCATTCAACAAGAAACAAACCCGACTGATCATCGGAAGGAGAGAGCGGCAATCAACAGGAGCTGGCCACTTCGGGGTGATTGTATGACCATTCACTTAGAACATATTTGGACATTGTATTGCTAGAGCATCTTTATTGCTAAGAGTAGAGTAAGAAGGGCATTGTATTGACAGGTAGATTAAGAATGGCATTGTATTGCCGGGTAGATTAAGAAGGGCATTGTATTGCCGGGTAGATTAAGAAGGGCATTGTATTGACAGGTAGATTAAGAAGGGCATTGTATTGACAGGTAGATTAAGAAGGGCATTGTATTGCCGGGTAGATTAAGAAGGGCATTGTATTGCCGGGTAGATTAAGAAGGGCATTGTATTGACAGGTAGATTAAGAAGGGCATTGTATTGACAGGTAGATTAAGAAGGGCATTGTATTGCCGGGTAGATTAAGAAGGGCATTGTATTGACAGGTAGATTACGAAGGGCATTGTATTGACAGGTAGATGAAGAAGGGCATTGTATTGCCGGGTAGATTAAGAAGGGCATTGTATTGACAGCTAGATTACGAAGGGCATTGTATTGACAGGTAGATTAAGAAGGGCATTGTATTGACAGGTAGATTAAGAAGGGCATTGTATTGCCGGGTAGATTAAGAAGGGCATTGTATTGACAGGTAGATTACGAAGGGCATTGTATTGACAGGTAGATTAAGAAGGGCATTGTATTGACAGGTAGATTAAGAAGGGCATTGTATTGCCGGGTAGATTAAGAAGGGCATTGTATTGACAGGTAGATTAAGAAGGGCATTGTATTGCCGGGTAGATTAAGAAGGGTATTGTATTGACAGGTAGATTAAGAAGGGCATTGTATTGACAGGTAGATTAAGAAGGGCATTGTATTGACAGGTAGATTAAGAAGGGTATTGTATTGACAGGTAGATTAAGAATGGCATTGTATTGCCGGGTAGATTAAGAAGGGCATTGTATTGACAGGTAGATTAAGAAGGGCATTGTATTGACAGGTAGATTAAGAAGGGCATTGTATTGCCGGGTAGATTAAGAAGGGCATTGTATTGACAGGTAGATTAAGAAGGGCATTGTGTTGACAGGTATATTAAGAAGGGCATTGTATTGACAGGGATATTAAGAAGGACATTGTATTGACAGGTAGATTACGAAGGGCATTGTATTGACAGGTAGATTAAGAAGGGCATTGTATTGACAGGCAGATTAAGAAGGGCATTGTATTGACAGGTAGATTAAGAAGGGCATTGTATTGACAGGTAGATTAAGAAGGGCATTGTATTGCTGGATAGATTAAGAAGGGCATTGTATTGCCGGGTAGATTAAGAAGGGCATTGTATTGACAGGTAGATTAAGAAGGGCATTGTATTGCTGGATAGATTAAGAAGGGCATTGTATTGCCGGGTAGATTAAGAAGGGCATTGTATTGACAGGTAGATTAAGAAGGGCATTGTATTGACAGGTAGATTAAGAAGGGCATTGTATTGACAGGTAGATTAAAAAGGGCATTGTATTGACAGTTAGACTAAGAATGGCATTGTATTGACAGGTAGATTAAGAAGGGCATTGTATTGGCAGGTAGATTAAGAAGGGCATTGTATTGCCGGGTAGTTTAAGAAGGGCATTGTATTGACAGTTAGACTAAGAAAGGCATTGTATTGACAGGTAGATTAAGACGGGCATTGTATTGCCGGGTAGATTAAGAAGGCCATTGTATTGACAGGTAGATTAAGACGGGCATTGTATTGCCGGGTAGATTAAGAAGGGCATTGTATTGCCGGGTAGATTAAGAAGGGCATTGTATTGACAGGTAGATTAAGAAGGGCATTGTATTGCCGGTGGATTAAGAAGGGCATTGTATTGCCGGGTAGATTAAGAAGGGCATTGTATTGACAGTTAGATTACGAAGGGCATTGTATTGACAGGTAGATTAAGAAGGGCATTGTATTGACAGGTAGATTAAGAAGGGCATTGTATTGACAGGCAGATTACGAAGGGCATTGTATTGACAGGTAGATTAAGAAGGGCATTGTATTGACAGGTAGATTACGAAGGGCATTGTATTGACAGGTAGATTAAGAAGGGCATTGTATTGACAGGCAGATTACGAAGGGCATTGTATTGACAGGTAGATTAAGAAGGGCATTGTATTGACAGGTAGATTAAGAAGGGCATTGTATTGCCGGGTAGATTAAGAAGGGCATTGTATTGCCGGGTAGATTAAGAAGGGCATTGTATTGACAGTTAGACTAAGAAGGGCATTGTATTGACAGGTAGATTAAGAAGGGCATTGTATTGCCGGGTAGATTAAGAAGGGCATTGTATTGCCGGGTAGATTAAGAAGGGCATTGTATTGACAGGTAGATTAAGAAGGGCATTGTATTGCCGGGTAGATTTAGAAGGGCATTGTATTGACGGGTAGATTAAGAAGGGCATTGTATTGTCGGGTAGATTAAGAAGGGCATTGTATTGATGGGTAGATTAAGAAGGGCATTGTATTGACAGTTAGAATAAGAAGGGCATTGTATTGCTGGGTAGATTAAGAAGGGCATTGTATTGACAGATAGATTAAGAAGGGCATTGTATTGCCGGGTAGATTAAGAAGGGCATTGTATTGCCGGGTAGATTAAGAAGGGCATTGTATTGACAGGTAGATTAAGAAGGGCATTGTATTGCCGGGTAGATTTAGAAGGGCATTGTATTGACGGGTAGATTAAGAAGGGCATTGTATTGCCGGGTAGATTAAGAAGGGCATTGTATTGCCGGGTAGATTAAGAAGGGCATTGTATTGATGGGTAGATTAAGAAGGGCATTGTATTGACAGGTAGATTAAGAAGGGCATTGTATTGCCGGGTAGATTAAGAAGGGCATTGTATTGACAGGTAGATTAAGAAGGGCATTGTATTGCCGGGTAGATTAAGAAGGGCATTGTATTGCCGGGTAGATTAAGAAGGGCATTGTATTGACAGGTAGATTAAGAAGGGCATTGTATTGACAGGTAGATTAAGAAGGGCATTGTATTGACAGGTAGATTAAAAAGGGCATTGTATTGACAGTTAGACTAAGAATGGCATTGTATTGACAGGTAGATTAAGAAGGGCATTGTATTGGCAGGTAGATTAAGAAGGGCATTGTATTGCCGGGTAGTTCAAGAAGGGCATTGTATTGACAGTTAGACTAAGAAAGGCATTGTATTGACAGGTAGATTAAGACGGGCATTGTATTGCCGGGTAGATTAAGAAGGGCATTGTATTGACAGGTAGATTAAGACGGGCATTGTATTGCCGGGTAGATTAAGAAGGGCATTGTATTGCCGGGTAGATTAAGAAGGGCATTGTATTGACAGGTAGATTAAGAAGGGCATTGTATTGCCGGTGGATTAAGAAGGGCATTGTATTGCCGGGTAGATTAAGAAGGGCATTGTATTGACAGTTAGATTACGAAGGGCATTGTATTGACAGGTAGATTAAGAAGGGCATTGTATTGACAGGTAGATTAAGAAGGGCATTGTATTGACAGGCAGATTACGAAGGGCATTGTATTGACAGGTAGATTAAGAAGGGCATTGTATTGACAGGTAGATTACGAAGGGCATTGTATTGACAGGTAGATTATGAAGGGCATTGTATTGACAGGCAGATTACGAAGGGCATTGTATTGACAGGTAGATTAAGAAGGGCATTGTATTGACAGGTAGATTAAGAAGGGCATTGTATTGCCGGGTAGATTAAGAAGGGCATTGTATTGCCGGGTAGATTAAGAAGGGCATTGTATTGACAGTTAGACTAAGAAGGGCATTGTATTGACAGGTAGATTAAGAAGGGCATTGTATTGCCGGGTAGATTAAGAAGGGCATTGTATTGCCGGGTAGATTAAGAAGGGCATTGTATTGACAGGTAGATTAAGAAGGGCATTGTATTGCCGGGTAGATTTAGAAGGGCATTGTATTGACGGGTAGATTAAGAAGGGCATTGTATTGCCGGGTAGATTAAGAAGGGCATTGTATTGATGGGTAGATTAAGAAGGGCATTGTATTGACAGTTAGAATAAGAAGGGCATTGTATTGCTGGGTAGATTAAGAAGGGCATTGTATTGACAGATAGATTAAGAAGGGCATTGTATTGCCGGGTAGATTAAGAAGGGCATTGTAATGCCGGGTAGATTAAGAAGGGCATTGTATTGACAGGTAGATTAAGAAGGGCATTGTATTGCCGGGTAGATTTAGAAGGGCATTGTATTGACGGGTAGATTAAGAAGGGCATTGTATTGCCGGGTAGATTCAGAAGGGCATTGTATTGCCGGGTAGATTAAGAAGGGCATTGTATTGATGGGTAGATTAAGAAGGGCATTGTATTGACAGGTAGATTAAGAAGGGCATTGTATTGCCGGGTAGATTAAGAAGGGCATTGTATTGACAGGTAGATTAAGAAGGGCATTGTATTGCCGGGTAGATTAAGAAGGGCATTGTATTGCCGGGTAGATTAAGAAGGGCATTGTATTGACAGGTAGATTAAGAAGGGCATTGTATTGCCGGGTAGATTAAGAAGGGCATTGTATTGCCGGGTAGATTAAGAAGGGCATTGTATTGCCGGGTAGATTAAGAAGGGCATTGTATTGCCAGGTAGATTAAGAAGGGCATTGTATTGACAGATAGATTAAGAAGGGCATTGTATTGCCGGGTAGATTAAGAAGGGCATTGTATTGCCGGGTAGATTAAGAAGGGCATTGTATTGACAGGTAGATTAAGAAGGGCATTGTATTGCCGGGTAGATTAAGAAGGGCATTGTATTGACGGGTAGATTAAGAAGGGCATTGTATTGCCGGGTAGATTAAGAAGGGCATTGTATTGCCGGGTAGATTAAGAAGGGCATTGTATTGATGGGTAGATTAAGAAGGGCATTGTATTGACAGGTAGATTAAGAAGGGCATTGTATTGCCGGGTAGATTAAGAAGGGCATTGTATTGACAGGTAGATTAAGAAGGGCATTGTATTGACAGGTAGATTAAGAAGGGCATTGTATTGCCTGGTAGATTAAGAAGGGCATTGTATTGCCGGGTAGATTAAGAAGGGCATTGTATTGCCGGGTAGATTAAGAAGGGCATTGTATTGACAGGTAGATTAAGAAGGGCATTGTATTGCCGGGTAGATTAAGAAGGGCATTGTATTGCCGGGTAGATTAAGAAGGGCATTGTATTGACAGGTAGATTAAGAAGGGCATTGTATTGCCGGGTAGATTAAGAAGGGCATTGTATTGCCGGGCAGATTAAGAAGGGCATTGTATTGCCGGGTAGATTAAGAAGGGCATTGTATTGCCGGGTAGATTAAGAAGGGCATTGTATTGACAGGTAGATTAAGAAGGGCATTGTATTGACAGGTAGATTAAGAAGGGCATTGTATTGCCGGGTAGATTAAGAAGGGCATTGTATTGCTGGGTAGATTAAGAAGGGCATTGTATTGCTGGGTAGACTAAGAAGGGCATTGTGTTGATGGGTAGACTAAGAAGGGCATTGTGTTGATGGGTAGATTAAGAAGGGCATTGTATTGACAGGTAGATTAAGAAGGGCATTGTATTGCCGGGTAGATTAAGAAGGGCATTGTATTGCTGGGTAGATTAAGAAGGGCATTGTATTGCCGGGTAGATTAAGAAGGGCATTGTATTGCTGGGTAGATTAAGAAGGGCATTGTATTGACAGTTAGACTAAGAAGGGCATTGTATTGCCGGGTAGATTAAGAAGGGCATTGCATTGACAGGTAGATTAAGAAGGGCATTGTATTGATGGGTAGATTAAGAAGGGCATTGTATTTCCGGGTAGATTAAGAAGGGCATTGTATTGATGGGTAGATTAAGAAGGGCATTGTATTGCCGGGTAGATTAAGAAGGGCATTGTATTGCCGGGTAGATTAAGAAGGGCATTGTATTGACAGGTAGATTAAGAAGGGCATTGTATTGATGGGTAGATTAAGAAGGGCATTGTATTGCCGGGTAGATTAAGAAGGGCATTGTATTGATGGGTAGATTAAGAAGGGCATTGTATTGCCGGGTAGATTAAGAAGGGCATTGTATTGCCGGGTAGATTAAGAAGGGCATTGTATTGACAGGTAGATTAAGACGGGCATTGTATTGCCGGGTAGATTAAGAAGGGCATTGTATTGCCGGGTAGATTAAGAAGGGCATTGTATTGACAGGTAGATTAAGAAGGGCATTGTATTGCCGGTAGATTAAGAAGGGCATTGTATTGCCGGGTAGATTAAGAAGGGCATTGTATTGACAGTTAGATTACGAAGGGCATTGTATTGACAGGTAGATTAAGAAGCGCATTGTATTGACAGGTAGATTAAGAAGGGCATTGTATTGACAGGCAGATTACGAAGGGCATTGTATTGACAGGTAGATTAAGAAGGGCATTGTATTGACAGGTAGATTACGAAGGGCATTGTATTGACAGGTAGATTAAGAAGGGCATTGTATTGACAGGCAGATTACGAAGGGCATTGTATTGACAGGTAGATTAAGAAGGGCATTGTATTGACAGGTAGATTAAGAAGGGCATTGTATTGCCGGGTAGATTAAGAAGGGCATTGTATTGCCGGGTAGATTAAGAAGGGCATTGTATTGACAGTTAGACTAAGAAGGGCATTGTATTGACAGGTAGATTAAGAAGGGCATTGTATTGCCGGGTAGATTAAGAAGGGCATTGTATTGCCGGGTAGATTAAGAAGGGCATTGTATTGACAGGTAGATTAAGAAGGGCATTGTATTGCCGGGTAGATTTAGAAGGGCATTGTATTGACGGGTAGATTAAGAAGGGCATTGTATTGCCGGGTAGATTAAGAAGGGCATTGTATTGCCGGGTAGATTAAGAAGGGCATTGTATTGATGGGTAGATTAAGAAGGGCATTGTATTGACAGTTAGAATAAGAAGGGCATTGTATTGCTGGGTAGATTAAGAAGGGCATTGTATTGACAGATAGATTAAGAAGGGCATTGTATTGCCGGGTAGATTAAGAAGGGCATTGTATTGCCGGGTAGATTAAGAAGGGCATTGTATTGACAGGTAGATTAAGAAGGGCATTGTATTGCCGGGTAGATTTAGAAGGGCATTGTATTGACGGGTAGATTAAGAAGGGCATTGTATTGCCGGGTAGATTAAGAAGGGCATTGTATTGCCGGGTAGATTAAGAAGGGCATTGTATTGATGGGTAGATTAAGAAGGGCATTGTATTGACAGGTAGATTAAGAAGGACATTGTATTGCCGGGTAGATTAAGAAGGGCATTGTATTGACAGGTAGATTAAGAAGGGCATTGTATTGCCGGGTAGATTAAGAAGGGCATTGTATTGCCGGGTAGATTAAGAAGGGCATTGTATTGACAGGTAGATTAAGAAGGGCATTGTATTGCCGGGTAGATTAAGAAGGGCATTGTATTGCCGGGTAGATTAAGAAGGGCATTGTATTGCCGGGTAGATTAAGAAGGGCATTGTATTGCCAGGTAGATTAAGAAGGGCATTGTATTGACAGATAGATTAAGAAGGGCATTGTATTGCCGGGTAGATTAAGAAGGGCATTGTATTGCCGGGTAGATTAAGAAGGGCATTGTATTGACAGGTAGATTAAGAAGGGCATTGTATTGCCGGGTAGATTAAGAAGGGCATTGTATTGACGGGTAGATTAAGGAGGGCATTGTATTGCCGGGTAGATTAAGAAGGGCATTGTATTGATGGGTAGATTAAGAAGGGCATTGTATTGACAGGTAGATTAAGAAGGGCATTGTATTGCCGGGTAGATTAAGAAGGGCATTGTATTGACAGGTAGATTAAGAAGGGCATTGTATTGACAGGTAGATTAAGAAGGGCATAGTATTGCCTGGTAGATTAAGAAGGGCATTGTATTGCCGGGTAGATTAAGAAGGGCATTGTATTGCCGGGTAGATTAAGAAGGGCATTGTATTGCCGGGTAGATTAAGAAGGGCATTGTATTGCCGGGTAGATTAAGAAGGGCATTGTATTGACAGGTAGATTAAGAAGGGCATTGTATTGCCGGGTAGATTAAGAAGGGCATTGTATTGACAGTTAGACTAAGAAGGGCATTGTATTGCCGGGTAGATTAAGAAGGGCATTGCATTGACAGGTAGATTAAGAAGGGCATTGTATTGATGGGTAGATTAAGAAGGGCATTGTATTGCCGGGTAGATTAAGAAGGGCATTGTATTGATGGGTAGATTAAGAAGGGCATTGTATTGCCGGGTAGATTAAGAAGGGCATTGTAGTGCCGGGTAGATTAAGAAGGGCATTGTATTGACAGGTAGATTAAGAAGGGCATTGTATTGATGGGTAGATTAAGAAGGGCATTGTATTGCCGGGTAGATTAAGAAGGGCATTGTATTGATGGGTAGATTAAGAAGGGCATTGTATTGCCGGGTAGATTAAGAAGGGCATTGTATTGCCGGGTAGATTAAGAAGGGCATTGTATTGCCGGGTAGATTAAGAAGAGCATTGTATTGCCGGGTAGATTAAGAAGGGCATTGTATTGACAGTTAGACTAAGAAGGGCATTGTATTGCCGGGTAGATTAAGAAGGGCATTGTATTGACAGGTAGATTAAGAAGGGCATTGTATTGATGGGTAGATTAAGAAGGGCATTGTATTGCCGGGTAGATTAAGAAGGGCATTGTATTGATGGGTAGATTAAGAAGGGCATTGTATTGCCGGGTAGATTAAGAAGGGTATTGTATTGCCGGGTAGATTAAGAAGGGCATTGTATTGCCGGGTAGATTAAGAAGGGCATTGTATTGCTGGGTAGATTAAGAAGGGCATTGTATTGCCGGGTAGATTAAGAAGGGCATTGTATTGCTGGGTAGATTAATAAGGGCATTGTATTGACAGTTAGACTAAGAAGGGCATTGTATTGCCGGGTAGATTAAGAAGGGCATTGCATTGACAGGTAGATTAAGAAGGGCATTGTATTGATGGGTAGATTAAGAAGGGCATTGTATTTCCGGGTAGATTAAGAAGGGCATTGTATTGATGGGTAGATTAAGAAGGGCATTGTATTGCCGGGTAGATTAAGAAGGGCATTGTATTGCCGGGTAGATTAAGAAGGGCATTGTATTGACAGGTAGATTAAGAAGGGCATTGTATTGATGGGTAGATTAAGAAGGGCATTGTATTGCCGGGTAGATTAAGAAGGGCATTGTATTGATGGGTAGATTAAGAAGGGCATTGTATTGCCGGGTAGATTAAGAAGGGCATTGTATTGCCGGGTAGATTAAGAAGGGCATTGTATTGACAGGTAGATTAAGACGGGCATTGTATTGCCGGGTAGATTAAGAAGGGCATTGTATTGCCGGGTAGATTAAGAAGGGCATTGTATTGACAGGTAGATTAAGAAGGGCATTGTATTGCCGGTAGATTAAGAAGGGCATTGTATTGCCGGGTAGATTAAGAAGGGCATTGTATTGACAGTTAGATTACGAAGGGCATTGTATTGACAGGTAGATTAAGAAGGGCATTGTATTGACAGGTAGATTAAGAAGGGCATTGTATTGACAGGCAGATTACGAAGGGCATTGTATTGACAGGTAGATTAAGAAGGGCATTGTATTGACAGGTAGATTACGAAGGGCATTGTATTGACAGGTAGATTAAGAAGGGCATTGTATTGACAGGCAGATTACGAAGGGCATTGTATTGACAGGTAGATTAAGAAGGGCATTGTATTGACAGGTAGATTAAGAAGGGCATTGTATTGCCGGGTAGATTAAGAAGGGCATTGTATTGATGGGTAGATTAAGAAGGGCATTGTATTGCCGGGTAGATTAAGAAGGGCATTGTATTGACAGGTAGATTAAGAAGGGCATTGTATTGATGGGTAGATTAAGAAGGGCATTGTATTGCCGGGTAGATTAAGAAGGGCATTGTATTGATGGGTAGATTAAGAAGGGCATTGTATTGCCGGGTAGATTAAGAACGGCATTGTATTGCCGGGTAGATTAAGAAGGGCATTGTATTGCCGGGTAGATTAAGAAGGGCATTGTATTGCCGGGTAGATTAAGAAGGGCATTGTATTGACAGTTAGACTAAGAAGGGCATTGTATTGCCGGGTAGATTAAGAAGGGCATTGTATTGACAGGTAGATTAAGAAGGGCATTGTATTGATGGGTAGATTAAGAAGGGCATTGTATTGCCGGGTAGATTAAGAAGGGCATTGTATTGATGGGTAGATTAAGAAGGGCATTGTATTGCCGGGTAGATTAAGAAGGGCATTGTATTGCCGGGTAGATTAAGAAGGGCATTGTATTGCCGGGTAGATTAAGAAGGGCATTGTATTGCTGGGTAGATTAAGAAGGGCATTGTATTGCCGGGTAGATTAAGAAGGGCATTGTATTGCTGGGTAGATAAATAAGGGCATTGTATTGACAGTTAGACTAAGAAGGGCATTGTATTGCCGGGTAGATTAAGAAGGGCATTGCATTGACAGGTAGATTAAGAAGGGCATTGTATTGATGGGTAGATTAAGAAGGGCATTGTATTTCCGGGTAGATTAAGAAGGGCATTGTATTGATGGGTAGATTAAGAAGGGCATTGTATTGCCGGGTAGATTAAGAAGGGCATTGTATTGCCGGGTAGATTAAGAAGGGCATTGTATTGACAGGTAGATTAAGAAGGGCATTGTATTGATGGGTAGATTAAGAAGGGCATTGTATTGCCGGGTAGATTAAGAAGGGCATTGTATTGATGGGTAGAGTAAGAAGGGCATTGTATTGCCGGGTAGATTAAGAAGGGCATTGTATTGCCGGGTAGATTAAGAAGGGCATTGTATTGACAGGTAGATTAAGACGGGCATTGTATTGCCGGGTAGATTAAGAAGGGCATTGTATTGCCGGGTAGATTAAGAAGGGCATTGTATTGACAGGTAGATTAAGAAGGGCATTGTATTGCCGGTAGATTAAGAAGGGCATTGTATTGCCGGGTAGATTAAGAAGGGCATTGTATTGACAGTTAGATTACGAAGGGCATTGTATTGACAGGTAGATTAAGAAGGGCATTGTATTGACAGGTAGATTAAGAAGGGCATTGTATTGACAGGCAGATTACGAAGGGCATTGTATTGACAGGTAGATTAAGAAGGGCATTGTATTGACAGGTAGATTACGAAGGGCATTGTATTGACAGGTAGATTAAGAAGGGCATTGTATTGACAGGCAGATTACGAAGGGCATTGTATTGACAGGTAGATTAAGAAGGGCATTGTATTGACAGGTAGATTAAGAAGGGCATTGTATTGCCGGGTAGATTAAGAAGGGCATTGTATTGCCGGGTAGATTAAGAAGGGCATTGTATTGACAGTTAGACTAAGAAGGGCATTGTATTGACAGGTAGATTAAGAAGGGCATTGTATTGCCGGGTAGATTAAGAAGGGCATTGTATTGCCGGGTAGATTAAGAAGGGCATTGTATTGACAGGTAGATTAAGAAGGGCATTGTATTGCCGGGTAGATTTAGAAGGGCATTGTATTGACGGGTAGATTAAGAAGGGCATTGTATTGCCGGGTAGATTAAGAAGGGCATTGTATTGCCGGGTAGATTAAGAAGGGCATTGTATTGATGGGTAGATTAAGAAGGGCATTGTATTGACAGTTAGAATAAGAAGGGCATTGTATTGCTGGGTAGATTAAGAAGGGCATTGTATTGACAGATAGATTAAGAAGGGCATTGTATTGCCGGGTAGATTAAGAAGGGCATTGTATTGCCGGGTAGATTAAGAAGGGCATTGTATTGACAGGTAGATTAAGAAGGGCATTGTATTGCCGGGTAGATTTAGAAGGGCATTGTATTGACGGGTAGATTAAGAAGGGCATTGTATTGCCGGGTAGATTAAGAAGGGCATTGTATTGCCGGGTAGATTAAGAAGGGCATTGTATTGATGGGTAGATTAAGAAGGGCATTGTATTGACAGGTAGATTAAGAAGGGCATTGTATTGCCGGGTAGATTAAGAAGGGCATTGTATTGACAGGTAGATTAAGAAGGGCATTGTATTGCCGGGTAGATTAAGAAGGGCATTGTATTGACAGGTAGATTAAGAAGGGCATTGTATTGCCGGGTAGATTAAGAAGGGCATTGTATTGCCGGGTAGATTAAGAAGGGCATTGTATTGCCGGGTAGATTAAGAAGGGCATTGTATTGCCAGGTAGATTAAGAAGTGCATTGTATTGACAGATAGATTAAGAAGGGCATTGTATTGCCGGGTAGATTAAGAAGGGCATTGTATTGCCGGGTAGATTAAGAAGGGCATTGTATTGACAGGTAGATTAAGAAGGGCATTGTATTGCCGGGTAGATTAAGAAGGGCATTGTATTGACAGTTAGACTAAGAAGGGCATTGTATTGCCGGGTAGATTAAGAAGGGCATTGCATTGACAGGTAGATTAAGAAGGGCATTGTATTGATGGGTAGATTAAGAAGGGCATTGTATTGCCGGGTAGATTAAGAAGGGCATTGTATTGATGGGTAGATTAAGAAGGGCATTGTATTGCCGGGTAGATTAAGAAGGGCATTGTATTGCCGGGTAGATTAAGAAGGGCATTGTATTGACAGGTAGATTAAGAAGGGCATTGTATTGATGGGTAGATTAAGAAGGGCATTGTATTGCCGGGTAGATTAAGAAGGGCATTGTATTGATGGGTAGATTAAGAAGGGCATTGTATTGCCGGGTAGATTAAGAAGGGCATTGTATTGCCGGGTAGATTAAGAAGGGCATTGTATTGACAGGTAGATTAAGACGGGCATTGTATTGCCGGGTAGATTAAGAAGGGCATTGTATTGCCGGGTAGATTAAGAAGGGCATTGTATTGACAGGTAGATTAAGAAGGGCATTGTATTGCCGGTAGATTAAGAAGGGCATTGTATTGCCGGGTAGATTAAGAAGGGCATTGTATTGACAGTTAGATTACGAAGGGCATTGTATTGACAGGTAGATTAAGAAGGGCATTGTATTGACAGGTAGATTAAGAAGGGCATTGTATTGACAGGCAGATTACGAAGGGCATTGTATTGACAGGTAGATTAAGAAGGGCATTGTATTGACAGGTAGATTACGAAGGGCATTGTATTGACAGGTAGATTAAGAAGGGCATTGTATTGACAGGCAGATTACGAAGGGCATTGTATTGACAGGTAGATTAAGAAGGGCATTGTATTGACAGGTAGATTAAGAAGGGCATTGTATTGCCGGGTAGATTAAGAAGGGCATTGTATTGATGGGTAGATTAAGAAGGGCATTGTATTGCCGGGTAGATTAAGAAGGGCATTGTAGTGCCGGGTAGATTAAGAAGGGCATTGTATTGACAGGTAGATTAAGAAGGGCATTGTATTGATGGGTAGATTAAGAAGGGCATTGTATTGCCGGGTAGATTAAGAAGGGCATTGTATTGATGGGTAGATTAAGAAGGGCATTGTATTGCCGGGTAGATTAAGAAGGGCATTGTATTGCCGGGTAGATTAAGAAGGGCATTGTATTGCCGGGTAGATTAAGAAGGGCATTGTATTGCCGGGTAGATTAAGAAGGGCATTGTATTGACAGTTAGACTAAGAAGGGCATTGTATTGCCGGGTAGATTAAGAAGGGCATTGTATTGACAGGTAGATTAAGAAGGGCATTGTATTGATGGGTAGATTAAGAAGGGCATTGTATTGCCGGGTAGATTAAGAAGGGCATTGTATTGATGGGTAGATTAAGAAGGGCATTGTATTGCCGGGTAGTTTAAGAAGGGCATTGTATTGCCGGGTAGATTAAGAAGGGCATTGTATTGCCGGGTAGATTAAGAAGGGCAATGTATTGCTGGGTAGATTAAGAAGGGCATTGTATTGCCGGGTAGATTAAGAAGGGCATTGTATTGCTGGGTAGATAAATAAGGGCATTGTATTGACAGTTAGACTAAGAAGGGCATTGTATTGCCGGGTAGATTAAGAAGGGCATTGCATTGACAGGTAGATTAAGAAGGGCATTGTATTGATGGGTAGATTAAGAAGGGCATTGTATTTCCGGGTAGATTAAGAAGGGCATTGTATTGATGGGTAGATTAAGAAGGGCATTGTATTGCCGGGTAGATTAAGAAGGACATTGTATTGCCGGGTAGATTAAGAAGGGCATTGTATTGACAGGTAGATTAAGAAGGGCATTGTATTGATGGGTAGATTAAGAAGGGCATTGTATTGCCGGGTAGATTAAGAAGGGCATTGTATTGATGGGTAGATTAAGAAGGGCATTGTATTGCCGGGTAGATTAAGAAGGGCATTGTATTGCCGGGTAGATTAAGAAGGGCATTGTATTGACAGGTAGATTAAGACGGGCATTGTATTGCCGGGTAGATTAAGAAGGGCATTGTATTGCCGGGTAGATTAAGAAGGGCATTGTATTGACAGGTAGATTAAGAAGGGCATTGTATTGCCGGTAGATTAAGAAGGGCATTGTATTGCCGGGTAGATTAAGAAGGGCATTGTATTGACAGTTAGATTACGAAGGGCATTGTATTGACAGGTAGATTAAGAAGGGCATTGTATTGACAGGTAGATTAAGAAGGGCATTGTATTGACAGGCAGATTACGAAGGGCATTGTATTGACAGGTAGATTAAGAAGGGCATTGTATTGACAGGTAGATTACGAAGGGCATTGTATTGACAGGTAGATTAAGAAGGGCATTGTATTGACAGGCAGATTACGAAGGGCATTGTATTGACAGGTAGATTAAGAAGGGCATTGTATTGACAGGTAGATTAAGAAGGGCATTGTATTGCCGGGTAGATTAAGAAGGGCATTGTATTGCCGGGTAGATTAAGAAGGGCATTGTATTGACAGTTAGACTAAGAAGGGCATTGTATTGACAGGTAGATTAAGAGGGGCATTGTATTGCCGGGTAGATTAAGAAGGGCATTGTATTGCCGGGTAGATTAAGAAGGGCATTGTATTGACAGGTAGATTAAGAAGGGCATTGTATTGCCGGGTAGATTTAGAAGGGCATTGTATTGACGGGTAGATTAAGAAGGGCATTGTATTGCCGGGTAGATTAAGAAGGGCATTGTATTGCCGGGTAGATTAAGAAGGGCATTGTATTGATGGGTAGATTAAGAAGGGCATTGTATTGACAGTTAGAATAAGAAGGGCATTGTATTGCTGGGTAGATTAAGAAGGGCATTGTATTGACAGATAGATTAAGAAGGGCATTGTATTGCCGGGTAGATTAAGAAGGGCATTGTATTGCCGGGTAGATTAAGAAGGGCATTGTATTGACAGGTAGATTAAGAAGGGCATTGTATTGCCGGGTAGATTTAGAAGGGCATTGTATTGACGGGTAGATTAAGAAGGGCATTGTATTGCCGGGTAGATTAAGAAGGGCATTGTATTGCCGGGTAGATTAAGAAGGGCATTGTATTGATGGGTAGATTAAGAAGGGCATTGTATTGACAGGTAGATTAAGAAGGGCATTGTATTGCCGGGTAGATTAAGAAGGGCATTGTATTGACAGGTAGATTAAGAAGGGCATTGTATTGCCGGGTAGATTAAGAAGGGCATTGTATTGCCGGGTAGATTAAGAAGGGCATTGTATTGACAGGTAGATTAAGAAGGGCATTGTATTGCCGGGTAGATTAAGAAGGGCATTGTATTGCCGGGTAGATTAAGAAGGGCATTGTATTGCCGGGTAGATTAAGAAGGGCATTGTATTGCCAGGTAGATTAAGAAGGGCATTGTATTGACAGATAGATTAAGAAGGGCATTGTATTGCCGGGTAGATTAAGAAGGGCATTGTATTGCCGGGTAGATTAAGAAGGGCATTGTATTGACAGGTAGATTAAGAAGGGCATTGTATTGCCGGGTAGATTAAGAAGGGCATTGTATTGACGGGTAGATTAAGAAGGGCATTGTATTGCCGGGTAGATTAAGAAGGGCATTGTATTGCCGGGTAGATTAAGAAGGGCATTGTATTGATGGGTAGATAAAGAAGGGCATTGTATTGACAGGTAGATTAAGAAGGGCATTGTATTGCCGGGTAGATTAAGAAGGGCATTGTATTGACAGGTAGATTAAGAAGGGCATTGTATTGACAGGTAGATTAAGAAGGGCATAGTATTGCCTGGTAGATTAAGAAGGGCATTGTATTGCCGGGTAGATTAAGAAGGGCATTGTATTGCCGGGTAGATTAAGAAGGGCATTGTATTGACAGGTAGATTAAGAAGGGCATTGTATTGCCGGGTAGATTAAGAAGGGCATTGTATTGCCGGGTAGATTAAGAAGGGCATTGTATTGACAGGTAGATTAAGAAGGGCATTGTATTGCCGGGTAGATTAAGAAGGGCATTGTATTGACAGTTAGACTAAGAAGGGCATTGTATTGCCGGGTAGATTAAGAAGGGCATTGCATTGACAGGTAGATTAAGAAGGGCATTGTATTGATGGGTAGATTAAGAAGGGCATTGTATTGCCGGGTAGATTAAGAAGGGCATTGTATTGATGGGTAGATTAAGAAGGGCATTGTATTGCTGGGTAGATTAAGAAGGGCATTGTAGTGCCGGGTAGATTAAGAAGGGCATTGTATTGACAGGTAGATTAAGAAGGGCATTGTATTGATGGGTAGATTAAGAAGGGCATTGTATTGCCGGGTAGATTAAGAAGGGCATTGTATTGATGGGTAGATTAAGAAGGGCATTGTATTGCCGGGTAGATTAAGAAGGGCATTGTATTGCCGGGTAGATTAAGAAGGGCATTGTATTGCCGGGTAGATTAAGAAGGGCATTGTATTGCCGGGTAGATTAAGAAGGGCATTGTATTGACAGTTAGACTAAGAAGGGCATTGTATTGCCGGGTAGATTAAGAAGGGCATTGTATTGACAGGTAGATTAAGAAGGGCATTGTATTGATGGGTAGATTAAGAAGGGCATTGTATTGCCGGGTAGATTAAGAAGGGCATTGTATTGATGGGTAGATTAAGAAGGGCATTGTATTGCCGGGTAGATTAAGAAGGGCATTGTATTGCCGGGTAGATTAAGAAGGGCATTGTATTGCCGGGTAGATTAAGAAGGGCATTGTATCGACGGGTAGATTAAGAAGGGCATTGTATTGACAGGTAGATTAAGAAGGGCATTGTATTGCCGGGTAGATTAAGAAGGGCATTGTATTGCCGGGTTGATTAAGAAGGGCATTGTATTGACAGGTAGATTAAGAAGGGCATTGTATTGACAGGTAGATTAAGAAGGGCATTGTATTGACAGGTAGATTAAGAAGGGCATTGTATTGACAGGTAGATTAAGAAGGGCATTGTATCGACGGGTAGATTAAGAAGGGCATTGTATTGACAGGTAGATTAAGAAGGGCATTGTATTGCCGGGTAGATTAAGAAGGGCATTGTATTGCCGGGTTGATTAAGAAGGGCATTGTATTGACAGGTAGATTAAGAAGGGCATTGTATTGACAGATTAAGAAGGGCATTGTATTGACAGGTAGATTAAGAAGGGCATTGTATTGCCGGGTAGATTAAGAAGGGCATTGTATTGCCGGGTAGATTAAGAAGGGCATTGTATTGCCGGGTAGATTAAGAAGGGCATTGTATTGCCGGGTAGATTAAGAAGGGCATTGTATTGCCGCGTAGATTAAGAAGGGCATTGTATTGCCGGGTAGATTAAGAAGGGCATTGTATTGCCGGGTAGATTAAGAAGGGCATTGTATTGCTGGGTAGATTAAGAAGGGCATTGTGTTGACAGGTAGATTAAGAAGGGCATTGTATTGCCAGGTAGATTAAGAAGGGCATTGTATTGACAGGTAGATTAAGAAGGGCATTGTATTGCCGGGTAGATTAAGAAGGGCATTGTATTGCCGGGTAGATTAAGAAGGGCATTGTATTGACAGGTAGATTAAGAAGGGCATTGTATTGCCGGGTAGATTAAGAAGGGCATTGTATTGACGGCTAGATTAAGAAGGGCATTGTATTGCCGGGTAGATTAAGAACGGCATTGTATTGCCAGGTAGATTAAGAAGGGCATTGTATTGACAGGTAGATTAAGAAGGGCATTGTATTGACAGGTAGATTAAGAAGGGCATTGTATTGCCGGGTAGATTAAGAAGGGCATTGTATTGCCAGGTAGATTAAGAAGGGCATTGTATTGACAGGTAGATTAAGAAGGGCATTGTATTGCCAGGTAGATTAAGAAGGGCATTGTATTGACAGGTAGATTAAGAAGGGCATTGTATTGCCGGGTAGATTAAGAAGGGCATTGTATTGCCAGGTAGATTAAGAAGGGCATTGTATTGCCGGGTAGATTAAGAAGGGCATTGTATTGACAGTTAGATTACGAAGGGCATTGTATTGACAGGTAGATTAAGAAGGGCATTGTATTGACAGTTAGATTACGAAGGGCATTGTATTGCCGGGTAGATTACGAAGGGCATTGTATTGCCGGGTAGATTAAGAAGGGCATTGTATTGCCGGGTAGATTAAGAAGGGCATTGTATTGACAGGTAGATTAAGAAGGGCATTGTGTTGCTGGGTAGATTAAGAAGGGCATTGTATTGCCGGGTAGATTAAGAAGGGCATTGTATTGCCGGGTAAATTAAGAAGGGCATTATACTGACAGGTAGACTAAGAAGGGCATTGTATTGACAGGTAGATTACGAAGGGCATTGTATTGACAGGTAGATTAAGAAGGGCATTGTATTGACAGGTAGATTACGAAGGGCATTGTATTGACAGGTAGACTAAGAAGGGCATTGTATTGACAGGTAGATTAAGAAGGGCATTGTGTTGCTGGGCAGACTAATTGCCATTTAAATCTATAAGGGTTTTTGTTTTCTTTTCTCTCTTTTTCTTTTCGTTTAATAAACAACCTTGATAAACTTAAGAGCTTTTGGGTGATTCATTAATTATTTCCCTTGTAATTCGCGGGTCAAAACCAACTACAAGCCTGAGAATAGGACAGCGAGGCTTACACATGTGAATCATTGTATAAAAGTGATCGTGCCATATTCATTTTCAGTGCGTACAGAACAGCCGCAGATTCATTCATTCACAGGATTCATGGAGCAAACCCTAGAGATTTAAATCCAGTGCAGAAATCCCATTACAGACCTCAATGGGTTACAAATGTTCACTGCAAATGAGGAACAACTTTTCAATTGTGCTAACTTTTTCCAATTTAATATTTCTTCGCAAGGCAAATTATTTCCCTTGCACTAACTGTCCCTTGTGCCTTTCAAAATACACCCATCTTTCTTATTGCAACCAATTCCAGATTAACACGTAGCTTATCCAAACACAATCCAATCTAGGCATTCAACCCAACTGTTCCAAACCACTTTCCATTCATTCTTACTGTACAAGATTTCTGGTCCCAGCAGAATAACTCAATGTACGATCCCAATCCTAAGCCTAAATTGTGTTCTCAGGTCTTTGTGCTTGACACATTAATTGTAAGCAATCTATTGCTACATTTCACTTTGAGAAACCACTACATTTTACCAGTCCAATCACTTCTGTGCCAATTATGCATTTTTATTAAGCGTTTCTCGTGCTTGTTTCGGATAGAACTGCTGAAAGAGTGAGGTGTCATAGGCACATTTTCACAATTGGCAATTTTTAGCTAGAGCTTCTACAAATGTAAGTGGTTAGGAACATAGGAACAGGAGGAGGCCAGTGAGCCCCTCGAGCCTGTTCAGCCACTCAATGAGATCATGGCTGATCTGTGCCCTAACTCCATATACCCGCCTCTGGCCCATATCCATTAATACCTTTGGTTAAGGAAAACCTATAAAAGACTTGCATTTCTATAGCGCCTTTCATGACCACCAGACATCCCAAAGCGCTTTACAGCCAATGAAGTACTTTTTGAAGTGTAGTCACTGTTGTAATGTAGGAAACACGGCAACCAATTTGCGCACAGCAAGCTCCCACAAACAGCAATGTGATAATGGCCAGATAGTCTATTTTTCAGTGATGTTGACTGTGGGATAAATATTGGCCATGACAGCGAGGAGAACTCCCCTCCTCTTCTTTGAAATAGTGCCATGGGATCCTTTACGTCCCCCTGAGAGGGCAGACGGGGCCTCGGTTTAATGTCTCATCCGAAAGACGGATTAGGTTATCAATCGATATTTAATCGAATTTAACCATATAGAGCAGCTGCAAAAATAATACCATGTAAATTTCCAAAGACAAATGTTATAAAATAGAAATGCTTAGAAATTGAGCATATTGATTGGTGCCAATATTGTGTTTTCATAATGATTACATACATGTATCTTAAAAATATCAGTATATTTTAAATGATGGTGCCTGAGCTAATTATCGCCTTATTATCAAAAATAAGCCACGTGAAAGAGATAACCATTTAAAAAGACTGTGTCGCTAACAGGAGTATTCTTCAAGACAAAAAAGTCTTGTCTCTAACCGTAGATTTGCATATTGCATAATGGAAGGATGATGATGCCATCACATGGCCTTGCACACTGCTCAGGGAAGTTATTCAAATAATAGTTTCAATTAACACATTTTTCAAAAATGTAATCCGTGAGATTAACTTGACAATGAAGCAGATGCATGCTTATTGTGGTGCAGCGGTCAAGGCCTGGTCTCGCTGGATCTAACTTTAACCAAATATACCTACAAACTCTACAACAGTTCTTTAAAAATGTTCTGTTCAGTGCTTGAGGAAGAATTTTGAAGCCAAGATCCTTCGGTGGAGAAATTGGTCCTTGTTGTCCACGTTCCCTGGCTGGAAAAATGAAGGTAAAAGAGCTAACTTTTGGGGCATAACATCCCACACCTGATCTGCACCAGCGTTGTGGATGCTGCCTGAGTGGTGAAGGTAGCGTTCCAGGCATTCCCAAGTGTGAACATGAGACGTAAGACGTAGGAGCAGGAGTAGGCCATTTGGCCCCTCGAGCCTGCTCTGCCATTCAATAAGATCATGGCTGATCTGATCTTGGCCTCAACTCCACTTCCCTGCCCGCTCCCCATAACCCTTCACTCCCTTACCTTTCAAAAGTCTATCTGTCTCCACCTTAAATATATTCACTGACCCAGCCTCCAAGGTTCTCTGGGGAAGCGAATTCCAAAGATCCACGACCCTCTGAGAGAAGAAATTCCTCCTCATTTCCGATTTAAATGGGTGCCCCCTTATTCTGAAATTATGTCCCCTAGTTCTAGATTCCCCACGAGGGGAAACATCCTCTCTACATCTACCCTGTCAAGCCCCTTCAGAATCTTATATGTTTCAATAAGATCCCCTCTCATTCTTCTAAACTGCAGTGAGCATAGGCCCAACCTGCTCAACCTTTCTTCATAAGACAACCCCCTCATCTCCAAAATCAACCTCGTGAACCTTCTCTGAACCGCCTCCAATGCAAGTATACCCTTCCTTATATAAGGAGATCAAAACTGTACGCAGTACTCCAGGTGTGGTCTCACCAACGCCCTGTACAGTTGTAACAGGACTTCCCTACTTTTATACTCCATTCCCTTTGCAATAAAGGCCAACACTCTATTTGCCTTTCTAATTACTTGCTGTACCTGCATGCTAACTTTTTGTGATTCATGTACAAGGACCCCCAGATCCCTCTGTACCTCAACATTTTGTAATCTCTCCCTATTTAAATAATAATTTGCTTTTTTATTTTTCCTACCAAAGTGGATAACCTTGCATTTTCCCACAATAAACTCCATCTGCCAGATTTAGAACATAAGAACATAAGAAGTAGGAGCAGGGGTAGGCCATACGGCCCCTCGGGCCTGCTCCACCATTCAATAGGATCATGGCTGATCTGAACCTAGACTCACGTCCACTTCCCTGCCCGCTCCCCGTAACCCCTAATTCCCTTATCAGCTAGGAAACTGTCTATCTCCGTTTTAAATTTATTTAATGTCGCAGCTTCCACAGCTCTCTGAGGTAGCAAATTCCATAGATTTACTACCCTCTGAGTGAAGAAGTTTCTCCTCATCTCAGTTTTGAAAGGGCAGCCCCTTATTCTAAGATTATGCCCCCTAGTTCTAGTCTCACCCATCAGCAGAAACATCCTCCCCACATCCACCCAATCAAGCCCCCTCACAATCTTATATGTTTCGATAAGATCGCCTCTCATTCTTCTGAATTCCAATGAGTAGAGGCCCAACCTACTCAACCTTTCCTCATAAGTCAACCCCCTCATCTCCGGAATCAACCGAGTGAACCTTCTCTGAACTGCCTCGAGAGCAAGTATATCTTTTCTTAAATATGGAAACCAAAACTGTACGCAATATTCCAGGTGTGGCCTCACCAGTACCCTGTATAACTGAAGCAAGACTTCCCTGCTTTTATACTCCATCCCCCTTGCAATAAAAGCCAAGATTCCATTGGCCTTCCTGATCACCTGCTGTACCTGCACACGAACCTTCTGTGTTTCATGCACCAGGACCCCCAGATCCTTTTGTACTGTAGCACTTCGCAGTTTCTCTCCATTTAGATAATAACTTGCTCTTTGATTTTTTCTGCCAAAGTGCATAACCTCATACTTTCCAACATTATATTCCATCTGCCAAATTTCTGCCCACTCACTTAGCCTGTCTATGTCCTTTTGCAGGTTTTTTATGTCCTCCTCACTCACTGCTTTCCCTCCCATATTTGTATCGTCGGCAAACTTGGATATGATTGTAAAGAGTTGGGGTCCCAGCACTGACCCCTGCGGAACACCACTAGTTACTGATTGCCAACCTGAGAATGAACCATTTATCCCAACTCTCTGTTTTCTGTTAGATAGCCAATCTTCCACCCATGCAGTATATTACCCCCAATCCTGTGATTTTTTATCTTGTGCAGTAATCTTTTGTGTGGCACCTTGTCAAATGCCTATTGGAAGTCCAAATACACCACATCCACTGGTTCCCCTTTAACCACCCTGTTTGTTACATCCTCAAAGAATTTGAGCAAATTTGTCAAACATGACTTCCCCTTCATAAAACCATGCTGACTCTGTTCGATTAAATTATGCTTATCCAAATGTCCTGTTACTGCTTCCTTAATAATGGACTCCAACATTTTACCAACCACAGATTTCTGCCCATTCACTTAGCCTATCTCCTATCTATATCCCTTTGGAGATTCTATGTGTCCTCCACAAAATTTTCTTTCCCACCTATCTTTGTATCATCAGCAAATTTGGCTACATCACATTTGGTCCCTTCATCCAAGTCATTAATATAGATTGTAAATAGTCGAGGCCCCAGCACTGATCCCTGCGACACCCCACTAGTTACAGTTTGCCAACCTGAAAATGACCCATTTATCCCGACTCTCTGTTTCCTGTTAGCCAATCCTCTATCCATGCTAATATATTACCCCCAACCCCGTGAGCTCTTATCTTGTGTAGTAACCTTTAATTTGGCACCTTATCGAATGGCTTCTGGAAATCCAAATACATGACATCTACTGGTTCCCATTTATCCACACTGCTCATTACATCCTCAAAGAACTCCAGCAAAATTGTCAAAGATGATTTCCCTTTCATAAAACCATGCTGACTCTGCTTGAATATATTATGATTTCCTAAATGTCCTGCTACCACTTCCTTAATGTGGCTGGGACACCTGGAAAACCGCCTTTATTTATTTGGCAGCACCCCGATGCAGGTGCAGACCGGGCTCGGGACATTGCAACCTGAAATTGGGCCTTTTTCGCCCTGTTTTTCACGTGCTAAACAGATGCAACAAAGACTTAATTCTTTGCAGATCTGAAGTAGAGCATGACATAAATCATGCCATTCATGTAGAAAGGACTTATGAAATATACTGGGCGGCCTGCTGGTGGCGCTGTCCAGGGAGAGTATAAATACTCGGGCATGGGCCCAGCTTGCTCAGGGTCATTTTGTAAACAGGAACTAGTGAAGGATAACTAGACTTCCATGTTGTGAAACAGTCGATTAAAGCCTTGTTTAATACTCTGACCAAATGCCTAGTAGTTTTCCTACATCAGAGCATCTATAGGCTACTTGTAAACTCCAATGAGGAGACCCACTATATTGCCAAGGATACCAGAAACCACGGATAGCTGCTCAGAGACATCAATGAGGTTATCAGACAATCTGACCCCATCGATGCATAGCCGCTGGAAAGGCAACTGAATGCATCAGAGGAATGTGATGCCACGAATAAACAGTTACTGTATCATAAAGAAATTTAAATGCCATGATTGAATAGCTTCGACACTGCCGGGAAAAATCAATCATCATGGTTAGAAAGTCACAGAGCTGCCAGAAAAATCAAATGTCGTGATGAGACAGCGACTAGATCACCAAGCAAATCAAACATCATGGACAAATGGTTGCAATTTCACTAAAGGATAATAAATAAACTGCCCTGAACAGGCAACCAAAACATCAGCAAGAAAATCTGAAATAGCCAATACCACCAGCTGATTTGTCAAACACTATGGACAGGTACTCAATACTGTGTGCGGCAAATAAACATCTGATAGTTTGCTGCTCAACTTGAGAAGAAGTCTTGCACGTTGGACAGCTCGCCCCTAGACTGGCAAAGAATTGAGAACGGCGTGGACAGATATAGCCAGTAAACCGCCAGTGAAATTGTACAGCTAGCCTTCAGTCTGCCAGGGAAAACAAATCATAAACAAATAATTGATAAAACAAAACACGGTATTGCCTACCCGACACACCACTTTCTGCAGCCGCCTAAACAAGCAGCCCAGGGTAATTGGTTTCCCATGTAATCGGAATGAACAAAACTCAGACAACAAGCGAGAGCTGGACCTGCTTCTGGCTGGGGATGGAGATCACTTCTTACAGAAGAGTGGGCACTGCAGGGGATTCAGTGCCAGTGCGATCTCCTGGACTAGTTTCGATCGGCTAGATGGGTCGGAGAGGAATTTCCCAGATTTTTTCCCCAAATTGGCCTTTTTTGTAAAATTTATTTTTTCACCTCTCCCAGGAGATCACCCGGTTTCGGGTGGTTGGGGGGGGGGCGGAGTGTGTATATTGTGATACACAAGGTGTGGGACATGCTGGATGGACCAGAGGGTCTTCACCAGTCCAACATTCTTCGTATGTCCATATGTCCCAGTAGATATGCAGAGTTCAGGTGTCTCAATGAACCAAATGCAGCTGAAAACAAAGCTTCCAAAAATGACCACATATCGGAGCAGATTATTGCAGGGATTGATCGCAACTGACTGAATTTAGATTCTTGCATATTCCTAATTTAGTTTGAGGCACGTTTCCAGAGCTAACATCCATTTATATACATCTCTGGATAGTAGTTTAAAAACGTTAGTATTCATGGAGTCTTTTTCTTTTTAAGTCGGTCGGAGTTACTTTTCACAAGAATCTACAAGACTTAATTTCCAGCAAAAAAAAGCAATTAACCTTATTTCACTAAAAGTGTATTGGTTCGCAATTAAATTAAAATCCAATTATTGCAGCAGTGTTTAGAAATGGAAAAGAAAATGAAAGGCTTTTATTGCCGTCATTTAAGTGTTTGAAAACTTTGCGTGAGTCTCTGTGTTTACATGTACGCTATTGATTTGTGACATGGAGTTTGAATTTTAATTACTGTTGGCCATTATCTTGTAAATACATGAGTGTAAGCATTAATTAAATTTGTTTTAATTAGTCACTTAAAATATTTCTTTATTGAAAGAAGTTTATTTATCTTCCTTAAATTTGAAGATTTTGATAGAAAATGTCTTTTTGTCTCTTTCTACAAAACATGCTATAAATTTGCTCTAGAATATGATTGAGTTTACTCATTTCACTTCCTATTTTGAGGTTAACGTTGGATGGATAATTAACAGCTAAATAAAAATGCCTCTTAAAACATTTTTAATGATTTTTTTTCTTGCTCCATCGAATCTTCGTTTTCTATCCTGAACACACTGGGGCAGAGGAGTCTGTTATTATCTCTGGGAATATTGGATTGTCTGGACATAGTACTTAGAGGGAAATTGGGTGGGAAGGATCACACAATGATAATGAGCCAGCGTGATTTTACAATATTTTAAATTAATGGAGTGAAAATTGGGTCATCTCTTGCTTGATTTTGCTCCATGTTCTGGGCCCAGGCAATCTGAAATATGTCCAGGCACAATAATAGGACCATCTACCTCAATTTTAAAATTCACACCCTTGTTATCAGGTCCCTCCATGGTCTCGCCCCTCCCCATCTCTGTAATCTCCTCCAGCCCCACAACCGCCCCCACCCCGAGATATCTGCGCTAGAAACATAGAAACATAGAAACATAGAAGATAGGAGCAGGAGTAGGCCATTCGGCACCTCGAGCCTGCTCCGCCATTCAATGAGATCATGGCTGATCATCCAAACTCAGTACCCTGTCCCTGCTTTCTCCCCATATCCCTTGATCCCCTTAGCCTTAAGAAATATATCTAACTCCTTCTTGAATATATTTAATGAATTGGCCTCAACTGCCTTCTGTGGTAGAGAATTCCACAGATTCACCACTCTCTGGGTGAAGAAATTCCTCCTCATCTCTGTCCTAAATGGCTTACCCCTTATCCTTAGACTGTGACCCCTGGTTCTGGACTCCCCCGCCATCGGGAACATCCTTCCTGCATCCAGTCTGTCTAGTCCTGTTAGAATTTTATAAGTTTCAATGAGATCCCCTCTCATTCTTCTATACTCCAGCGAGTATAAGCCCAATCGCTCCTCTAATTCTGCCCTCTTGAGCATCCCCGATTATAATCGCTCCAACATTGGTGGTCGTGCCTGTCTTGTTTTGCACACTTTGTACAAAAATAATAAGTTGCAGGACAACGGAGTATTACAATTTAAACTCTTTTAATGAAGCATCAGGTCTGTAAGCTTTCTCAATCAATACAGCACCGTGTGGACCAGATGGAATCAGGGTCCCTGGGTCTTCTAAACAATAGCAGTCCTTACAGATGCCTGCAGGCCAATGACAACTCAGCATGTGATCACATGTGAATATAATAGGTATTCCTTACAGATGCCTGCGGGCCAATGATAATTCAGTATGCAAATGTTACATCCCCTTTCTTTTAAAAGAAAAATGTTATGCATTACTTTTGAACCTTTCTCCTACATAATGTTCTCAGTAGCATCAACATATAAGTAAACTCAACATTTAACTAGCACTGAAAACATCTCAACGTTTCAATAACGATGTACAGTCTTTTTAGGGCAGCGATCCGCCTACACCCTTTGGCTGTTCACAAGTCAAGGATAACTCTAGGCTTGACCTCTCATTGGAATGACGGTGTTGTTCCTTGGTGTTCAGGAGGTGCCTGCGATTGCGGCGGTACACCTGTCCTTCTGGGGTGCGGACGTGATACGATCACTCAGTGTCAGCTGGCTGGATGACGACTGCTGGCTTCCAGTAGTCATGCCCCTGGATTCTGATGGATTCTCCATTGTGCAGCGGCGGCAGTAGTCTAGCTGACCTGTCATAGTATCTCTTTTGGTGTTGCTGTCTCTGTACACGTTTTGCATGCACTTGCTTGCAGCTGATGACCTGCCAGGGCCTGTCTGGGATACGGCGAGGTATCATGGGCTCTTTGACATTTGATGGGCGGCGTTCTAGACAAATGGAACATTTTCCGCAATGTCCTCAATGTGGTTGCACATTCCGGGCCAAAACATAATGTCACGTGCTTTTTGTTTGCATTTTTCCATGCCCATATGTCCAGCATGAATTTTTGTCAACATCTCTTCTCTGAGACTGGTAGGAATGATGATTTTCTCCCCTTTGAAGACGATTCTGTTGATTTGTGACAGTTTGTCTCTGTGATTCCAGAATTCAGATATGCTCTGAGGGCATTTCCTCCTTTCCTCAGGCCATCCTTCATGTATGACTTTGCTCAGCAGTGTGAGTTGTGCATCTTTCTCTGTTTCTGCTCAGATCTCCTTCAGTTTTGAGTCACTCACAGATAAGCTGTTGTATATCATATGCACCTGCACATCCATACCTTCACTGAGGCTGCTGTCCTGGTAGCTAAGAGACTTTCTGGAGAGCGTGTCTGTGACAGGAATGTCTTTGCCTGGACGGTGAATGATTGTGAAGTCGTACTTCTGTAGCTGAAGGATCATTCTCTGTAGCCTTGGTGGGGCTGCGGCTAGTGGTTTCCTCATGATTAACTCAAGGGGCTTGTGGTTGGATTCCACAATGACTTGTCGGCCATAGACGTACTGGTGGAAATGCTTACATCCAAACAGAATTGCATACAGCTCTTTCTCGATTTGAGTATAGTTGATTTCACTGTCTGTGAGAGATCTGGAAGCGTAGCTGATGGGCTTTCCTTCTTGCAGTAATACTGTGCCTAGTCCATACTTTGACGCGCCCACTTGTAGTCTGAGCTCTTTGTTGGGGTCGAAGTAGGCAAGAACTGGTCCTGGTTCTCTGGTGATTAGGTCTTTCATTTTCTGAAATGCTGTGTCATGTTGTTTGTCCCACAGGAACTCATTGGATTGTTTGAGCAACTGACGCATGGGTGCGTTGATTTTGGAGAGGCTCGGGGCAAACTTGGCTAAGTAGTTAACCATGCCTAGTACTGTCTCTAGCTCTGCGCGGTTCTTCGGTGGCTCCATCTTCTTGATGGCGGAGATTTTCTCTGGATCCGGCTTAATGCCATCAGTTGAGAGGCGATGCCCGAAATAACTGATCTCGGTGGATCCGATTATGCTTTTCTCGGGGTTGAGCCGGATACCTTTCTCCCGTGATCTTTGTAGCATCGCACGAAGGTTCCTGTCATGTTCCTCTCTATTCCTGCCATAGATGAGGATGTCGTCTATGATTGCGACTACTCCATCGAGGCCTTCATAGGTTTCGTCGATCTTCCGCTGGAATTCATCCTGAGCTGAGATAAGACCAAATGGTAAACGCAAAAATCGGTAGCGTCCAAATGGTGTGTTAAACGGTGTTAGCTTAGGTGACTCTTCCATGTGCTTGATAGTCCAGTATCCTGATTGTGCATCCATTACACTGAAGTAACGTGCTCCCACTAGCTTGGGTGTGATGTCATCTAGCGTTGGTAGAGGGTAGTGAGGGCGTTTGATAGCCTTGTTCAAATCTCTGGGGTCGAGGCAGACTCTGAGCTTGCCTCTACATGGTTTCTCAACCACTACTAACGCGTTGACCCACTCTGTCGGTTCTGTTTCCCGGACAATGATTTCTGTATACTCCATGCTCTGCAGCTCCTCCTTCAGGCGACTATGTAGAGCAAGGGGTATCCTTCTCGGTGGGCAAACTACAGGGGTTGCTGCTGGGTCAAGGTGAATAGTGCATTCACCTGGGAATAGTCCAATTCCTTTGAAAACATCAGTAAACTCCTCCATGACTGTCTGCTTCTCAACTGGTGCTGTCAATGATAGCACTAGCTTGGCGAGGTCCATGTCTAAACATGCCTTTAGACCTAGCACTGGAGGTGCTTGAGTGTCAATAATGTAAAAGTCCAACATCATGTCGCTTTCTTTGTACTTGCATTTCATCACACATGTGCCTTTTACAATGAGCTGCTCACCTCCATAGCCGGTCAGTCTGCGTGAGGTGGGCTGTAGCTCACACTCATCCTTTAAGCTGTGATACTCACTCAGAGGAATTACATTAACCTGAGATCCAGTGTCGAGTTTAAACCTAAGCTCTTTGCCCTGTTTTCCTATCTCAATATCGGCAAAGGCTTGCTCTGTCTCTGAAATCTGTTTTTTCTGTGACACATAATCAATAAACAGTTCCTCTGCATTTGGCTCTCTATCTGGCATTTGGCTGTCACTCACTGTGTGTACCGTTTTCTGAAAACAGTCCTGCAAACTTTAGCAAAGTGGTTCCGTTTACCACATTTAGTACATTGCCTTCCTTTGGTAGGGCAGTACTCCTTTTCTCCATGCCCGTTGTTTCCACAATATCCACAGTTTTTGAAGCATTTTATGTCTGTGTCGTCCATTTTTAGAACTCTTGCTGTTCTTTCTGTTCTGAAACATGCTCTCTGGGCGGTGTTCTTTGGTATGCGTCTATTAACTGCATGCACTGTCTGTTCACACGAGCTGTTCGTGGCGCCGGTTATGGTTTTCAACTGTGCTTGGGCTATCTTGTACGATCTAGCTATGTCTATAGCTTTGTCCAGCGTTAGCCCGGACCCAACATTCAAAAGTTTCTCTCTCACTTTAGCTGAATGTATTCCAAACACGATGCGGTCTCTGACCATCTCATCTTTATTTGCATATTCACAGTCTTTTACCAGCAGTTTTAACTCAGTCACGAACTGTTCAAACGACTCAGTAGCTCCTTGTACTTTCTCCTGAAACTTGTACCTAGTGAATATCGTATTTGGCTTGGGCATCACATATGCTTCAAAATGGTCAAAATAACTTTTCAGTACCTTTGCTTCATCCGCGGTGAGAGACCATGTGTTAAAGATGTCTCTCCCTTTTTCTCCGATCCACAGGAGTAGGTAACTGCATCTTTCTTCCTCCCCTTTACTTTTCAGTGAACCCGAGAACATCAATTCCACATGTTGCTTGAACTTGCACCATTCTCTAGCTAAGTTCAAAGATCCCCAATTCATTCGAGGTAAGGGAGCTCCAACAATGTCCATTTCAAATCCCTGTTCTGACACCATGTCTTGTTTTGCACACTTTGTACAAAAATAATAAGTTGCAGGACAACGGAGTATTACAATTCAAACTCTTTTAATGAAGCATCAGGTCTGTAAGCTTTCTCAATCAATACAGCACCGTGTGGACCAGATAGAGTCAGGGTCCCTGGGTCTTCTAAACAATAGCAGTCCTTACAGATGCCTGCAGGCCAATGACAACTCAGCATGTGATAACATGTGAATATAATAGGTATTCCTTACAGATGCCTGCGGGCCAATGATAATTCAGTATGCAAATGTTTCAGTGCCTTCTGTTGCCTAGGTCCTAAGCCCTGGAATTCCCTCCCTAAACCTCTCCGCCTCTCTACCTCTCTCTCCTCCTTTAAGAAGCTTCTTAAAAACTAGCTCTTTGACCATCGGTCCTAATGTGGCTCGGTGTCAATTTTTTTTTTGATAACACTCCTGTGAAGCGCCTTGGGATGCTTTACTATGTTAAAGGCGCTGTAGAAAGGCAGGTTGTTGTTGTAATTGATTGTTGCTTGTGAGCTTGGACAGTGAGTGGTGGCGGGCTGTTTGATTGTGGGGTCATCCCAGCCAATCTCCATCCTGTACTTATTCAATATTCACCCACATGTGTTTTTCTTGCAGGAAACATCGGAACAGCACTTAGGAGCAGGAATCCTGGTTGATTTCTCCCCCCCTCCCTCCCCCGCCACTGCCTGACTAGGCCAAAAAAAAGACTGCAGGCAATTTCAGAACCCCTAGCACAAGGCCAGGTCAGATCAACAGGTCACGTTGGAGCTGAATTCTTCTTGTTTCGTGCAACTTATTCCATAGCAGGCAGTGCAGTTGCCAACGGTGTCATTGAGGGAGGCTAAACCTTTTATTTTTGTGTTCTTGTATGTAGAAGCTATAAATCATACCTATGTTCTGACAGATCACTTAACTTGGAATGTGAACTCAGAATTAGAGGACACTGGTATTAAATGAACACGCTTCAAGCAAAACTTGAGATTAGAAGGTATTATTCCCACCCCCACTAGAGTCCTGAGAATGTGGAATAGAGTCCCTTATAAAGCAGTTAGCGCAGGCTTAATTTTTTTTTAAAGAGCTGGATGAATGGGACTGAAGATTATTGGGGGGAAGGGGTGGGGGTGAAATTGGATATGGGCCGGGGACACACAACAGACAGAATTGCATTTGTCGCTTGTTATACGACTCACCCGATATTTTGTCCTGTTAAAGTCAATTAACCTGATTATCGGGTGGGCGACCTATATGACACCACCTGTAAAGTGTCCCCTGCCATGTCCAATTTCACCCCCTATGATGGCTCTTGAGTTCCTGGAGACATGGAACAATGTTTTAAGACAAGAAAAGCAAGGATGCATAACACATGGTGTAAAATTAGAGAGAAATTCATACAAACATTTCTACATTCAAAGAAAAGCACAAGAAAATGCCTATCAATGTCTAATGTAACTTTGGGAGTCAGGAGGAAGCAATACTTTTCCTCAGAGGTTTGAATGATTGGGGTGAGACTGTGATTTGAACAGATTGTAGATGATCTGTATTTGGAATAGGCTTAATAGTTCAAAAGGTTTTTGTCTTTGTGCATTTTTGCCTAGTGTTGGCTGTGGCTCAGTGGGTAGCACACTCACCACTCAGGCAGAATGGTTGTGGGTTCAAGTCCTATTCTGGAGGCTTGACCACAAAATAAATCTAGGCTGACACTCCCAGTGCAGGACTGAGGGAGTGCTGCACTGTCGCAAGGTGCTGTCCTTCGGCTGAAATGCTAAACCGAGGCCCATCTTCCCTTTCAGGTGGACGTAAAAGATCCCAGGGCACTATTTCGAAGAACACTTCTACCCCAGTGTCCTGGCCAAATATTTATCCTTCAACCAACATCCCTAAAACTGATGACCTGGTCATTATCACATTGCTGTTTGTGGGAGCTTGCTGTGTGAAAATTGGCTGCCATGTTTCCAACAGTGACTGCACTAGCTCCTCATTGGCTGTCAAGGTCGTGAAAGGTGCCATACAAAGGCAAGTCTTACTTCCTTATTTGTTCCTACAAATATGCATCAATTTAAGAAGAGCACAGGGAGCAACCATTCCATCAAAGATTAATATTGACCTTACAATGCATCCCTGATCTGAAGTTACACACTTGACCTCTCTACGGGTCAGCTGGCTGCCTAGTTTGCAAGTGGGAAGGGCTGAGATCATGACCCGGTCTCAAAGATAGTTCAAATCAGGTTTGTGTGCTGATTGAAATTGGACAGCAAATTTGAAACTCATGACTAAACACAGGACACGTGCTGGACGCCTGTTGAGACTGCTGAGTGACAACAGAAAAGATATTGATAGTTGGGTTCACAGGTTAGTGCAAGTGTCACCCAAATCAGATCACAAAGAATAAGCATATAGAATAGATGTTGATAGCTGCAAGATCAAAATATCTGCACCGATGCTTGCAGGGTTTTCAGACTGTAACAGCATTTATATAACACTTTTAACAGAGGAAAATATCCCGAGGCATTTCACAGAGCCAAAAGGCAAAATGTACACCGGGCCAAAGCAGATCTTAAGAGATATGGGTCTAGAAATTCGTATCCCCCAAAAACGGGAGCGAGGATCGGGATGCGATAGCAACCCATGCCCATTTGGAAGACTGCAGGCAGCGTGTAAATTTCGTGCTGCCTGCTAAGTAACATGATAGTAGCTTTCGGCCAAGAGCTGAACGCGCTGCTGAGTGGCTGAAGGCTCAGCAGGGGGCCCATTTCGTGCGAAGGTAGCTCCAATTAAAGCTAATTAGGGCATTCACCATCATGATATGCTGAGCATGGTCGCACACTAACTGCATATTCAGTGAGCGGTAACCTTTGCAGTTGTGGCAGGTTTCAGCATTTATGTACGGTGCTCGCAAACCCACATGCGTGGAATCGATGGCGCTCTGCACCATGGGAAGTCTGCTATCCTGGCCAAGCCCGTCTGCTTCTGTCTGTTCAGAGAGAAGTCACTGAAGTCAATGAAGTTCACGGAAGCTCAGCGTAAGCTCGAGGAACAGCACCCCCCATCTTTCGATTAGGCACGTTACAGCCTTCCAGACTCACATAGAGTTCAACAATTTCAGACAATAACCTCGCACCTATCATATATATATATACTAGCTGAAGTGCCCGGCGGTGCCGAGGCTTTTTCGAGGGCATGTTGTTGTTGGAAGAGAGAGAGAGAGAGAGCGACTGGGGGAAGAGAGAGAGCGACTGGGGGAAGAGAGAGAGCGACTGGGGGGAAGAGAGGGAGGGGAGGGGTGGGGGAAGAGAGGAGGGGAGGGGAGGGGGGAGGGGAGGGCGGGGGGAGGGGCGGTGGGAGGGGGAGGGCGGGGAAGGGAGGGAGGGGGAGGGCGGGGAAGGGAGGGCGGGGGAGGGGAGAGGGGAAGAAGGGAGGGAGGGGGGAAGGGAGGGGAAGGAGGGCGGGGGGGAGGGGAGGGAGGGAAGGGAGGGCGGGGGGGAGGGAGGGCGGGGGGGAGGAAGGGAGGGAGGGGGAAGGGAGGGCAGGGGGGGGAAGGGCGGGGGAGGGGAGGATGGAGGGGAGGGAGGGGAGGGAGGGCGGCGGGCGCCCCCCCCCGAGGGTCGCGGCCCCCGAGGGTCGCGCCCCCCCCCCCGGAGGTGAAGACCGCCGATTGCGCGCGCAGCAGGAGCTGAGACGCGGCGTCTCTCTCGGCCGGCGGGCCCGGTTGCCAGGGCAACCGTGACGCTGACCAAGCCAGAGAGAGAGACGCCGCGTCTCAGCTGCTCCTGCTGCGCGCGCGGCCCCCCCCCGAGGGTCGCGGCCCCCCCCCGAGGGTCGCGCCCCCCCCTCCCCCCGAGGTGAAGACCGCCGATTGCGCCCGTTGCCAGGGTAACGCTGGACGCTCAGCAAGCCCCGGCAGAGAGAGACGTCTCAGCTCCTGCTGCGCGCGCACCCTAGCGGCGCTGGGCTGAGGCTCGGCCCTCCAGCCTTCGAGTGGGGCCGGGAGGTGCCTAGCTCGGGCGTGGGTGCGGAGGAGACGCCGAGGCTTCTAGGCCTACCTGGAAAAACGGGGAAAGGTAGGAAAATTAATGAGATTAGATAAGTTAATTACTTTCTAAATCATTTTTTTTTTAAACTATGTGTTTTAAAAGCAACGTTTTTTTTTAAGACGCAGAAAGCGGGAAAAAGAAAGGAAAAGTTTGGAATCAAGATGGCGGCGACTCACCTCGGTTCAGAACGATAAAGCCCGGCCACACGCGCACCGATTGGCCCGGCAGCACACGCCAGCAACCCGGCGTACGATTGGTCGAGCTCGAGGTCACTCTGTCGCTAATGAGCGGATAATGAGATGCTAATGAGCGGAATGTTGAAGGTTTTTGGGATACCGCGGGCGCAATTTTAGCCCGGCCGAAACGTAAATACGCTTAAAACCGTCTCGGAAGCGTAAGCTTTCTTTGGAGGTAACGCGCGCGTAGGTATGCCCTGTAACTTTCAAGTGCATACCCGCAACGCACACGCGATGACAGACAGATAGACAGATAGACAGATAGACAGATGGACAGATAGACAGACAGAATGACAGAAGTACCGATTTATATATATAGATATTTTTTATCCACACTTTTTGTCTGTGTCTTTTTTTCTTCTCCCCCACAGGGCAGCCGTCTTTCATTCTGCCAGTGCAATTCACACTTCATCTAGTGCCATCCTTTGTTTTTTAACCTGTTCCATTACCATCTCCTTTTGCCTTGAATATCTCTTAATGTCTCTTAACCTCTCCTGCCTTCCATCCTATCACAGACCGTCCCTTTTGTTCTTTCATCCCCTCCCCCCTTTCCCAGCCCCTACACTTGCTTAAAAATCTGTTCCCTTTCCTGCTTTTTTCCAGTTCTGACGAAAGGTCATCAACCTGAAACGTTAACTCTGTTTCTCTCTTCACAGATGTTGCCTGACCTGCTGAGTACCTCTAGCATGTTCTGTTTTTATATCAATGAAGTCCCCTCTCTTGACATAAAGAGCGTCTGTCACCTCTCTTATGCAGCAGTGGACGGTGAACTGTGAGATGTTAAAGATGTCGCCTGCTCCAGCCTGGAAGGATCTCGACGTGAAGAAATTCAGGGCCACGGTCACCTTCACAGCCACTGGCAGCGCTGTCCTTGCCCTGGAGTGAGGCTGCAGGTCCGGTTGCAATAGATGGCAGAGTTCTGTGAGCACATCCTTCGTAAAGTGCAGATGTCTCACACACTGCTCCTGGCTCAGGTTGAGGTAAGAGAATTGCTATTGGAAGAGCCTAGGTGGGTAAGGCCTCCTGCTGAAAGCCCTTCTCCCCCTTCTCCCTCTGCGAGCAGTTTGTCCTCATCGTCACTGCCTCTGCCCATCTCCCTGTCATTCTGCAGGCCAAGGGCGATGACAACTCGAGCACCAGCGGCTGGGAGCAAGTGGTCTGACCAGAACCCTTGAAGTCAGAAGCAAGGCCTTCTCCACTTGCAGCACCACTCCCTGTCAGCTCATCAACTTTAAACAACTCTAGAAAGCTCCAAATAATTCCACGAACTTACACAGAGCCAGTAGATATCAAAATGCAAGTTACCTGAAAGTTGGTGATGATCCCTTTAAATATCCCCGGGGGGGGGGGGTCCTTCCTGCTACTGAACGCATGTTCAGCTGTGCAAGGTTAAGAGAAGACGTTAGCAGCAGTGATGATGACGAAAATGGCAGCGCTGATTGACGTCACGATCTGCCGACTTACCATACTTCTAACGCATGCTCCGAACAGCCGCCCTACCGTCCTCACCAAGATGGCGTCTGGCAAGGCCCACACCAGAAGTGCGCGTGTGCCGCTCGGACTCCATTTTGGTCCCAATTCGGCACCTGCAGCGCCCAAACAACGGGTGCTACGCAACCAAATTTTTAGGCCATGGAATTAGGGAGGGAAGCAAGCGGGATTAAAAATTGCTCAGAAGGAAGGGCAGCTGAGGGTAGGAATTTAGAGCAGTTTGTCAGAGTGGTTGGAAGTGGGTAGTGGTGCTCCACAGGATTCAGTTCCTGATCCAGTCCTGATCTCACGCATATATCAATGATTCGCTTATAGGCCGAGAGGGTGTGGTGTTGAAATTTACTGAAGATACCAAAAATAGGAGGTATACTTAATTCCTTAGAAGGCTAAGGGAAGCTGCATAAGGGATATTGATAAGATGGGGGAATAGGCTAAAAAGTGGCAGATGGAACTGAATGTCAGCAAGTGTGAGATGATGCATGTTAGTAAAAAATAACAGCAGTAATTATATTCGGAATGGAAATAGGCTCGGTGCTGTGGGAGAGCAGAGGTATTTAGGGGTATAGGCTGAAAGAACATGAAAGGCAGCACATCAGGTTGATAAGGCAGTAAAAAAAGCTAATAGAATTCAAGGTTTTATCACAAGAGGTATAGAATATAAAAGCCAAGAGGTAATGATGAGCCAATATAAAATCTTAATAAGACCTCAGTTAGAGTACTGTTTTGCTGTACTCCACGCTATCGGAAAGATATTGGGGCTTTGGAGAGGGTACTGCGCCAATTAATGAGGATGTTGCTGGCTATGGGGAAGTACAAATACGCAAAAAGGCTTTAAAATTGTGTCATTTTTCATTAGAACAACACAGATTATGGGGCGATATTACACAGGATATACGGCACAGAAACAGGCCATTCGGCCCAACCAGTCCATGCCGGCGTTTATGCTCCACTCGAGCCTCCTCCTGTCTTTCCTCATCTAAATCTATCAGCATAACCCTCTATTCCCTTCTCCCTCATGTGCTTATCTAACCTCACCTTAAATGCATCTGTACCATTCGCCTCAACCACTCCACTGTGATGGCGAGTTCCACATTCTCACCACTCGCTGGGTAAAGTTGTGTCAGCTGTGGCTCAGTGGGTAGCACACTCGCTCTCTAAGTCCTGCATAGGTTATGGGTTCAAATCGTCACTCCTGGGACTCGTAGCACAAAAATCTAGGCTGACACTCTAGTGCAGTACTGAGGGAGTTCTGCACTGTTGGAGGTGCCGAATTTCAGACGAACCGTTCAACTGAGGCCCTGTCTGCTCTCTCAGGTGGACGTAAAAGATCCCATGGCACTATGTCGAAGAGCAGGGGAGTTATCCCCGGTGTCCTGGGGCCAATATTTATCCCTCAATCAACATAACAAAAAACAGATTATCTGATCATTATCATGATGCTGTTTGTGGGATCTTGCTGTGCGCAAATTGGCTGCCGCATTTTCCACATTACAACAGTGACTCTACTTCAAAAGTACTTAATTGGCTCTAAAGTGCTTTGAGACGTCCAGTGGTTGTGAAGGGCGCTATATAAATGCAAGTCCTTCTTTCCTGGTTGATTTCTTGGTGAATATCTTATATTGATGGCCTCTAGTTTTGCTCTTCCCCACAAGTGGAAACACTCTCTCTGTATCCACTCTATCAAAACCTTTCATAATTTTAAAGACCTCGATTAGGTCACCCCTCAGCCTTCTCTTTTCAAGAAAAAGGAGACCCAGCCTGTTCCTCCTTTCCTGATAGGCCTACTCTTGCATTTCAGGTATCATCCTGGTAAATCTTTTTTGCACCCTCTCCATTGCCTCTATGATCTATTTATAATAAGGTGATCAGAATATTACAGAAGTCTTTAAAATTATGAAAGGATGGGTCAGGGTACATAGAAGCAAACTGTTTCCAGTATTTGTGGGGTTAAGAATGAGTGGCCATGGATACAAAACGATACGTAAGAGAGATTTAGAACAGAGGGCAGTAGAATCTTCTTCACAAAGAGAGCTTTGAGGCCGTGGAATTAACTTCCAGGGTTAATGGCTGAGGTAGAATCTGTGCCAAGATTCAATATCGGATTGGAGATAGGTAGATGAAGGAAATGGGGTTGTAGGGATATGGGAACAAGGTGGGTTTATGTGATTAGAACTAATTGTTCACATAAAGTGGGCAGGATTTTCATTGGGCCATGGAGGCAGGATTGGAGGCATATGGAGGGTTAAAATCCCGAAATCGGGGGTCCCGACCCCATCCCGCCCCCAACCCGCCTCCATGCCAGTTTCAAAGGAGGCGGGTACCCGACCCGCACTGGGACCCGCCCCCCCGAGGCGGGAATGGGATTAGTGCCAATTAACTGCCTGTTAACAGGTAGTTAACAGGCAGTTTTTAGCCTAATCCCTATTTTTAATGTTGAAGTGTGGGATTCCCGATGGCTCCACACCACGCCAAGTTAGAGGAGGTGGGCCGTCGGGATGAAGGGCTTGGAGGGGTCGAGATGTCCAGTGTTCAGGTGAGTGATGGGTGCATGAGTGCAGAGGTAAGTGCGTTTGGAGTGTGTAAAGTGTTTAAAGAAGTTCTACTAACCTTTACTTACCTTTACAGCCTTCCTTCCTTCAGGTCTCGGGAGTCCCTCATCTCACCGGCACAGAAAGCAGAATGGCTGCGAGCTGTCAAAAATTGCAGCATTCAGCTTTCTGTTCCGGGGAGATCTCTAAATCATCCTGAGAGGAAGGAATTAATTTGGAGTACAGATTGTCAGTGTTTGACAGCTTCAAACAGCTGTGAAACGCTGATATTTCATCTGTCAAAAACTCTTGACAGATGAAATATCAATCTGTGATAACAACAGAAAATGCTGGAAAAACTCAGCAGGCCAGGCAACATCCATGGAGAGTGAGATAGAGTCAACGTTTCAGGTCGAAACCCTTTTTCTGTTGTTATTTTGGATTTCCAGCATCGGCAGTATTTTGCTATCAATCTGTGATGTCACCTGTTGCCGGGTGGCCCTTAATTGGCCTGTTGAGCCCGCTGGGCGGGCTCAACCAGGTCAATCAAGTGAAAATCGCATGGGTTGGCCACAACTCGATGGAGGCGGGACTTTAACCCTGAAAGTTGTAGTTCCACCTCCTACCCGACTCCTCAATGAAAATCCAGCCCAGTGTGCTTGGGCCAAATGGCCTGTTTCTGTGTTGTAAACTCAATGGGGGAAAAATTCAGTTGCTTTGCACCTCCCATTGGGGCGCAAAGCAACTCGCGCCCAGGCATGATGCTGCCAACGCCTCCCTCGAAATTCAGCAGGAGGTTAGCGGCGGCGCTAACCATTAGCACCCTGCAGTGCTGCGCCGCCGGCGATGACGTCATCACCGTGCGCAGCACCCCATTCGTGCCCCGGCCGCGATCTTCGGTAGTGCCCCCTGACTTATCAGCAGTCGCTATGTCCGACGGGGTCAGGGCGGCCTACCTGCGGCCAGGGCGGCGCTATTTAAAGGCGAGGTGTGGGGCGGCCATTTTTGTTGCTGGCTGCGCTCCGTGAGCCCGGCACTTCTCTTGAGTGCCGGGCTCTTTTGCCGGCACTCCCGACCCGCGGGCCCCGGGTCGCGCTACGCAAGGCCCCTCCCCTTTAAGAAGGGGAGGACGGCCTGCAATATGGCAGCACGTAGCACCGCGATATTCCCTCGCAGCGCCCCAAAAGGGAGGCGGGGTGCTTCCAGTAGTGCCGCCCTTCCCTCTTGGGGCGCTACCACTCAATTTCGGTCACGGGGGGCGCTAATTTTTTCTAGGGCGCTATGGCGAAGTTAGCACCCCAAAGGGGGCGTGACTCAATTTTTCGCCCATAATATTTCCATGGTTTAGGGAACCCTCTGAATTTTGCAGCAAGATATTGGTGGCATCTGAGGTGGGGAGCCAGCGAGGATGGCTGCTTTTATCTGTACTTTATTGTGCACTGAAGCTGCTGCTAAGAACATAAGAAATAGGAGCAGGAGTCGGCCGTTTGGCCCTTCGAGCCTGCTCCGCCATTCAATAAGATCGTGGCTGATCTTCTACCTCATCTCCACTTTCCTGCACTATCCCCATATCCCTTGATTCCCTTAATATCCAAAAATCTATCGATCTCTGTCTTGAATATACTCAACGACTGAGCCTCCACAGCCCTCTGGGGTAGAGAATTCCAAAAATTCACCACCCCTTGAGTGAAGACATTTCTCCTCATCTCAGTCCAAAATGGCCGACCCCTTATCTTGAGACTGTGGCCCCTGGTTCTAGACTCCCCAGCCAGGGGAAACATCCTCCCTGCATCTACCCTGTCAAACCCCTTAAGAATGTTATATGTTTCAATGAGATACATCTAGTGTAATGATGGAGGTCGTCCAAATGGAGGGGCAAATGGGGGTTGAAATTCCTTTGTGTGATTGGTTGACAAGTTCGCAACAAATTCTTGGGTGTAGTATTTTGCCAAAGTCATTTATCTATTTATTCTATATGGTTTAATGATTTGTGTTGCAGCAATGCACAAATGGCCTTGAAGCAAGGTTATTAAAACTAGTGCACAGTAGAGTTCAAACCTCCTGGAAGGAAGGGGTGAAGAAACACTGATTTTTTTCAAGTAATTGCTGAAGAGCTCACTGAAGGAGATCTGAAAGTAATTGAAATGAGTTTCTGTTTTCATAGCTATCACCATATAAATTATATTGCAATTTCCAAAGTCAGAATTTCACCCTCTGTTGGTTCTCAGAAGAGTGGATATAGCAACACCGATAACTTGCATTTATATAGCACCTTTAGCTTACATAGGACTACGAAGGACATAGGGCACAGAAAGAGGCCATTCGGCCCAACCAATCCATGCCGGCGTTTATGCTCCACTCGAGCCTCCTCCCGTCTTTCCTTATCTAACTCTATCAGACTGGCGTGGAGATGCCGGTGTTGGACTGGGGTGGACAAATGTAAGAAGTCACACAACACCAGGTTATATAGTCCAACAGCTTTATTTGAAATCACAAGCTTTCGGAGCGCTTCACCTGACGAAGGAGCAGCGCTCCGAAAGCTTGTGATTTCAAATAAAGCTGTTGGACTATAACCTGGTGTTGTGTGACTTCTTACATCTATCAGCATAACCCTCTATTCCCTTCTCCCTCATATACTTATCTAGCCTCCCCTTAAGTGCATCTATACGATTCACCTCAACCACTCCCTGTGGCAGCGAGTTCCACATTCTCACCACTCTCTGAGAAAAGAAGTTTCTTCTGAATTCCCTATTAGATTTCTTGGTGACTATCTTATATTGATGGCCTCTAGTTTTGCTCTTCCCCACAAGTGGAAACACTCTCTCTGTATCCACTCTATCAAAACCTTTCATAATTTTAAAGTCCTCTATTAGGTCACCCCTCAGCCTTCTCTATCCAAGAGAAAAGAGACCCAGCCTGTTCATCCTTTCCTGATAGGTATTCCCTCGCATTTCTGGTATCATCCTTGTAAATCTTTTTTGCACCCTCTCCAGTGCCTCTATATCCTTTTAATAATATGGCCTTAACTTATTTAAACATTACCACCTCTACCTTTGCATAGAAATATCTGAAAGTATCTCTTTCCTAATCATGATTAAAATGGCTAAATATAACTACAGTCCCATATGGAATTGTATAAAGTTGAATTTACAAGGTGACAGAAAGCTGTGGAGATGTTTTGATAGAGGAGGTGATTCTGCGATGTGAGTGGGGAACTGCATTCGCAGGAAGTGCAGGCCAGAGAATTGGGGCTTCAATGTCGCAGCCTTTATAGAGTTCCTGTGGGAGGGATAATGGCTCCCATTTGCTCCTGTATCATAGGCATGAGATGAAGCCAATGATTCGGAACTCAGGCTATAAATCCCACCGTGAGACATTTTCAGTGCGTGGATAATGTATTTTAATCAACTTATTTTATACAGTTTATCAACATTGCTAAACTAGCTTGCCAGGAAGTGTAGTGGTGAAGCATTAACCAGTGCCTGAAAAATAGCACACAGAGGAATTTCAACATCCTAATTTTCCTGGATGTGTGGCCTGATCCTTCAGATCCAATTAATAGTTGAGCGAGGGCAGACAAGGAAGTCTGTGACTCCCAAATGGAGAAATTGCTTAGGGTAGAACTTGGTACGCCTTGCCTCCATTTTGTGGACGGAAAACTGCAGGGGTTGGTCCCACTGTTAAATTCGTGGGGCCCATAGAGTCATAGGCCTAGAAATTCAGTGGGCTGCACCACCTGTTAGTGCCCTAAAGGGGAACTTAGTGGGTTGTACACCACTGGCTACGCCTCCCGCTAAATTTAGCGGGACGCTAATGGTGGCGCTAGCCATTAGCGCTGCGCCGCTACCGATGATGTCATCGGTGTGCGCAGCGCCCCGCTACCGCCCCGATCGCGAAATTTAGTAGCGCCCCCTGCTTTAAAGCCGGTCGCAATTTGCGATGGTTTCAGGGGGGCCTACCTGCGGTGGTAGAGGCGCTGAGGTATGGGGCGGCCATTTTATTTGCTGGCCGCCTGCCAGCATCTCTCCGCGCCACCGTCCCCGGCCTCCTGAGCCCCCCCCCCCCCGTGGAGTGCCGGCTGTGTCCCAAGAGCCCAGCACTTCTCCTCGGTGCTGGGCTCTTTTGCCGGCACTCGTGCTCTTCGAGCGCGCTGCAGCAGGCCCCTCCCCTTTAAGAAGGGGAAGAAGGCCTATAGTACCGCAGCACGCCGTGCCGCAGTGTGTGGCGCTGCGGCACATTGCGCTGTGATCTTCAGTTGCAGCGCCCCAAGAGGGATGCGGGGCGCCTCGAGTAGCGCCGCGCTACCCTCTGGGGTGCTGAAAGTGAATTTGCGGCGGGCGACCGCGACTACTTCCGGGGCGGTACTTCCGGCGCCCTGTCGAGGCTGGCGCCCAAACGGGGCACCACTGAACTTCGAGGCCATAGAGTCATAATGGCACAGAAGGCGGCCATTCAGCCCATAGAGTCATAGAGTCATAACGGCACAGAAGGCGGCCATTCAGCCCATCGAGTCCGAGCCGGCTCTCTGTAGAGCAATCCAGTCAGTCCCATTCCCCCGCTCTATCCCCATAGCCCTGCAAGTTTATTTCCCTCGAGTGCCTATCCAGTCTCCCCTTGAAAACATTGAGTGTCTCCGATTCCACCACTTCCGTCAGCAGCGAATTCCAGGTCCTCACCACTCGCTGTGTAAAAAAATTTTTCCTCACATTCCCCCTGTATCTCTTGCCCAAAACCTTAAATCTGTGTCCCCTAGTCCTTGTACCATCAACTAGTGGGAACAGCCTTTCCCTGTCTAGCCTATCCAAACCCATCATAATCTTATACACCTCTGTCAAATCACCCCTCAAACTCCTTTGCTCTGATGAAAACAAATCCAGCTTCTCCAACCTGTCCTTGTAGCTAAGATCCCCCATCCCTGGAACCATTCTGGTAAATCTCCTCTGCAACCTCCCAAGGACCTTCACATCCTTCCTAAAGTGTGGCGACCAGAACTGGATGCAATACTTAGACGTTTAAAATAGGGGCGAGTTCCCCTGTTTATGTAAATTAGTGGTCTCATGCCTGTCAAGGACCTCTTTTCTAAAGATGTTGCAATGGGAAGAGCAGGTGTGTCATGCCCCCCCCCCCGCCCCACGTCTGCATCTTTTACGTGGAGCCTTGCAGCCGACCCCTCGCCTCCTGGACTTACCTGAGGGTGAAGGCAGGTGAGTCACCTGTGGAGGTGCAACCAGCACAGTCAGCTCATGCCGAATATGCTGCTGAAGCCCGACCAACGATTTCCATCGATGGAACATTAAACCGAGGCCCTGTCTGCTTTCTCAGGTGGATGTAAAAGTGTGAAGGAATAGCCATGATTCAGAGAAATACACGATACCATGAACAGATTTCTAATATTATTAATACATGATATAATGGGTTTAAAAATCTAAAGCCTCAGAGACACAAGCTGTAAAACCTCAGAAACATAGGCTGTAAACAGAGAACAGGCTTCTGAGTTAAAGATCAGTTGGTAACAAAGTTGTAAACAAGCTTTGAAATGGGATTTAGTTAAATGTAATAAAACAATGAAAGATTGAAGCAAACCATTGGTGCTTCTGAAAGGCCTAGAGTTTGGAGGTAACACAATGAGAAGACCCAGTTTAAAGTGTTAAGAAATAACACACTGAACAGAAACACAAATATTAAAAGCGGCATGTGCCTTTGAAAACATGACATCAAGTAAAAGAAACACCTGCTGGTCAAATAGTTTTTATGTTAAACTTGGATGACAGGAAACACGATTAAATATGCAACCAATTGAGATAGCTAGAAATGCATGAAACATTCTGGTCAAAGTGTCTTTAATTTAGACATTGTAAAAACCATACCAACAAGGACACTTTGAAGATATAACTTCAATAGATGACACCAAGCAATTACATTGTGTTTGTATTAAACTTGGAGCAGCACAGAGTCACAATGTCTGCTAAAAACCAGTAAAGCCAATATTAAGAATTGAATGAAGCATTTTGTAAGAATGACATCAAATAAAGATAGTTGTCATATTGTTTTTTTGATGGTTTTTGAATACCTAAAGGTAGAGAAGTAATTATGCATGCAATAGTTGAATTGATAGTAAGATAGAAAGCATTCAAACATAGGTATCAATAAAGACAATTAGCTGACATCAGCAGTGTAGGGGTTCTCAAAATCCCCTCAGCCCCCGAAGATCGGGAAATATTAATCCACATCGCGGACGAAGACTTGTGTGATTTAAATTGTCTCTGGGTTGGACAATGTTTTAAAACATACCCAGAACTGCAGAAAAAGGCTACATTAAAAGCTCGTGGGCTGGGCAGCGCTTGGACACTGGAATCAAAGAACTTTGTGAAAATCGCACACTTTAAGATTGTACATTTTATTAAAGGATGTACTCTTGAGTTTTGAACGGTTTAAATTGCCCAGGGATAAAAATGGCCGTCAGAAAGCATGGCCAAGGACAAAGGACTTGGAAGCAGCTCGTGTATGTCTGTGAAAATGGGAGGATCAAAGATGGTAGTCAAATCTGTCAATCAAAGGGAAGTTCCCTCCCTGCAGAGACAATCGATTTGTTTACAGAAACTGCTACAAGGATGTTTGCACAAGGGATTAAACCACTTGACTGCAGTTTCAGTGACCAAAAGATAATGGGTTTCTGTTTACATAGCAATTCAACTCCATTCAAAACCCATCAGGGTGAATGGAGATGGATCGAAGGCTCAGCACAGACATTTGAAAAGAAACACTCAAACAGAGAAAAGGAACAGTTTAAAATTGAATGGGTTTGAATCACCCATTACTGGACAATGGGGACAGTTGTATCTCTTTTGTTTTAGCCCAGAAACTTCCGGATCTGGGCGGGAACATTTCGGCCCCAAAATTGGGGTACAAGAGATAGCTCCTCAGGGGCATCTCTCTCTCTCTGGCTTGCCTCCGTGTGCACTCTACAGCGTGGAGTCTGTCTGAAGAAGTAAAACACCAGCAGTTTACTTTTAAAACACTGGTGTGTTTCTTTACTTCAGGGCAGTGAAGATCTCGTGGGACACGGAGCTGGCATTGCAGTGGTGAGCATATATTTTTCTGGTCTTCCACAAGGCGACTTAGGATAGGCTTAGGGGTGGGAGTAAAGTGGGGATTTTGTTAGAATTGTATTTTAGTCGATTTCCCTCATTGTGTCTGTTTTTCCTCCCCTATTTAAGCAATTTTACCATGATTACTTTGATCGTGTGGTGTAGTTTCTTAGGTTTTAATAACGTTTGAATTTCTTGCATCCAGACCATTTGTCCGTTTTAATATATAATTAATTAAAAGTTCCTCCAGTCGGAACTGGAAGGAGGGGTTTAGCGATTTGAAACCGCTGATTGGAATTGGTCACAGTGCAGTGGCAAAAGGCTGCCTGACCAGGTAAATTACCGTAAACCGGGTAAAGGATGCCCGCCTACAAATTGGCGACCGTGGCAGGACTGGAGGCAGTTTTTGATATGATAAGTGGTCTGGATCTGGAGAAAGCATCAGCTCTTGCTTTTCTTGCTTTCAATCTGTGGGTAGCCCTGCAGAAGTTAGCGGCAGCGTGTAAGCTGACCTATTATGGTATAGGTGGCTGGGTTAAGAAGGGTGAGATGAGGGTGCGGGAGGAGGTTATAGAGGCCAAGAATCGGGAGTCAGAGTTTGGAAAATGCCAGGCCGAGGTAGAACGCCTCATAAGAGAGGTGAATGAGGCCAGAGATAGTGGGATGAGGGTGCGGGAAGAAAATGCACGCCTCACACTAGAGGTCACGGGATGCCAGGCAGAGATAAAGCGCCTTGTGCAGGAAGTCACAGAGGCTAGGGACAGTGAGATGAGGCTACAGGAGGAAAACGCACACCTCACCCAAGAAGCTAGCGAGGGCAAAAGCCACACGAGGCACAAGATAGAGTTCCTAAAGTGCCAAATTACAGAAGCAAAGAGTAACGAGATGAGACTGCGGGAAGAGAATGCCTGCCTCACCTCAGAAGTAACAGAGCAGGAGGAAAAGGTTAGGGAGGTAAAGGCAACTTATAAGCTGGCCTGCGACCAAAGGTTTAGTGGAGCAGATCATACCCCATGTAACAGAAAGATAGAGAGTTTGGGTATGGAGTTATTAAGGACTAAAGGGATGGTATGTCTCATAAGTCCGAAGGGAAGTCCGTCGGACAGTACCAGCAGCCCAAATCAAACCACCCCACAGGCAGCACCCAGAACAGAGCTGGCTAGGGAATTGGAGATCCCAAGACCGCAGCCCACAGCTCCGAGTTTTGAGGAGCTCTGGCAGCAAGAAGGGGTGGACAATGGGGTGGTAGGAGAACGCCAGCAGGTCCCGCTAGGCAGGCGGGGACCAGGACCAGTATACCCCCTCCGACAATGGAGGTACGGTCCGCCCATGAACGATAATGACCCAGGGGCTGTTCAGCATACCTATCTGGTACCCTATAATACCCAACAGCTCAGAGGCCTGGTAAAACATATTCCCCTGCTCTCCGAAAAGGGAGACCCCCTCAGTGCACTTCCAAGGGATAGAACAGGCAGCCTGTGTTAACGGCTGTGATGACGAAGAGAAAGCCAAAATGTTGCTTTTCTCTGTAGATAGTCAGCTCTATCAGACCCTTTCAGATGAGGCTAAGAGAGGCCAGAAGGGTTTTGAGGACCTAAAGGAGGAAATACTGGAAGCCATGGGTGTGAACGACGGCAGTCCGTTCGATCGCATAGGGAAAACACTGCAGAAGGAAGGGGAGACCCCACAGGCATTTGCAGACAGGCTGTGGCCAGTCTACAACAGCGCGTGTACAGGGGGACAAAATAGGGCACACCTGAACCAGCGGCAGTGGACCCAATGGTTTCGTTGCCTGGTGTCCAATTGCCTGCCCCAGATAAAAGCAAAGGCTGATAATTGGTTTGACCACCGAGCCCCCCTAGCAACCGAAGAGACTGTAATCTGGCAGCTCACGGTAGCATATAGGAATGGTAGGAATAGTGGGACCCCCCAGCAAAAGGGTAAGGTCCACGAGGTTAAACCTGGGGCTCAATACAATAAAGAGTGGCGCCAGGAGGGGAGCCATCCCTCCCAGAACAAGGTCACTTGTTACAGGTGCGGGGAGGATGGCCACTGGCGCAGGGATTGTAAAAAGCCTGGGAGAGACGATAAAGCCAGGACCCCCGCAGCCCAAACTCAGAAGGCAGAGACAGAAACTCCTCCCGATACAGTCGAGTCCGTCATGGAGTCGATAAAATCGTTCCTCAGGGCCAATCAGGGAAAGGTAGCAGCCATCAGTGGTGCTGCAGCCCCATCGCCCACCTCTGCCTCCCCACAATGACTGGAGACAAAGGGGTTTAAAGTCAACCTCAAGCAGGCAGCAGACAGCACGGGGAAGCAGCATCGGAATAATCGGCTGCTGCTCGAGCCTAGCAAGAGCCATCAGTGGGAGATAGGGGACCTAGTGATGGTAAGAAACTATGCCCGGGTGGGAAATTTAGAGTCACTCTACATGGGACCCTATAGTATAGTTGATAGGGCCAGCCCCATGGTCTATGCAGTAAAACTACCCCGGTGCACAAAGTGGTTCCATGCCAACCAATGTAAATTGTATAAATCTGACCATACAAGTTCAAGTTCACAGGCTGTAAAGACAGGCACTGTGGCTTGTTTCAAGGGAAAAGTTGTCTGGCCCACCAATGGGGACACTTCCCCGCCCCAGTGGGACCTAAGTTTTGGCCAAAGTTTAAATTTGAACCAGTTATTTAGTTCAGAAACAGAGAAACAGCAGCCTGAGAGTAGAAATCTGCAGGCTGCTGCGAGTTCATTCACAGAAAATCGCTTGGGGGGCTCCAGGGAGGAGGCGCCCTTTGAAGAGGCTGCCTGCGCAGGCGCAGTCGCGCACCTGAGGGGAGAGGTTTCCCAACACTGGGTTTGCGCAGGCTCAGCTCCCCAGCCTGTGACCCCAGCGGCTCCTCTTCAGTTTTCCCGCGCAGGCGCAATCGCCTGTTTCAATACAGAGGTTTCACAGCCTCTGCCGGGGGACTCCGGGGAGGAGGTTCGTGCAGGCGCAGTCGCCTGCTTAAAGGGACAAGCTTCCCAGCCCGCTTCTAGAGTGGTTCCCCCTATGGTGTGGGGCTCTGAGGAGGAAGGGATAGCAATTCCTCTTGCAGGGGACATATGGAAGGGGCTGGTACCAGGTTTTGAACCTGGAAAGGAAGATTTTCAGCCACCAGCAGCGGGTGGTGAGGGGATACTTGCCCCCAGTACAGGAGTGGTTAGGGAAAAGGAGACAAACCAGGAGTACCGGCAGGCTGCCAGGTATATTATACAGTGTGGGCTGTTTGCATCAGGGGGAGAAGATTCCCAGCCAGCTAGGGCTGTGACCCAGGCTCAGGGTCCGTCAGCCAAAGTTTCCCCCACAAAGATGCCCCTCAGAAGGCCTCAGCGGGTCCGCAAGCCCAAGTTAAGATGGTCACCAGGGTACCGGCCACAAAGAGCAATCTCCCGAGCCCGGGAGGAAACAGATCTCAGCGGTCCCCAACTAGCAGCCATAAGCTGCCAGGGACCAGAAGCAGGAGGCAGTCCAGCTTCGCTGCAGGCAGCAGTAATCTGCGACAATGACACCAGAGATTAGCCTGGCCATCCAGAGACGGGTGGCATTTGTATTATGCAATTTACCGTAATTACTTTAATCATGTGGTGTAGTTTCTTAGGTTTTAATAAAGTTTGACTTTCTTGCATCCAGACCATTTGTCCGTTTTAATATATCATCAATTATAAGTTCCTCCAGTCAGAACTGGAAGGAGGGGTTTAGCGATTCGAAACCGCTGATTGGAATTGGTCACAGTGCAGTGGAAAAAGGCTGCCTGACCAGGTAAATTACCGTAAACCAGGTAAAGGATGCCCCCCTACAGCAGAGAACATCAAAGAAGAAACCACTGCCAAAAGAGTATAAAACATAGACCTTTTCAACAGAAAGGCAGAACTCACTGAACGGGCAAAGCGTTTCTCAACTTTTCAGAGGCATCTCTGTAAGTCTTTAACTATGAGTCTCAGGAAGTCAAAGTAACTGATTTTGGTGGATGTTCTAGATTTAGAAATAAGTAAGAAATGTAGAAATATAACGAATTAAAGATTTGAGAATAAGGATCTCTGAGAATTAAGAAATCTAAGCTAATTGTATTTTGAATTGTTAATGTTGTGACTGATTCAACCGCTGTTAACTGAATGTCAGCTCTTAAATAAAACTATATATTTTTAGAATTGTCTCAAATTCTGTATAAACTCGTGAACCCAAATTCTGTACACACTTTTGTAAGGAGTTGCAGAATTCCGGGGGGTATTCCGGACCATCATAATATCCGGAAGGTTACAGTCTAGTTCAACTTATTAAAAGTACTATCTGGAGGACGGTAACATCGTCAGTTGTTCCTTTCCTTTGGGGCGAGATAGCCTGAACCTTTAGACACATTTAAGCGTCTTATGGAATTCGACTATCTCTAACTTAAGTTGAGGGTGAACGTCTGGGGAATACGCCTGATCTGGGATAGCCCAAAAGGGCTAGGACTTGTAATTATCCCTTCAAAAGATCCCATGGCACTGTTTCAATGAAGAGCAGGGGAGTTATCCCCGGTGTCCTGTCCAATAATTATCCCTCAATCAACATCACTAAAACAGATTATCTGGTCGTTATCACATTGCTGTTTGTGGGAGCTTGCTGTGCGCAAATTGGCTGCCATGTTTCCTACATCACAACAGTGACTACACTTCAAAAAAAATACTTCATTGGCTGTAAAGCGCTTTGGGACGTCCGGTGGCCGTGAAAGGCGCTATATAAATGCAAGTCTTTCTTTCTTTTGTTCCTTTGGTGCTGATTCACAAGTCTCTTTTTTTCTTCTTTTTTTAATACCAATGTGGAAAAACAAGCTAAGAAGTGAACAGTATGACTGTACCTGGGCACATGATAATATGACATTGTGCCAGTTTCTGCACATGCACTCACGCTTGCATCAATACTTGCTCATAGGAGCTCCAGGTTCATGACCTAGTTTCAGTGACTTGTTCATTGTCTTTGCAATATGAAAGAAGATTTCTTGTTCCATTCACTTTTGCGACGTGGAAGAATGCCTCGCTGCTTATTTATGGGGGTAGAGAGGGTGCACAAGTATCTATATCCTTGTTTCTTTGATGCAGATTGAAGTATTGGATCAGGAATAAACAAAGCAAAAATCACAGGAATAAGAACTGAGCTACACGCAAAACATGACTCTGGAGTGTGGCTTTCAATCTGAATGCACATGTGCTGCATTGCATGCACACTGCTCCTCAATCCTGCTCCCTCCAAGTTAGTATGTTCTTAAAAACTGCTCCATTGTGTTAAGATTATTGTTAATGTTTAAAAATAAATGATTGAGACTTTTACCAGCAATTCTCCCCTCGATTTATGGAGCTTAATAAACAGAGGGCAGCGTGTGGGTGTTGCATATGGAGCACCAGCAAACACTGTCATGGAGTGGGAAGGTTGCATTTTCTAAACTGGGCACGGAGATGCAGACAGAATCTTTGGCATTTCTCTGCAAGCGGAAGGAACGTGAAGGGGATACTACCTTGCCTCTCCTTGGAGTTGGCCAATGGAATCCGAACTCTGAAGACTGGACATCATCCACAGGAACAACTGGTGTAGCAAGCCTGGCAGAAGATTGCTCAAAGGCCCAAAGCTATCTGCACCTGTCCAGAGATCCCAGATCCAAATATTCAAGAAGGTGGTAGATTTAAAGAAAGCTCCCAAGGTGCAGAACAACTTTCCATGTCAAGTAAGCACCGCCACAGAGTGTTTCTTGATAACCTGTTACTTAGGGCTGGATTTTGCCGGCACTCAGAGCGCGGGTTTGGAGGCGGGTCCGCTGTCAAAATAGCAAAGATTGCACCTGGGAGTCTCCACGCGAGTCTCCCAGGTGTCAGGTCTGTCAGCGGAGAACTGACCCGACACCTAGTGGCGGGGGAGATAATTGAGCTCATTCAATGGCTTGTTAAGAGCCAATTTATTGGTATTTTGAGGCTTCCTTCCAATTGTGCTCCCCATGGGTTACCCGCGGCTCAGGGAACATGCCAGCTCACCCTGACGTGAGTTGAGTCTGCTCTGATGTATCTGATAAGCTGACAGCTGCAGAAGTGGTGTAAAGGATGCCATGTTGCAGATGGTCAGTTTCAGAGTGCAGAAACTGTTGGTTACTGCATTTGTAACAAATCTAGAGATTTCTTTAGCTTGCAAGTGTTTAGAGCCAACTGTATGTCCAGTGCCACCTCATTGAAGAAACCTCCCTCACCATTGACAGATCGCTTCTGTCATCTCACCTGCAGCTGCCATCCATTGCAGCAACATCGGTGCCCTAGAAACTATCTCACCTTGCTTCTCTGATTCCTTCTATGATCAGCCCCAACACCAACATCACCAGGCACACCAGCAGCACCAACCTCATCACCAACATTCTCCGCCATCACCCGATGCTGCACCGGACACAGGGCATCAGCACCTGACAACATTGCTGCCTGGGAGGCCAGCGATGGCATCACCATGGCCAGATTTACATCACTTGATGCTGTAAACCCTGGCTGCCACATGATGCACCAAGTTGACACCATCTCACACCAGCACCATGAAGCATCCCTTTAATGTCCAAGCCATTCCATGCCCACTCATCACTATAGCGGGGGGGGGGCGGGGAGGGGGGAAGTTATGTCTGAACATTCACTGGAACTCAGTAAGACACTTCTCAAGGTGCGCACAGATCTGTCCAATAAGGGGCAGTTTTGAAAATATTGATTTCACTGTATGACAACAGATTACCAGAAACTTCACATGGACATTGGCTAAACCTCTCAAGTGCCAACCATTTTGTGCTGTTAGTTGGTTGCTTACAGTCGGATGTGAGTGAGTGTGAGGGGTGGCTGGTGAGATGGGGAAGTGATAAGGTAGCACAAGCTGCAACTTACACTTGGAACTTTTGTCCACTGAATTCTTAAAGAGTTTCACACGACAAACACTTCCGACACAATCTAACTACATGATAAGCATTCATTTACTGACACAGAGGCTGAGCTACAGAGTGAGCAGGTGGCTTCCAATGTTCCACTGCTTTGAGCCAATGGTGCATTGCATACACCCAGCATGGAGGGGCGGTGGAGGGGGGGTGGAAGGTGAGTGTAAAACTGGGGGTAGATTTTTGACGCCACTGAATGCCCTGCCCACTATTTCCAGGGCTGGGCAGCACTGGGGGAGCTGGGGGTTCATATTGCTCCAGGGCACGAGCCATATTTCAATTGCAACATTGATGGAAATGAGGCTGGGGCTTCCCTGACCCACATTTTCCATTGGTTTATTCATTGCTGTGCACTTAGCTGTAATTGTAGCCCCCAAGTTCTTAGACTGCGGGTCAAAAGTTCTTCAAGGTGTGATCTCTCTTGCTATTTCAAGTGACAGAGATGTATCTTGTTAGGACTGTTTATTGCTGTCCTAATGTATTTTTCCTTGATTTTGAGGTTGGGTCGGGATCTAATCCTGACTTTGAGTTCATTTTCCTACCCATTCTGGGGAGTAGGCTTCTGCCTAGAAACATAAGTGCCCTTCATAAGGTGGGCATCCCTTTCGGAATTCCTTTTACCCTCGGGGAACGAGAGAATGAGGTGGGGAGTTCTCAAGCAGGAGCAGGTGCATCAGCTGAGGGCTCGGCAGACCCCCCGCTGACCCAAGCAGGCAGGTGAGCAGAACTTGCAAATGTTCATTGGTCATGTCTTCGTGGCTAATGGGAGGCAGTCTTCGAGCTTTGCTCATCATCACCTCATCAAACAGCACCTCATCTTTCGATTAGGCACTTTGCAGCCTTCTGGACTCAACATAGAGTTCAACAATTTCAGATCATAACCTCGGCCCCTATCAGATATATATTTTAATATCCACACTTATTGTCTGTGTCTTTTGTCTTCTCTCCCACAGGGCAGCTGTCTTTCATTCTGCCAGCGCAATTTACACTTCATCTAGAGCCATCCTTTGTTTCTTAACCTGTCTCATTACCATCTGCTTTTGCCTTGAATATCTCTTAATGTCTCTTAACCTCTCCTGCCTTCCATCCTATCACAGACCGTCCCTTTTGTTCTTTCATCCCCTCCCCCCTTTCCCAGCCCCTGCACTTGCTTAAAAATCTGTTCCATTTCCTGCTTTTTTCCAGTTCTGACGAAAGGTCATCGACCTGAAACGTTAACTCGGTTTCTCTCTTCACAGATGCTGCCTGACCTGCTGAGTATCTCCAGCATTTTCTGTTTTTATTTCAGATTTCCAGTATCTGCAGTATTTTCTTTTTGTACTTCGAACTTTGCTGTCTCCTGAAGCCAGAACTCCACACCTTCTCCATGACCTGGCTTGCTCCAGGTCTGTAAAAATGACGACTACCTTGAACTGCGATGCCACTGGCTCTTTTCAAGTGGACATCCGGGGTCTCGGTCAGATTGACCAGCCTGCTGTGTCACTGGTGTCACTGGTGTGTTGTTTGCCAACACTAGGGACTTCATCACGTTTCCTGCAGTGGCTGCAGTTGGGCAAATTAATAGCCCCAGACACAGGAACAAGAAAACCCAGCGCACCCCCCACCCCGCCCCACCACCACCACCCACCTCGCCCACTCCATTTACGGTGCAGCAAAACCCCATTGTGATGCGCAATGGTGCTCCTCTGCTGGGGTTTGCAGTAAAGGGGGCCGAATTTAACTTCATACCGCAGTCAACTCCAGACTATTTATTCTGCGGTAACCTTTGTCATGTTACCTTTTACTTCAATTATCTTCGAAAGTGAATGCAAGTAGATTGAACACAGTCAGGTATTGTGCGATGTGACAGCTCTAGCAAGTACACTGTATTAAAATAGACAGACTATTTATCTGCAATCTCCACCTTGTTCCTTCCTAATATACATTCTAAAAGATGTACCCAATGCTGCACTCTAACGCTGTTCTTTAGCTCACGGCACACTATAAGCTCCCTGCTTGAATAAATAGCCTGGAGGTACAACAACAACAACTTTTATTTATAAAGCGCCATTAACATAGTTAACTGTCCCAAGGTGCTTCACAGGAGCGTTATAAATACAAAATTTGACACAGTGCCAAATAAGGAGATATTAGGGCAAATGACCAAAAGCTTATTCAAGAGGTAGGATTTAAGGAGTGTCTTAAAAGGCAGAAAGAGAGGTAGCAAGGCGGAGAGGTTTAGGGAGGGAATTCCAGAGTTTAGGGCCCAGGCAGCTGAAGGCATGGCCACCAATGGTGGAGCGATTAAAATCGGGCATGCGCAAGAGGCCAGAATTAGAGTAGCAGACATAGCTCAGGAGGGTTGTGGGGCTGGAGGAGATTACAGGGATAGGGAGGGGGCGAGGCCATGGAGGGATTTGAAAACAAGAATGAGAATCGAGGTGTTGCTTAACCGGGAGCCAATGTAGGTCAGCGAGCACAGGTGTGATGGGTGAACATAACTTGTTAGGACATGGGGGGCAGAATTTTGGATGACCTCAAGTTTATAGAGGGTAGAACGTGGGAGGCCAGCCAGGAGTATATTAGAGGGATGTAGTCAGTGGCTAGGGAATGGAGTTCGTGGAGGGGACCGAAGACACTGGCTTCGGTCTTCCCAATATTTAATTGGAGGAAATTCCTGCTCACCCAGTACTGAATGTCAGACACGCAGTCTGACAATTTAGAGACAGGGTTGAATCATAGAATCATAGAATCATAGACATTTACAGCACAGAAGGAGGCCATTTGGCCCATTGTGTCCGCGCTGGTTGACAAAGAGCTATCCAGCCTAATCCCACTTTCCAGCTCTTGGTCCGTAGCCCTATAGGTTTTGGCACCTCATGTGCACATCCAAGTTCTTTTTGAATGTGATGAGGGTTTCTGCCTCGACCACCCTTTCAGGCAGTGAGTTCCAGACCCCCACCACCCTCTGGGTGTAAACATTTCCCCTCAAATCCCCTCTAAACCTCCTACCATTTACTTTAAATCTATGCCCCCTGGTTATTGACCTCTCTGCCAAGGGAAATAGTTCCTTCCTATCCACTCTATCTAGGCCCCTCATAATTTTATACACCTTAATTACATTTCCCCTCAGCCTCCTCTGTTCCAAAGAAAACAACCCCAGCCTATCCAATCTTTTCTCACAGCTAAAATTCTCCAGTCCTGCCAACATCCTGGTAAATCTCCTCTGTACCCTCTCTAGCGCAATCACATCTTTTCTGTAATGTGGTGACCAGAACTGTACGCAATACTCTAGCTGTGGCCTAACTAGTGTTTTATACAGTTCAAGCATAACCTCCCTGCTCTTATATTCTATGCCTCGGCAAGTATCCCATATGCCTTCTTAACCACCTTATCTACCTGTCTTGCTACTTTCAGGGATCTGTGGACATGCACTCCAAGGTCCCTTTATTCCACTGCACTTCTCAGTGTCCTACCATTTATAGTGTATTCCCTTGCCTTGCTAGCCCTCCCCAAATGCATTACCTTGCACTTCTCCGGATTGAATTAAATTTGCCACTGTTCTGCCCACCTGACCAGTCCATTGATATCTTCCTGCAGTCGGCAGCTTTCTTCTTCATTATCCACCACATGGCCACGTTTTGCATCATCTGCAAACTTCTTAATCATAACCCCTACATTCAAGCCTAAATGTTTGATATATATCACAAAAAGCAAAGGACCCAGTACTGAGCCCTGCAGAACCCCACTGGAAACAACCTTCCAATCACAAAAACACCCATTGACCATAACCCTTTGCTTCCTACTTCTGAACCAACTTTGGATCCAACTTGCCACTTTGCCTTGGATCCCATGGGCTTTTATTTTCGTGACCAGACTTCTATGTGGGACCTTATCAAAAGCCTTGCTAAAATCTATATACACTACATCAAACACACTACTCTCATCGACCCTCCTTGTTACCTCCTCAAAAAATTCAATCAAGTTAGTCAGACACGACCGCCCCTTAACAAATCCATGCTGACTGTCCTTGATTAATCCGTGTATTTCTAAATGAAGATTTATCCTGTCCCTCAGAACTTTTTCCAATAATTTTCCCACCACCGAGGTTAGGCTGACTGGCCTGTAATTACTCGGTCTATCCCTTTCTCCTTTTTTAAACAAGGGTACCACGTTAGCAGTCCTCCAGTCCTCTGGCACCACACCTGTAGCCAGAGAGGATTGGAAAATGATGGTCAGAGCCTCTGCTATTTCCTCTTTGCTTCTCTTAACAGCCTGGGATACATTTCATCCAGGCCTGAGGATTTATCCATTTTCAAATATGCTAAACCCCTTAATACTTCCTCTCTCACTATGTTTATTTCATCTAATATTTCACACTTCTCCTCCCTGATTGCAATGTCTGCATCGTCCCTCTCTTTCATGGAAACAGTCGCAAAGTTTTCATTAAGAACCCTACCCACGTCTTCTGCCTCCACACATAGATTACCTTCATGGTCTCTAATAGGCCCTACTCTTTCTTTAGTTAACCTATTGCTCTTAATGTTTTCCTTGATTTTACCTGCCAACATTTTCTCATGCTCTCTTCACTTTCCTAATTTCCTTTTTAATTTCACCCCTGCACTCTCTATACTCCTCTAGGCTTTCTGTAGTATTTAGCTCTCTGTAACTGTCATAAGCCTTTTTTTCTTTATCCTACCCTTGATATCCAGGGGGCTCTAGATTTGTTAGTCCCACCCTTTTTCTTTAAGGGAACATACTTGCACTGAACCCTCACTATCTCCTCCTTGAATGCCTCCCACTGCTCTGACACTGATTTACCTTCGAGTTGCTGCTTCCAGTCCACTTTGGCTAAATCACATCTCAGCTTAGTGAAACTGGCTTTTCCCAATTGAGAAGCTTTACTCCTGGTCTATCTTTGTCCTTTTCCATAACTACCTTAAATCTAACTGAACTATGATCACTACCCCCAAAATGCTCTCCCACTGATACCCCTTCCACCTGCCCAGCTTCATTCTCTAAAACAAAGTCTAGAACCACCCCCTCCCTTGTTGGGTTTGTTACATACTGGTTAAAATGTTCTCCTGAATGCACTTTAGGAATTCTGCTTTACCCTTCACACTAATTTTATCCCAGTTAAGATTAGGGTAGTTGAAATTCCCTACTATTACTGCCCTATTTTTGCACGTCTCAGAAATTTGCCTACATATTTGCTCCTCTCTCTCCCTCTGACTGTTTGGGGGTCTGTAATACCCTCCCAGCAGTGTGATTGCCCCTTTTTTATTCTTCAGTTCAACCCATATGGCCTCATTGGATGATCCTTCTAAGATATCTTCCCTCCTCACAGCTGTAATTGATTCTTTAATCAATACTGCGACCACCCCCTCCTTTTTTAACCTCCCTCTCTATCTCGTCTGAAAACCCTGTAACCAGGAATGTTGAGCTGCCACTCCTGCCCTTCATTCAGCCATGGCTTAGTAACAGCTCAAATATCATACTTCCATGTGTCTATCTGTGCCCTTAGTTCATCTGCTTTATTCCCTAGACTCCTTGCATTTAAGTATATATCATTTAGCACTGCCAAACCCCTTTGTTGTCTATTTTCTAGCCTTTGTTTCCTCTGCCTTACAAACTCGCTTACTAATTTTCTGCCTTCCATTTCCAGCTTGGCTTCTCTCCCTTCTGACAATACTCTCAGGTTCCCATCCCCCTGCCAAGCTAATTTAAACCCTCCCCAACAGCACGAACAACTACCCCCCGCGAGGATATTGGTCCCGGCTCTGCTGAGGTGCAACCTGTCTGGCTTGTACAGGTCCCACCTCCCCCAGAAATGGTCCCAATGCCTCAGGAATCTAAAGCCCTCCCTCCTGCACCATCTCTCCAGCCACACATTAATCCGTTCTATCCTTCGATTTCTGTACTTGCCAGCACGTGGCACCGGGAGTAATCCGGAGATTACTGCCTTTGAGGTCCTGCTTTTTAATTTCCCTCCTAGCTCCCTAAAATCTGCCTGGAGGACCACATCCCTCTTTCTGTCTATGTCGTTGGTACCGATATGGACAATGACCTCTGGCTGATCACCCTCCTCCCTCAGAATGTCATGCAGCCGTTCAGTGACATCCTTGACCCTGGCACCAGGGAGGCAACATACCATCCTGGAGTCACGTCTGTGGCCGCAGAAACGCCTGTCTGTTCCCCTAACTATCGAATCCCCCACCACTATTGCCCTTCCACGCTTCTTCCTCCCCCCCTTGTGCAGCTGAGCTACCCGTGGTGCCGTGGACTTGGCTCTGGCTGCACTCCCCAGAGGAACCATCGCCCTCAGCAGTATCCAGAACTGAAAACCGGTTAGTGAGCGAGATGCACTCCGGGGGTCTCCTGCCTACCTGCCTGGTCCTCCTTCTTGAGAGACACACCATTAAGGAAGCACGGGTTGGGGAAATAGAAGACGTAGTCCAAGCTCACACTAAATATTAGCCTCTTCTTGTAATTTTGTTTCACTCTCTTCACTTGGCATCAAAGCATATACTGAAGTGCAATACCACGCCATGCAATCTTACATCGAGTTACATCGAGTCTACAGCACAGAAACAGACCACTCAGCCCAACTGATCCATGCTAGTGTTGATAATATATCACACGAGCCTCTTCTCATCTCTCTTCATCTAACCCTATCAGCATATCCTTATATTCCTTTCTCCCTCATGTGCTTATCTAGCATCTCCTTAAATGCATCTATGCTACTTGCCTCAACTATTCCTTGCGGTAGCAAGTTGCACATTCTCACCACTCTCTGAGTGAAGAAGTTTCTCCTGAATTCCCTATTGGATTTATTAGTGGCAATCTTATATTTATGACCCTGAGTTTTGTGGAAACATCTTCTCTACATCTACCCTATCAAATCCCTTCATCATTTTAAGGACCTCAATTAGATCACCCCTCAGCCTTCTCTTCTCTAGAAGATATAGCCCAAGCCTGTTCAATCTTTCCTGATAGGTATTACCTCTCAGTTCTCTTATCATCCTTGTGAATCTTTTTTGCACCTTCTCCAGTGTCTCAATATTCTTTTTATACTATGGAGACCAGAACTGTGCACAGTACTCTAAGTGTGATTTAACCAAGGTTCTGTACAAGTTTGACAAAACTTCACTGTTTTTCTAAATTATCCCTCTAGAAATGAACCCCAGTTGGTTTGCTTTATTTATGGCCTTATTAACCTGCATCACTACTTTTAATGATTTGTCCATCTGCTCTCCCAGATCTCTTTGCTCCTCTTACCCAATTCTCTTGAATATCTGAAGGTTTCTCATCAAGACAGTAATGTTACTTTTTTCTTTCTTCTGGTGTGCAATAGGAAGTGGAGGCATGCCACTAAGTGGACCATCACCTCAGGGAGAGTAGCATCATTCACTTTGACCCTCCAAATGACCATTTCAGGTACATCCACCCTGGGATTTCAGTACTGAGGTAAAAGGGGTTAATGGGTAACATACTAAGCAGGACCAAGTGTGATGGAAAAGGAGGAGGTTGAGCCTGTCATCTGGAAAAGCCAGTCTGCATTCATCCTCAGCTGATGAAGCAACAACAACTTGCATTTATATAGCGCCATTAATATAGTAAAACGTCCCAAGGTACTTCACAGGAGTGATTATCAAACAAAATTGGACACCGAGCTACATAAGGAGTTATTGGAACAGCTTGGTCAATGAGGTAGGTTTTAAGGAGCGTCTTAAAGGAGGAGAAAGAGAAGCAAAGAGGTTGAGAGGTTTAGGGAGAGAATTCCAGAGCTCAGGGCCCAGGCAGCTGAGGGCACGGCCACCAATGGTGGAGCGATTAAAGTCAGGGATGGGCAAAAGACCAGAATTGGAGGAGTGCAGCGATCTCAGAGCATTGTAGGGCTGGAGGAGATTACAGAGATTGGGAGTGGTGAGGCCATGGAGGGGTTTAAAAACAAGGATGAGCCTTTTAAAATCAAGGCATTGGCGGGAAATGACAGATCTGGACCTGAGAGGACCTGTTTTTTGAAGTGGTATGCTTTTTGAGCATCAAACATTGCTGCAACCATTGCCAAGAAGCTTGTGACAGATGATGGCTAGTGGGTAGGTGGGCAGTGCCTGCGTCTCTGAGTTGTGCTGACTGGAAGCAAGCAGTCACTCGCATGATCCTGTGTAGCTGATGATGGACAAGCTCAACATTAATGGAGTGAAATCCCTTGCAGTACATCAATGCCATGTAATTGTGTGCAAAAACACTAGGAGCCAATTGGATGCTATCATACTGCCGGGAGCCCTGCAATTCGAGAAAAAAAAATACAATGTCCCCTGATGTTGAGCAGGTTGCCCATGTTGGCTTCCTATGAGGAAAGGAAAGCTTTGGCAAAGAAGGCATCAGTCAGCTGTTTGATAGAGCAGTGCACTGTAGATTGACTGCTGTTCTTCTCTTAGGCAGCCCCTCGGAGCCGAGGACGACTTGCTTCCACATTAAAAATGAGTTCTCAGGTGACTGATGAGTCCAATGCGGGACCTACAGTCTCTGTCGCAGGTGGGGCAGACGGTGATTGAAAGGGCGGGCAGGTGGGGTGCCTGGGTTGACGTGCGCACCTCGCGCTGCCCGCGCTTGACTTCCGCTTGTTCGGCGCCTTCCCAGATGCTTCTCCTCCACTTTGTGCGGTCTTGGGCCAGGGATTCCCAGGTGTTGGTGGGGATCTTACACTTTTTCAAGGAGGCTTTAAGGGTGTCCTTGAAGCGTTTCCTCTGCCCACTGCTGTTACTGATGTCCCCTGTGACAACCTGGAATGAGCCTGAGATATAAAAGTACAGGGCCTGTAGTGATCTCGTCAGTTGTTAGCAGTAGTGGAGTAGCGGTGGAGTCTGGCGGTGGGTCAGATTGCTGAATACTTAATTACAACCACCCTGGTGAATCTTAGCCTACTGATCAACTGTTTCACAGACAAGTCCAGATCAGTTCACATTAACCTGTACAGGCAAGGTAACAATGGATAGGTGCAGTCGCCCCACAATGCAGTTTCACCTGCTTGGCATCCTCCCATTCCTCCTCCTCTTCTTCCTCCAAATAACATGACAATCGATGGATGCCCGTAGGGGCGTTTTTGGGAACTGGTGCCACAGGTGGTTTATCGGAATATTAAAGTTGCACCGCCACAACTTTGCACTCGGCCATCCGCTGTGTGCAAGGTGTTGTGGCATCTCAGGAAATGTCACTCCCGATGCCATCGCTTCTGCTATAAAGGAGGGGAATAGTATGGTTGTTGAAATGATGGAGGGCTCATTTTCAACTAGAATACAGGCCATTAATCAGGGGGCACAGATTTAATGTAATTGGTAGAAGGATTAGAGGGGAGTTGAGGAGAACTTTTTTCACCCAGAGGGTGGTGGGGGTCTGGAACTCACTGCCTGAAAGGGTGGTAGAGGCAGAAACCCTCATCACGTTTAAAAAGTGCTTGGTTATGCACTTGAAGCGCCGGAACCTACAGGGCTACGGACCAAGAGCTGGAAAGTGGGATTAGGCTGGAGAGCTCTTTTTTCGGCCGGCACAGACACGATGGGCCGAATGGCCTCCTTCTGTGCCGTGAACTTCTGCGGTTATAACTCGCCGCCCGAGCACATAACTGGCATTGCAGGTCGCTTACCCATTATAGTGACCACCTGATTGTCGCTTCCATGGGAATCGCTGAAAATCAGCCGGTTTCTATAACGAACCGCTGATCGACAGTGCCGGCTTTATGCCTGGGCGGGAATCTCCTGCAACACAAAAATGCCAGCGGGAACACGAGCTACAAGCAGAGACCCACGCAAAGTGATCACCGCACCGTTAGGCCCTGATTATGTAAAATGATGGGATGTAACTGTGCTGAACATCACAGCTATAGGCAAGTGCTTTATCTAAGGATAAGGGGTAAGCCATTTAGGACTGAGATGAGGAGGAATTTCTTCACCCAGAGAGTGGTGAACCTGTGGAATTCTCTACCACACAGGGCAGTTGAGGCCGATTCATTAAATACATTGAAGAAGGAGTTAGATATATTTCTTAAGGCTAAAGGGATCAAGGGATATGGGGAGAAAGCAGGGACAGGGTACTGAATTTGGATGATCGGCCATGATCTCATTGAATGGCGGAGCAGGCTCGAGGGGCCGAATGGCCGCCTCCTGCTCCTATCTTCTATGTTTCTATGTTTCTTTGTGTTTCCGCGGCCAATGGCCCGAAATTTACCACCCCTTCATTTCAATGGCTGGAAAGTCACGGATTGGGGAGCGCAGACGCTGAAAATCTCCTCGATTGTGTCTTGAAGCAGAGCGAGGGAGAGCTCATCAATATGCATATCAGAGCACCACAAAAGAACCAAATTAATCCTCGTGCATTTTTATCGTATCCTATTTTAAAAGCGCAACTTTTAATTTGATGCATGCTGATAATTAAGGTCCACTTTGTTCTTTTGTTCTCCTCCGATTTGCAAGTCTCACTGTTTTTTAGCAACTATATGTAATCAATTAAAATGGCCACAGATTGGAAGAAATCAGTTTGCGGCAACGTGAGAAAACTGAGCTATCAAACAAATCATTCATCGGACTACTATGAAATTGTTTGAAAAAAAAAATGATACTGGCTTAACCCTTTCACCTGCACAAATGCATCACCTTCTGGATAGCAGCTGATGACATCCACATAAAGTTCCAATGTGTGATTTTGTCCCAGTTTGACGGTGTTAGTTGTTCCCGTCGGTAGACCTACACCCTTCCTACCAAGGCGAAATCTCTGTGCCACGAATCGTTACGGAGAGGTGACCTGTCTTTGCCAATCCCTGTTCTATCACCAGCCACCGTGAGGTCTGTAACAGCAGTCTGGGGTGACTTGCTCTCTGATTCCTTATCTCGCAGTCTGTAATATTCCAGGAACTCACCGTTTGAGCAGCTGGACACCTGCCCTACCATCCAGTGTTGCACGTTGTCTGTACACTCAAAAATCGAACCACCAGCAACTTAATACTAAAATACTTAACAGGGATTCAGCTGAACAATCAAGTTTCAAAGAAATGTTTCTTGGCAAGGAATTAAACTCTGCAATGCTTCATGCTGCATTTTGCTTGATCGTCTGAGAAGGCTCCGTACATAATTTGATATATATTGCATATTCGAGACTGACACAATCCTATACTCATTTAAAAAAAAACTAACCTTATTGATCACATGACGAAAGATTAATTCAATACAGCCTCACAACAAGCAGAACTTTGTACCAAAATAACAGAGCTTTCGCATAAGGGCATGAGCAAGGCAGATCTGATAGACTAAAGAGGTGGTGTGTTCGGCACTTCTGTTGATTTTTACAGTGGTATTTAAATAAAGCCTAAGATGCCTCAGAAAGGTAAATTGCATGTTTCCCTTTGTTTCTCTCTAATGATCAGGCAGATGGTCAGATCGGGATAGAGCTACATCATTCCTGGTTCCCATTGCTGGTACATTGTAGCAAAAACATTGCTTCACATCTTAGATGCTTTTCAAAAAGCTTTGCAGACTGATAATATCACCTAACGTAAGGTAATACAAACTGCCCCCGTCTGCGAATTTGACGAGCTTCCAGTAACTGACAAGAGAAATGCAGCAATAATACAAAAGCAGGAACTGTTACAGTATTTTCCGTCCCCAACTCGGCAGAGCATTAAGAAATCAGAGGCTGGCCAGAGACAGAATAATGTGCCCTCAACTGAGCACAGCTCGAATCATATTACATTGGCAACATAATGAGGAGAGCTTAAATTCAGTGCGAGCGTCTTATTTAAAATCAACATTCTACAAATAGCAGCTGGATCACCTCGAACTATTCGAGTTTAAAAGCTCAGGCTGATCAGCACAATAATTAGCACATAGTAGCAAAGGCAGGCATTGACGAAATGAAACCTACCTGTTATTTCAGGTCACACCTTCCTATTAATCTCTGGACAGTGCAGCAAACATCACCCCCCCTACCCCCCGACCCTTCATTCACAGAAGCATATCAGATACAGACAGGTACAAACCACTAGCTTACTACAAGAGAAGAGCTTTTCTCAGAAATGATAGCACTCCTCACTGTGAATATCCCACAATTACCTTCAGATCAATACTGTTCTCTGGGAGCAGCTTGACAACATCTTACGGAGCCTACTCAAGCAGCCAGTTGGTGTCAAGGATTCTCCAGATGCACTCTCCGGGGACGCTGATGATATACAATTTGTGGAAGTGGTTTGCCCAGCGCTGAAGCTCACTTTACACACATGTACACACTGCTGCTTCGCACCACGCACGCTGACAAAACCTGTGCTGTGAAATGTGATCCACCTACTGCTCCCTGTACTTCCCTCCCACCACCACCCCCCCAACCCCCCCCCACCGTCCCCAAGACAGCGTCGCAAATTAAACTAATCTTATCTTTTGCCTTCTTTTGAGTTAACTTATGCAAAAATTGACATGATGTAAAGCGTATTCCCCCCCACGCCGCGCCCCCCCTCTCCCCGACCCTCCCCCGAAAGATGTAATACTCTTACTTCTTAATGGTACACACATATATACTGAGCGGTAAATTTATGCTACATAAATAACTTGCTTGCCCTGAAGATTATATTGATCTTTTTACCAACTTAAGAATTTGCATTGAAATATCATTCTGCATGTGTAATAAAACATGCATTCCCTGTTAATACATCAATTTCAATTTGCCACTTTCAGATTAAAAGTCACACAACGCTGCAATGCGTGTTCAATAAGATGAGATTATTTTTATATCCGTACTGATGTGTAGTCTAAATCATGAGTGTGGTGGAATACTAATATTTGCAAAACCTACTCGGTAATCAGGAGAGAATGCAATGAGTATAAATGAGATAGACACTCAAACTGGATACATTTTACAAATGCCTAAGTTTTGCCCCTTTTGGAGATGCACTTCCTTTAAAAAGGGAAAAAGTGCGGTACGAACAACATGGTTCACTCTCAAAAACAACACTGCCATCCTTAACGTGTATTAACAGAAAAAACGGATCTTTTCCGTGTGAAGCGGAGATGGCTGAGGCAGCGCTGATCGTATCCATATGATTTTTTTCTCAGTGAATTCACAAAGAAAGAAGAAAGACTTGCATCTATTTCTACAACGCCTTTCCCGACCGCCGGACATCTCAGAGCGCTTTACAGCCAATGAAGCACTTTTTTGCAGTGGAGTTGCTGTTGTGATGTGGGCAATGCGGCAGCCAATTTGCGCACAGCAAGCTCCCACAAATAGCAATGTGATAATGACCAGATCGTCTGTTTTTTTTTTGTTATGTTGGTTGAGGGATAAATATTGGCCAGGACAACCAGGGAGAACTCCCCTGCTCTTTTTCTAAGTAATGCCATGGGATCCTTTACGTCCACCTGAGAGGGCAGACGTGGCCTCGGTTTAACATCTCATCCGAAAGACGGCACCTCCAACAGTACAGCACTAGGAGAGTAGATTGGACATAGAGCTGCAAAATTGTAATCCAAATTCTCCAACTCATGTTCCCTTTGAGTGCAGCACTCCATTGGGAGCACAGATCACAGAATTATCTTGCTAAACAATTGCTGTGGCACGGGGAGATCTCTTGTCTTGGAGCACAGAAGGACTCCTGGAAAAACATTGGAATTGGCTGGAACAGCTTCTGTAGTGGTTCCTCCGGTCTTGCATCATATTTACGGGAGGAGCCCAGGAAATCCCACTCCCACCTCCCCGGAAAGTTCTTGGCCTATTTTTTTATTAGGGAAAACTATCATCGCACCTCACCAAGTTTACAAATATATTTCAGAAGGCTGGAGATAGCGGCCCTGCAATTTTTTTAAATTCATTCATGGGATGTGGGCATCACTGGCAAGGCCAGCATTTATTGCCCATCCCTAATTGCCCTTGACGAGGTGGTGGTGAGCCACCTTCTTGAACCGCTGCAGTCCGTGTGGTGAAGGTACTCCCACAGTGCTGTTAGGGAGGGAGTTCCAGGGTTTTGAACCAGCGACGATGAAGGATCGGCGATAGACTTCCAAGTCGGGATGGTGTGTGACTTCCACATCTTTCATTGTAATTCTGTACAGATACCAACAGAACCCACTTAAAAAAAACACCAAAAGTCCAGGTTATGCTGGGTTTTCGCTAATGTTTGGGGGAGGATTCTGCCGATCTCCTGCTGGAGTTACAATGGGAAATCAGGAGAAAGTCAGCAGGATTTCAGGACCAGTATAAATTTTTAAAACATTCTAGAACGATGATTTGGGAGTTGAAGCCATATACTTCAAATGGTTTGCAATTTGAAAGGGAGCATATGGTAAAAATAACGTTAACAATACTAAAGAAAGTGATGAGGAATATAGCAAGTGTACGAAGGAGGTACAAAAGGAGATTGGAAGGGCTAAAAGGAAATATGACGAAGTCTAGTTAATGATATAAAGGGAATTACTAAGGAATTTTATAAGCATATAAAAAGTATAAGAATAATAAAACTGAGGCTCTCTTTGTAACCTCCTCCAGCCCCACAACCCTCCGAGATATCTGCGCTCCTCAAATTCTGGCCTCTTGAGCATCCCTGATTTTAATCGCTCCACCATTGGTGGTTGTGCCTTCAGCTGCCTAGGCCCTAAGCTCTGGAATTCCCCCCTAAACCTCTAAACCTCTCGACCTCTCGACCTCTCTTTCCTCCTTTAAGATGCTCCTTAAAACCTACCTCTTTGACCAAGCTTTTGATCATCTGCCCTACTATCTCCTTAAGTGGTGTAAGGAATTAGTAACGGGGCTGGGGTTATTTGCCTCTGGCCAGTCAGAAGCATCTGAGCTGCTCCAGGGACCCCCTTGTGGTTTTGAAGCGCTCCCCTATTCCTGAGTTCTGACCCCCGGACTTATTCGGTGGTGATGTGGACAGAAAACAACGTGACTCGTGGTTTGGGTGCAAAACAGAGCAGTATTTATTGAAAACAAAAGAAAGAAACAACTTAAAATAATCGATATGGCTCTTATGCCTGGTACAACACTTTTGCTTAAATGCAGTACACTTAGTGTCCACTAGAGGGCTCCCTACTCAGTGCAACTCTCCTTTGATTAATACACACAGTAAACTCAGTGTCCACTAGAGGGCTCCCTGCTCAGTGCAACACTGCTTTTATTTTAAATCCAGTACTTTTTACTTAAAATACCCTTTACTCCCCACAGCACCTTAGCTTAGTGGCTTTTATTTAAAAACACAGCACTTTAATACAGTTACTTTAAAACAGCTAACAGCGGTCACCACAGCACTCCTTTGCTTGGTGCAACACCCCTTTTAATACAGTTTTAAATACAGTACTTTAAAACAGCTTCTCCCTTTTAATACAGGTTTAAATACTGAATCCAGTGTTCACGATAGCACTTCTCTGCTAGGTGCAACACTGTCTTACTTAAATAGGGGAGGAAAAACAGACACAACAAGGGAAACCGACTAAAATAACAATTCTAATGAAATTCCCACTTTACTCCCACCCCAATGCCTATCCTAAGTTGCCTTGTAGAAGGCCAGAAAAATATATGCTCACCACTGCAATGCCAGCTCCGTGCCCTGCGAAGTTAGACCTTCACTGCCCCAAAGTGAAAAACACCCCAGTGTTTTAAAAGTAAACTGCTGGTGTTTCGCTTCCACAGGCAGACTCCCACGCTGTAGAGGCACACGGAGGCAAGGCCAGAGAGAGAGAGAGCTTCTGGGAAGTTATCTTTTATACCCCCATTTGGGGCCAGCCCAGCTCCGGATGTTTCTGGGCTAAAACAAAAGGGATTCAACTGCCCCATTGTCCAGTAATGGGTGATTCATCCAAACCCATTCATTTTAAACTGTTCCTTTTCTTAGTTCAAATGTCTCTTCTGTGCTGAGCTTTGAATGTAAAGCTGCAGTTTGGATGTGTCTTCATTGTGTGTGATGGGCTATTGAACCATTTCCATTCATCTTGATGGGTTTTGAATGGAGCTGTATTACTATGTAAACAGCTTGGGAGGAGTGTAAACAGAAGGCCATTGTTATGTGGTCACCCGAAACCGCAGTCTGAAGTGGATAATCCCTTGTGTACACAAAGTAGCAGTTCCTGTAAACAAACATCGATTGTCTCTGCAGGGAGGGAACTCCCCAAACTGCCTTTGATTGGCAGTTTAGTCAGCCATCTTTGATCCTCCTTTTTCATGTTGATTGTCTCTGTTTCCTGACACGAGGTCGGGCAGCCATCTTTGATCACCCCTTTTTCACAGACACACACACAAGCTGCTTCCAAGTCCTTTTGTCTTCAGCCATGCGGTCTGACGGCCATTTTTATCCCTGGAAATTTAAAGGCACATCACCCAGGGATTCTTTAATCAAAAATAATTAATCTTCAGAACTGTAAATTATTGTGAATTCTTACAGTCCCCCATTGGATACTAAAACTTGCTTGTATTATCCTTGCCAAAAGTGAGCAATAATTGCTGACCCCTCCACAAACAACCTTCCCTTATATTTAACTAAATCTATCCTTGATCCCCCGATACCTCCATCTCCCCTGGCCAGAGAGAATCGTAGTACGGCAGGCATCTATTGACAGAAAAACCAACAATTAATTAAAATAATCAATACACGGAGGGTTCCAATACCCCTGCACCACTTATATTCACAATAAGTCAAGCATGGAGGGGTCCTATGCCCCTGCACTGCTTGTAACACAATTTTAACACCTTTAAAGGGATTGTCATCCAGCCAACATGTCTGCTAAAATGATGGAAGACAAACAAGCTTCCTTTAACTACAAACAAGCAGTGAAATAATTAACCAGTTCCATAAATTCTTAAATTGTATTTCCAGCAGCAGGTTTTAAATGTTGTGGGCCTCTGTTTCCTGCTGTCCCCTTTTTCTTCGCGGACTAGGGGGTGCTTCCTCTCTCAAATTCCACGACTCGGTCCCCTGCGCTTTCCGGAACTCTGAAAAACAAAAGAAAACATCTCGCCAGGTCCCCTGGCTTGGGGAAGTGTAATTAGGTCCCGTGACCTTGATCCACAATACAATCCTGGAACCATACCACACTCAAAACTTATACACTAATATATCACTGAAATTAAAATTAACACATTCTACCTTAACACACGTTCTACCTTAATAACATGTTCTACCTTAATACACGTTCTACCTTAATAACATGTTCTATCTTAATAGCATCTTCCACCTTACTACACGTTCTACCTTAAACCATAAATTAAAATTAACCCGTTCTACCTTAACACACGTTCTACCTTAACAGCATGTTCTACCTTAATAAAGCTATATACAAGCGCCGCCCGTCTCCGGGCGGCCAGCTCAGTCCCTGATTGGGCTGCCACAGGCTGCTCCTTGCTGCGTGGCTGGACTGATTCCAGCTTCTGGTCCCTCGCAGCTCATGGCTGCTGACTGGGGACCTCTGTTCTTTGGCCTCTCCCTGGTTCGGGAGTCCACCCTACTCCACTGTAAAGTGGGTAACCATACTTTCTTGGGCTGGGGCACCCGACGAGATCGCCTAAGGAGTGTTGCCGGGGCGGCTACCCTGGCGAGCAGACCCTTAGCTCGGGTCACACTCCCTGCTGGCCGGGGACCTCCTCCTTCGGGTCCCTCCCTTCCCAAACCTGGGCTGGGGACAGGCAAAACCTTGCCACCGGCTGCCGATGGCTGAGAGCCTTCCCCTTCAAGTCTAAAACCTGGTTCAGGCTCCACCCTGGAGTGCCACAAGAGAGGGGGAATCGCACGGGCCAAGTGCTGGGAAGCTCCTGTAATCCCAGCTGCCTGTTCCCCTGCCCCCTGCTTAAATAAACCGCACTGTTTGATATAATTGGCCGCCTGCCAGTAATCCTGTTCAAAATCATGAATAGCCTGTGGGGCTGTATTACTTAGGTTGCCAGTAAAATCCGGCTAACCTGCCTTCAGGCTGATCAGGCAAATCATCCCCTTTGCTCTTTTTAAAGCCATCTTAAGGCTTTCTATCTCTGCCCTACAGGGGCCATGATTTGCTTCCTCAAACCCTTGCTCACAGGCCAGCTTATATGTTGCCTTCACTTCTCTAACCTTCTCCTCCTGCTCTTTTAATTCTTGAATGAGGCGAGCGTTCTCCTCCCGCACCCTCATCTCATTGTTCTTTGCCTCTGCAACCAGGCACTTCAGGTACTCTGACTCAGCAGTGGTGCAAGGGAGAGGGATTTAAATTCTTGAGGCATTGGAACCAGTTCTTGGGGAGGAGTGACCTGTACCAAGGGGACGGTCTACACCTGAACTGTGAGGGAGCCGATGTCCTCGGGGTAATATTTTCTAGGGCGGTTCGGGAGGATTTAAACTAATTTGGCAGGGGGATGGGAACCTAGGTAGTGGAAAAGAGGGAAGTCATATGAAGTCAGAAATAGATGGTAGAAAGGTGAGAAGCAATAAGCAAAGGAGAGAAACACAAAGGGCCAAACTAATTCATAATGAGAGTGTGAAAAAAGCAAGCCTGAAGGCTTTGTATCTTAATGCTAGAAGCATTAGGAACAAGGTGGATGAATTAGTTGTGGAAATAGAGGTAAACAAGTATGATTTGATTGGGATTACAGAAACGTGGCTGCAGGGTGGGCAAGGCTGGGAACTTAACATCCAGGGATATACAATATTTAGGAAGGATCGGCAAAAAGGTAGGGGAGGTGGGGTAGCATTGCTGGTAAAGGAGGGGATTAATGCAATGGAAAGGAAGGATATTAACTCGGATGAAACGGAATCTGTATGGGTAGAAATGAGAAATAGCAAGGGGAGGAAAACGTTAGTGGGTGTGATATATAGGCCTCCAAATAGTAATATGGAGGTGAGGGAAGGCATAAAAAGGGAAATTAGAGAAGCGTGCGATAAGAGCACAGCTGTCATCATGGGTGACTTTAATTTACATATTGATTGGACTACCCAAATTAGTAAAAATTCTGAGGAGGAGGAATTCCTGGAATGTTTTCGGGACGGTTATCTGGACCAATATGTCGAGGAGCCGACTCGAGATCAGGCCATTTTAGACTGGGTATTGTGCAATGAGAAGGGACTTATCAGCAATCTTCTTGTACGAGGCCCCTTGGGTCAGAGTGATCATAATATGATCGAGCTCTCAGTCGAGATGGAGAGTGAGGAAATTGAATCAGAGACTAAGGTCCAGAACTTAAATAAAGGGAATTACGAGGGTATGAGATGGGAATTGGGTAAGATTGATTGGGTGGTGTTTCTGGGGGGATTGACAGTGGAGAGACAATGGCAAGCATTCAAAGATAGAATGGAAGAATTCCAGAACATGTTTATACCGGTTTGGCATAAAAATAAACCTAAAAAGGTGACTCAACCGTGGATAACGAGGGAAATTAGGGACAGCATAAAATCAAAAAAAAGGGCATATCAACTGGCAAAAAAAAGCACCAGACCGGAAGATTGGGGGCAGTACAGGATACAGCAAAAGAGGACAAAGGGATTAATCAGGAAGGGGAAAATAGAATACGAAAGTAAACTTGCAGCAAACATAAAGACAGACTGCAAAAGCTTTTATCGGTATATCAGGAGGAAAAGACTGGTAAAATCCCAAGTCGGTCCCTTGCAGTCCGATTCGGGAGAATATATAATGGAGAATAAGGAAATGGCAGACCAATTAAACTCATACTTTGGTTCTGTATTCACAAAGGAGGACACAAATAACCTCCCAGGAATATCGGCAAACATAGGGACTAATGAGAGGGAGGAGCTGACAGAAATTAGTATCTCTAGGGATATGGTGTTGGGTAAGTTGAGGGGACTGAAGGCCGACAAATCCCCGGGGCCTGATAAACTACATCCTAGGGTACTTAAGGAGGTGGCCCTGGAGATAGCAGATGCTCTAAGGATCATCTTCCGGAACTCCATTGACTCGGGAACAGTACCCGTGGATTGGAGGGTAGCTAATGTTACCCCAATATTTAAAAAGGGGGGTAGAGAGAAAGCAGGGAATTATAGACCAGTAAGCCTTACATCGGTTGTGGGCAAAATGCTAGAGTCCATTATTAAGGATAAAATAGCGGAGCACTTGACAAATGGGGAAAGGATCGGACAGAGTCAACATGGATTTACAAAGGGTAAATCGTGTTTGACTAATCTGCTGGAATTTTTTGAGGAAGTAACTGGTAAAATAGATGGGGGAGAGCCAGTGGATGTGGTGTACCTTGACTTCCAGAAAGCCTTCGATAAGGTTCCACACAAAAGATTATCATGCAAAATTAAGGCTCATGGGATTGGGGGCAAAGTATTAACGTGGATAGAGAACTGGCTGGCGGATAGAAAACAGAGAGTTGGAATAAACGGCTCGTTTTCGGAGTGGCAGGCAGTGACCATCGGGGTGCCGCAAGGATCTGTCCTGGGACCCCAGCTGTTCACAATATATATAAATGATCTGGATCAGGGAATTGGATGCAATATTTCCAAATTCGCTGACGACACTAAACTAGGAGGAGGGGTGGGCTCTGATGAGGATGTCAGGAGGCTACAGTGCGATTTGGACAGGTTGGGGGAATGGGCGGATACGTGGCAGATGCACTATAATGTGGATAAATGCGAGGTTATCCACTTTGGGGGTAAAAACAGGAGGGTAGATTATTATCTAAATGGCAATAGATTGGGAGATGGGGAAGTGCAGAGGGACCTGGGTGTTCTTGTGCACCAGTCACTGAAGGAGAGCATGCAGGTGCAACAGGCGATTAAGAAGGCAAATGGTATGTTGGCCTTCATATCAAGGGGGTTCGAGTATAGGAATAGGGATACCTTACTACAGCTGTACAAGGTGCTGGTGAGACCGCATCTGGAGTATTGTGTACAGTTTTGGTCGCCCCATCTGCGGAAGGATGTTCTTGCCATGGAAAGAGTGCAACGGCGATTCACCAGGCTGATACCTGGAATGGCGGGAATGACCTACGAAGAGAGATTAAATAGTTTGGGCTTGTACTCACTGGAGTTTAGAAGATTGAGAGGGGATCTCATCGAAACATATAAAATTATGGCAGGCCTGGACAGGCTGAATTCAGAGAGAATGTTTCCAATGGCCGGGGAGCACAGAACCAGGGGCCACAGTCTAAAAATAGCGGGCAAATCATTTAAAACAGAGATGAGGAAGAATTTCTTCACTCAAAGAGTGGTGAGCCTGTGGAATTCCCTGCCACAGAGGGCTGTGAAGGCTAATTCAATAAATATTTTCAAGAGAGAATTGGATATATTTCTGAAGGCTAAGGGGATTAAGGGTTACGGAGAAAAGGCGGGGACGGGGTACTGAACTGGTAAGATCAGCTATGATCTCAGACGAAGATCAGCCATGATCTCATTGAATGGCGGAGCAGGCTCGAAGGGCCGAATGGCCTACTCCTGTTCCTATCTCTATGTTTCTATGTTTCTATGCCTCGTGTGGCTTTTGCCCTCATTAAACTGAACTACCAGGTGCTCTACCTTGGCCTGGTATTCTTCAACCTCTCTTTCCCTATCCCAACTCTCTGCCCTGGCTTCCCTAAGCCTGCGGGTAACCTCCCCAAGCCTGCGGGATCCTAACCACAAACAAACCAGTGGGATAAAAAGAAGCCCAATAACTGCTGCTCTTTCCAGACCCAAACCACTGTCTGCCACATCGCACACCGTTGCCGAGGGTCCCGCCGCGGTCGTCATTTTGTAAGGAATTAGTAACGGGGCTGGGGTTATTTGTCTCTGGCCAGTCAGAAGCCTCTGAGCTGCTCCAGGGACCCCCTTGTGGTTTCGAAGCACTCCCCTATTCCTGAGTTCTGACCCCCGGACTTATTCGGTGGCGATGTGGACAGAAAACAATGTGACTCATGGTTTGGGTGCAAAACAGAGCAGTATTCATTGAAAACAAAAGAAACAACTTAAAATAATCGATATGGCTCTTATGCTTGGTACAACACTTTTGCTTAAACGCAGTACACTTAGTGTCCACTAGAAGGCTCCCTACTCAGTGCAACTCTCCTTTGATTAATACACGCAGTACACTCAGTGTCCACTAGAGGGCTCCCTGCTCAGTGCAACACTGCTTTTATTTTAAATCCAGTACTTTTTACTTAAAAGACCCTTTACTCACTACAACACCTTAGCTTAGTGGCTTTTACTTAAAAACACAGCACTTTAATACAGTTACTTTAAAACAGCTAACAGCGGTCGCCACAGCACTCCTTTGCTTGGTGCAACACCCCTTTTAATACAGTTTTAAATACAGTACTTTAAAACAGCTTCTCCCTTTTAATACAGGTTTAAATACTGAATCCAGTGTTCACTATGGCACTTCTCTGCTAGGTGCAACACTGTCTTACTTAAATAGGGGAGGAAAAACAGACACAACAAGGGAAATCGACTAAAATCACAATTCTAACGAAATTCCCACTTTACTCCCACCCCTATGCCTATCCTAAGTTGCCTTGTGGAAGGCCAGAAAAATATATGCTCACCACTGCAATGCCAGCTCCGTGCCCTGCAAACTTAGATCTTCACTGCCCCGAAGTGAAAAACATCCCAGTGTTTTAAAAGTAAACTGCTGGTGTTTCGCTTCCACAGACAGAATCCCACACTGTAGAGGCACACGGAGGCAAGGCCAGAGAGGGAGAGAGCTTCTGGGAAGTTATCTTTTATACCCTCATTTGGGGCCCGCCCAGCTCCGGATGTTTCTGAGCTAAAACAAAAGGGATTCAACTGCCCCATTGTCCAGTAATGGGTGATTCATCCAAACCCATTCATTTTAAACTGTTCCTTTTCTTAGTTCAAATGTCTCTTCTGTGCTGAGCTTTGAATGTAAAGCTGCAGTTTGGATGTGTCTTCATTGTGTGTGATGGGCTATTGAACCATTTCCATTCATCCTGATGGGTATTGAATGGAGCTGTATTACTAAGTAAACAGCTTGGGAGGAGTGTAAACAGAAGGCCATTGTTCTGTGGTCACCCAAAACCGCAGTCTGAAGTGGATAATCCCTTGTGTACACAAAGTAGCAGTTCCTGTAAACAAACATCGAGTGTCTCTGCAGGGAGGGAACTCCCCAAACTGCCTTTGATTGGCAGTTTAGTCAGCCACATTTTATCCTCCTTTTTCATGTCGATTGTCTCTGTGTCCTGACACGAGGTCGAGCAGCCATCTTTGATCACCCCTTTTTCACAGACACACACACAAGCTGCTTCCAAGCCCTTTTGTCTTTGGCCATGTGGTCTGACGGCCATTTTTATCCCTGGAGATTTAAAGGCACATCGCCCAGGGATTCTTTAATCAAAAATAATTAATCTTCAGAACTGTAAATTATTGCGAATTCTTACAGTGGCCCGGAGTCAAATTTGTTTGTTTTATAACACTCCAGTGAAGCGCCTTGGGACGTCCTACTATGTTAAAAGCACTATAGAAATGCAGGTTGTTGTTGGTGTTGTTGAGGGTAGGACCACTCAGAGGTGAAGAGGAGATCTAGTAGTGGATGATTCTGCTTCTTCTTCTGATGCAGTCCCTCAGAACCGAGGATGACTTGCTTCCACACTAGAAATGAGTTCTCAGGTGACTGATGAGTCCAATGCGGGACCTACAGTCTCTGTCACAAGTGGGGCAGACGGTGGTTGAAGGGATGGGTGGGTGGGGTGCTTGGATTGACGTGCGCTCCTTCTGCTGTTTGCGCTTGGCTTCCGCTTGCTCCCGGTGAAGAGACTAGTGGTGTTCTGCGCCTTCCCGAATGCTTCTCCTCCACTTTGTGCTATCTTGGGCCAGGGACTCCCAGGTGTCGGTGGGGATGTTGCAATTTTTCTAGGAGGCTTTGAGGGTGCCCTTGAAGCGTTTCCTCTGCCCGCCTGGGGCTCTCTTGCCGTGTCAGAGCTCCAAGTAGAGCGCTTGCTTTGGGAGTCTCATTTCGGGCATGCGGACGATGTGGCCCGTCCATTGGAACTGATCGAATGTGGTCAATCTTCGATGCTGGCCTGAGCGAGAACACTGATGTTGGTGCGCCTATCCTGCCAATGGAGTTGCAGGATCTTGCGGAGGCAACGTTGGTGGTACCTCTCCAGTGCATTGAGGTGCCTGCTGTACATGGTCCATGTCTCTGAGGCATACAGGAGGGCGGGTATCACTACTGCTCTGTAGACCATGAGCTTAGTGCCGGGTTTGAGGTCCTGGTCTTCAAACTCTTAGGGAATGGCAGAAATATTAAATAAATATTTTGCATCAGTTTTACAAATGATGGCAGAAGGGAGACAAACCAGAGAAAGGTGGGCAGCAATTGTTAGAGGGAGCTGTAGAAAAGGAATTGGTTTTGAATAAAAAATTACAGCAGATTTCGAGGTGAATACCTCACTGGGCCCTGATGACATCTGCCCTAGGCTGTTGAAGTAAGTCAGAGAAAAGATAGCTGACGCTATGATCACAATTTTCTAAACTCCCTCAGATATGCAAATTGTGCTGGGGGACTGAAGAATGTCCAATATACCAGCTCTGTTCAATAACGTGGAGAAGAATAAAGTGCAATAGACCAGTTAGTCGAACACCAGTTGTGGGCAAACACTCAGAATCCATCAGTCAAGGAAAAATTAATGAGCGTTTAGAAATGCATAGGTTAATCAAGGGTAACCAGCATTGATTTGTTAAAGGCTAATCATGTTTGACAAATGTAACAGGATTTTTTGAAGAAGCCACCAATTAAATATATAAATGGAATACAGTAGATGTGGCGTGTGTAGATTTTCAGAAGGCTCTCGATAAAGTCATACACGTGTACGGTATGAGAGGACGGGTGGAAAGTTGGATTATATAAACAGAAAATGCTGGGCATGCTCAGCAGGCCAGGCAGCATCTGTGGAGAGAGAAACAGCGTAAACGGCCCCGATATTGACAGGGGCAGGTGACATGAATCAACTGAGTGGCCTGCGGGTGGCGCTGTCTAGGTAGAGTATAAATACTCGGGCACGGGCCCAGCTTGCGCACGACATTCTTAACAGGAACTAGTGAAGGACACAACTAGACCTCCATGTTGTAAAGCAGTTGATTAAAGCTTTGTTTAACGCTTAGACCAAGTGCCTAGTAGTTTTCTTACATCAGCGGGTTTTTCACGCAGGGTTGTGGAGTTTCGGTCGGGAAACCCAGAAATCCGTGATTCCCCGCACACTGTGGAGTTTTGACCCCACAGTGTGTGTATTTTGTGCGGCTTGGCTTCCATTCGGGCGGGGAGCATGCCAGAGCAGGCTGCAGGACCAGGTAGGGGGCCTGCAGCTGCTAGTGGGAGCTTGGGGGGGGGGTGGGGGGCCTGATCGCCGATCATGGGGGAGGACTTTGGATGAGGTGTCTGAGGGGGGGTGATCCAATCCCAGGGAAGCAGGTAAGCTTGGGCGGGAGGCGGGTGCTTGGAGGAAGCACTCCTGTTCCCTCTGGCCCACAAGCAGTGCTGTAAGGACATTTCCTCGAAGCTGTTCTCTCCTCCCTTGAGCTGCCGGGTTTCCTGAGGCCTGGGAAACCCAACCGGCCAGGGACTGTCAACCTCATTAAAATATTTAAATGAGCAACCTGCCTTCTGGGAGCGGATTGGTTGCCTGCCCCCTATCCCACCTCCATTAAACCCAGAAGTGTGTGGGCTGGAGGCGGGGTGGGGTGGTGTTTGAGATTTTAAAAATTTTTACATCTCACCCGACCCCCCTACCCACCTATTTTTGGGGGTTAAAATTCACCCCAGCATTTAAGGCTGTGAACTGGAAACAGTTAGAGATCTAACATGGTTTAAGCAAGCACAGAGGCAGTGAAAGGGCAGGGAGGGACTAAAGAACAAAAGGGAAGATCTATGACTGGGTGGAAGGCAAGATTGCTGAAATGACAAAAGGGATGATGGGGCGAGGCAAAAGGAGATGGTAATGGGACAAATAAAGAAAGAAAAGATGGGTCTGGAGGAGGTGTAATTCGCAACAGCAGATTCATTACCAGAACCTGCTTTCTGAAAAAAAGGGAGCAGTGGTTATGATCTGAAATTGTTGAATTAGATGTCGAGTCGCGTAGGCTACAATGTACCTAATTGAAAGATGAGGTGCTGTTCCTCGAGCTTCCGTTGAGCTTCATTGGAACGGTGCAGGAGGCCGAAGATGGAGAGGTCAGAGTGGGAGTCGGGCGGAGAATTAAAATGGCAAGCGACCGGAAGCTCAGGGTCTCGCCTGCGGACTGAACGGAGGTGCCCAGCAAAGCGGTCGCCCAATCGGCATTTGATCTTTCCAGTTCTGACGAAACGTTAACTCTGTTTCTCTCTCCACAGATGCTGCCTGACCTGCTGAGTGTTTCCAGCATTTCCTGTTTATTGCCTCTAGTTGGGGAGTGATACATGAAATAGTGAGAGAAAGGTGCGGAGACATTTCTTTACGCAGAGGGTTTTTAGCGCATGGGTTTGCCACAGAGAGTGGTTGAGGCAGAGACCATTGCATCTTTTAAGGGAAAAGTAGATAAATATTTGAAGCAGAGGAAGCTACAGGTCTGTTGGGAGAGAGCGATGCAGTGAGATTAGATTTGGATTGGTCTAAGGAAAAGCTGGCACAGGCACGATGGGCGGTAATCTGGGAGACCTTGGAATTGGCGCCGGCTCTATAAAAGGGTAGACAATCCACTCCCGCAGGTTACCGCCCAGGCGGCAAAGAGGAGAATGAGCCCTGTTGGACCGAAAGTGTTGACAACCTTGATGGTTTTGTGGCTTTCCACTGTGAATCGAGTCAGTTCTAATGGATACTCTCATTGCATTTCTATATTGGTTACATTTCGCTCCTTCATAGTCACTCTCTTTCTCCCTCCCTCCCTCTCTATCTTTCTATTCGACACTGGACTCAGTGGAGTGTGGTTAAAAATAACTACAGTGAGTTCAACAAGTTAACCAGACCTTTGGGTAGGTATGATACCTGGTAGTTTAGTGGCTATGTGCCTTAACAATCATGCTGTAGTAATTACATAACCCTGTTCGCCAGTTGCACAGTGCTGGATACGATTACATTTTATTCTGGTTTATGGAATTTTGTCTGACAGCAGTGAATCAATAGCCTAAACGTGGACAAATGAGCTGAATTCCAAAAGTGAGGTGAGTGTGACTGCCCTTGACATCAAGGCAGCATTTGACTGAGTGTGGTATCAAGGAGCCCGAGTAAAACTGAAGTCAATGGGAATCGGGCGGAAAACTCTCCACTGGCTGGAGTCATACCTAGCACAAAGGAAGATGGTTGCGGTGGTTGGAGGTCAATCATCACAGCCCCAGGACATAGCTGCAGGAGTTCCTCAGGGCAGTGTCCTAGGCCCAACCATCTTCAGCTGCTTCATCAATGATCTTCCCTCCAACATAAGGTCAGAAATGGGGATGTTCGCCAATGACTGCACAGTGTCCAGTGCCATTCACAACTCCTCAGATAATGAAGAAGTTAATGCCCGCTTGCAACAAGACCTGGACGACGTTCAGGCTTGAGCTGATAAGTGGCAGGTAACATTCGCACCACAGAAGTGCCAGGCAATGGCTATCTCCAACAAGCGAAAGTCTAACCACCGCCCCTTGACATTCAACGGCATTACCATCGCCGAATCCCCCAGTATCAACATCCTGGGGGGTCACCATTGACCAGAAACTTAACTGGACCAGCCACATAAATACTGTGGCAACAAAAGCAGGTCAGAGGCTAGGTATTCTGTGGATTCTGTCTCACCTCCTGACTCCCCAAAGCCTTTCCACCATCTACAAGGCACAAGTAAGGAGTGTGATGGAATACTCTCCACTTGCCTGGATGAGTGCAGCTCCACCAACACTCAAGAAGCTCGACACCATCCAGGACAAAGCAGCCCATTTGATTGGCACCCCATCTACCACCTTAAACATTCACTCCCTCCACCACCGGTGTACCGTGGCTGCAGTGTGTACCATCTACAAGATGCACTGCAGAAACTCGCCAAGGCTTCTTCGGCAGCACCTCCCAAACCCGCGACCTCTTCCACCTAGAAGGACAAGGGCAGCAGGCGCATGGGAGCACCATCACCTCCAAGTTCCCCTCCAAATCACACACCATGCTGACTTGGAAGTGTATCGCCGATCCTTCATTGTCGCTGGGTCAATATCCTGGAACTCCCTCTTACTGACAATTACGCCACTTCCTGATCTGCCTGTTTTACTATAATTTTCCTTTATTAACTCTCCACTCTTCTATTTATTTGCTTGTGTTGTATCTGCCACGGTTGTCTCTTTTTAGTTTACTCTTTCCCCTGTTCTCCTCACCGCTGTTCTGCATGATAAAATTGGACGAGAGAAACAAAAAGAGCAAAAGAAAAGGTTTTAAAAGGGAGCACAGCAAAGAGGGAATAATAATATGCAAAAAAAAAATAGCCAAAGGACCTACTTATACTACAAGGAATGCAGGAACCTCTGCACATATTTATGTCTCTTCAAAATATTTTTCCAAAATTCTTGTTTCATTTAATGTTTCCCAAACTTCAATTCAACTTATATAAGAACTTAAGAATTAGGAGCAGGAGTCGGCCATATGGCCCCTCGAGCCTGCTCCGCCATTCAATAAGATCATGGCTGATCTTTGACCTCAAATCCACTTTCCCACCCGATCCCCATATCCCTTGATTCCCCTAGAGTCCAAAAATCTATCGATCTCAGCCTCAAATATACTCAACGACTGAGCATCCACAGCCCTCTGGGGCAGAGAATTCCAAAGATTCACAACCCTCTGAATGAAGAAGTTCCTCTTCATCTCAGTCTAAATGGCCAACCCCTTATCCTGAGACTATGCCCACCTAGTTCTAGACACTTCAGCCAGGGGAAAACAGCCTCTCAGCATCTACCCTGTCAATCCCCCTCAGAATCTTATGTTTCAATGAGATCTTGTAGTTCTGTGATTAAAACTTACTTTCTAAAATTTGCCCACAGCAGAAACGTTCATGTAGCTACTGGATTACGGGACCAATTTTATGAATTTCCTGTCCCAGCGAGCAGTCTCGGTCATGAACTGTCATTCTCTTTACTGACTACTAATGGATAGCAAATCCTTTTTAAATGATAAGGGGGTTCAATAGGATTGATGCAGAGAAACTCTTTTCTTTGGTGAGGGAATCAAGAACAAGGGGACATCATCTTAAATTTAGAACTAGGGCAGTCAGGAGCTACTACAGTATTACTTTTGTATGACGACAAAAGCTTATAATGGGATGTTTAGTTTGGCTCTCCATTCGATGGCCTCCTGAGATGCTGAGTGGAGAAATGAGGTGCCTCCCGCAACAGATCTCAGTGGGCAGGTCGATGTGATGTGTTCCATGGTCTGGGACTCATGGCCACAGCCGTACTTCGGGTCGTCTCCTCATCTTCCACTTGTGGCGCGGGTGATCGCATTGTCCATGCCCTGTGCAGATTGCGTTGAGCGCGGCCCACTGTCTCTGAGGGAGGTCGAATCCAGGGATCTCTGCCGTTGGGTCAGTGATGAGGTGTTGGTTCTTTATGTTGCACGCGTCCCACGATTCCGTCCATCTGGATACTGGATTGATACCAGCTGCAATATTCAGGAGCAAAATCAGAATGAACTTTTCCACAAAAAGGGTAGTAGAAATACAGAATTCTTTCCCCCAAAAGGCTGTGGATTATGGTACAACTGTAGCTTTCAAGACTGAGAGGGGCAGATTTTTGTTAGTTAAGGGTATCAAGGGATATGGAGCAAATGGGGGGAAATGGAATTGAGATGCAGATCAACAATGATCTAGTTAAATGGCAGAGCAGACCCAATGGCTGAATGATCTCCTCCTGTTCCTAATGTTCATACATTCCTAATTTTCCTGCTATCCTGGCCAACATGTCTTTCTCAACCAACACAACCAGAAAACACCCCAGTAAATTAGATGGTCATTCTTCTCATTGTTGTTTGCGACTACATTTAAAAAGTAAATAATAAATTGTAGGGTTCTCAAAATTCCCACATTCCTCAAAGTTATTTATAAAGGGACCCTGAAGGATGAAGTTATAAGGGAACCCTAAAGAAAATGGCTTCTGGACCTCGTGGCAGAAGCCTGCAGGATTGGAAAGCAGGGCCCTGCAAAAACGGCAGGTCAAATCAAAAGGGCTTTTGAAAAATCCTGACATGCCTGGGCCTGTGAGAGACTTGTTATTTCTGAAAGCCAGACAAGTAGACAATGCAGAATATACATTTCTTAATCACTCAGGAAAGACTTAATCTTGAACTCATCAAACCTTTGCATAAATAATCGGTTACAGTTTAAACTGGCTACCGAACCAGGAAGATACCGATTCACATTATGAATAACAAACACCGAGACATTAAAGAGCATTTAGCAACGGGGCAACCACCCAAAAAAGCAGTTAAGGTGAACGGCTATAATCACTTTAGCGAGCCCGCCAAAGATCGGACAAAGAACTAACCCTGATTTGGCGCGCAGATAACGAACCTCCGAAATAGTATAACTGTAGGCCCACCGGTAACCAAGGGCAGACGAAGACGAAGACTAAGGCAAGCGGGCTGGAGCAGACGAAGGCGGGCCGACGAAAAGCAGAGAAGGGCAGTGTGGAGAAGCGTTGGGGGATGAGCAGGCACACGCTCAGGCCCAGGTTCACTCGAAATGCAAGGAAGCGTTGGGTGGCACACGCTCAGGTCCAGGGATACTCGAAGCTCCAAGAAGCAGACGACCACAAGCACCGCGGTAACAAAGGGCCGGGTAAACCATAACTTCGGATCATTACCACTGCACAGGTAGTGATCTAGGCCACTGCGTCCAAGCCAACACCGAAGACCGCCAACCGAACCCCAACCGCAACAAAACTCCGATGACCAGACCACCACCAGAAGAACAAAACCCGAAGTTTTCCACTCTACAAGGTAAAGTACCCAACAAAGACTTTACTCCCTATCTCTAATGGAGGAAAAGCGGGTACTTTACTCAGACGACTCCACCGCCGCGCCCTGGGGCCACGTGACTACGCCGAGCCCCAAAGGACACAAAGAGCGAACCCCAAAACCACAACTGGCTTGATCGACAGAATTCGACCTGTCCAGAAACCCTAATTGGTGAGCATAATCCCTGGCCCCTCACAGCACAATTTAGTTAGGTATTGGGAGTGGGACAATGGTAGGGGGATTATTACTGTGATTTTTCCCTCGATGTGCCATGTGTTGCCCATTCCTAATTAAGCCTGTAACTATTCCAGTAATTTTCAGTGTTGTAATTTTATTGTGCCTTTTAATAAAAATACAGTTTTCTTGCACCAAACCAGTTGTCTACTCCAATTCTGTATCACCGCCTGTACCTAAGTCCAGTGTCTAGAACCCAGGGGTGTGGGAGCGATTCGAACCGCTCAAAAGCCATTCGGGGTGAAGCTGACTGCACACACGCCACCCCCTACAAAATATGTCAAGTGCTTTACAATGTCCTTCAAATATAATCCCATACAGTCTGATATGCCTGGCTTGCCTAAATTTCCAACTACAGTTCCTGTTCGAAGGTTTGGGCCTGGGTTTCCATAACTGGAATTACATTAGGGTTGCTGAAAATTGAGATGGTGATATTATGGATTCATTTGAGCAATTTAAGTTGAACTATAGCTTTACCCATGTGGACTTCCTATAACATCATCAGGTGACACATTTATCCCTGGCCAGACTGAATATAACTGCATTTCTCATCAGATAATAGTCTGAAATTTATATTTTTGTGTTTTGAAGATTGCCCTTTATAATGGCATGGTATACTACAATAGTGGATAAATGTGAAGCAGCATGGAATAATTGGCCACTCCACTAGTTCTATTAACAGAAGCAGAAGGTGACGATGAAAGGTTACGGTCCTGGATGAATATTGTACAAAAAATCCCTCAGTCAAAACCAATAGTATGTCTCAGCACAGCGTTTCTAAAGGCTTGGGTACATTCTGGTTTGTAAATTATTATTTCTTTTCAGACTTGTATCTAACGCACATAGAAATATCTCACCACATTTACGAGTCTCCAAATCAAGCTACTGATGTGGAGTGCACCTTCTCTTCCCACAGAAACACACTCCACTTACATAAGTCCAGGAAACTTAGGTGTAGATGGATGGCGCTAAGACTTAGTGCCCTCAAGCACATGCATGAGTACGGCTCATGCTTAATCAACTAAGACCTGGCACCTAACCAGAGCGGAGCACTTGTAAGGTTTATACTGTTTATCTAGCTAGGACCACCTGATTTGCATAGTTATCTGCAGCCCAATGAGAAGAATTTCAGCCCCAGTGACAGGTCTACCCTTTCAGATTTCTCTGGTAAGTCAGACAATCAGAGTGAAGCAGCAGTGCTCCAGACCTGCTTGGTTCAGGCATCTGATTACTGAGTCTACCACAGAGGGTTAACGTGGTTTGAAGCATTGACTCACAGGCATGTGGTGTCCTCTTGGAGCTACTTTGACTCAATAGAGACCCCACTTACCTAGTCGCTGGTTTGTCAATAGACAACTGACCATGTGTGGATCTGAGCCTTTTCTATGGTGGGCAACTGGTAACAAGGACTCTTCACAAACAGCATGGTGAGCAGAACAACTCACCAGCAAATGCCACCATCCTTCTGAATGGCCTGGATGAGTGCAGCTCCAACAACACTCAGGAAGCTCGACACCATTCAAGGCAAAGCAGCCCGCTTGATCAGCACCCCATCCAACACCTTAAACATTCACTCCCTCCACCACTGGCGCACCGTGTCTGCAGTGTGTACCATCTACAAGATGCCCTGCAGCAACTCGCCAAGGCTTCTTCGACAGCACCTCCCAAACCCGCGACCTCTTCCACCTAGAAAGACAAGGGCAGCAGGCGCATGGGAACACCATCACCTCCAAGTTTCCCTCCAAGTCACACACCATCCTGACTTGGAAGTAAATCGGCCGTTCCTTCATCGTCGCTGGGTCAAAATCCTGGAACTCCCTCCCTAACAGCACTGTGGGAGCACCTTCACCACACGGACTGCAGAGGTTCAAGATGGCAGCTCACCACCACCTTCTCAAGGGCAGTTAGAGATGGGCAATAAATGCTGGCCTTGCCAGCGACATCCACATCTCATGATAACTTAAAAAAAATTGACATGGACACACACCCTACTCCATTGAGTGGTGGTTGACTCTCTGCAACCCACTCATAGTAGGCACTAAGCCCTGGATATATGAGCAGATATTCTCAAACCAATCTCCAGATATAACTCCATTCAGCAGCTGTATTTCCAAGTCTCTGAGTTTCTTATTAGCCATGTGAACATCTGCCATCAAAGTGCTAAAAGAACTTTCCCATGGCACGTTGCATCATGCCAGCCACCTTGATGATCTTTAAGTTCTAAATCCAATGCCTCGTGCCAAGTTTATTCCTTGCCAACTGTTTAATCTAGCTCTTTATGTGAGTGGTTTTGGCAAAGAAGCCCTCATGAGGCTGAAACATCGCTCAGGGTATTTTTCTGACATGTTTTCGCAGGTCAGAGCCTCATAGATTGGTCCCGGATCTCATACTTGGGTTGGAAGAAGCCCTTTTGATGTGTGCTTAAGAGTTCTGAACCACAAAGTAGAATTGTTTGGGCATGTTCCACATGATTATGGATGGAACATGTTCAAGAATAAAGGAAGAGGAGAGTAGCACCCCCAAAAACTAACACACAAATGTACAATGTGGCCGGAATGTTATCTTCCTACCGGTTAGGGAGCGGGGGAGCTGCAATGCAGTCGGGAAACATGGGAGAATGTGATTCCCTCAGGCCCTGCTGTTAACTTCGGAATTTGGCTTCTCGTTTTCCGCTCGCAGCCAGCCAGATGGAGAGGCTGGCTGGCTGTTGGGCGGGTAGGTCGCAGAGAGGAGGGAGGGAGGGAGGGAGGGATCAGGAGGGGGTCAAAGGATGGAGATCATGGAGGGGGTTGAAGGATGGAGATCGTGGAGGGGTCAGAAGGCTGGAGGTTGGAGCGGGGGCCGGAGAGGGGGATCGGAGGCCGGAGGGGAGGTCAGAGGCCTCGGGGGAGAGGTCAGGGGGAGATCGAAAGGGTCAAAGGGGGGAGGTGCAATCACAGGAGGTTGGCAAGGCAGGAACGCTGGATCCAGCAGGTAAGTGGAAAGGCACTTACCTCGTGGATCCAGCCATCCTCGAGGCCAGGGAAGCAGTTACATTTAAAATGCAGCTTCAAAATGAGCTACGCAGCCTCATTATAATATTTAAAGTGCCAACCCAGCCTCCTGGGAGCGGAAATAACAACAGAAAACGCTGGAAAAACTCAGCAGGCCAGGGCAGCATCCGTGGAGAGAGAAACAGAGTCAATGTTTCAGGTCGAAGACCCTTCGTCAGAACTGGAAAAAAAGCAGGAAAAGGAATAGATTGTGAAGCAAATGTAAGAAGTCACACAACACCAGGTTATAGTCCAACAGTTTTATTTGAAATCACAAACTTTCGGAGCGCTGCTCCTTCGTCACCTGACGAAGGAGCAGCGCTCCGAAAGTTTGTGATTTCAAATAAAACTGTTGGACTATAACCTGGTGTTGTGTGACTTCTTACATTTGTCCACCCCAGTCCAACTCCGGCATCTCCACACCATTGTGAAGCAGGTTTAGGGGCTGGGAAAAGGGGGAGGCGATGAAAGAACAAAAGGGAAGGTCAGTGATAGGATAGAAAGCAGGAGAGATTAAGAGACATTGAGAGACATTCAGAGACATTAAGAGATGTGCCTCCTGGGAGCGGGTTGGCTGCCCGGCCCGTTCCACCTCCGTTAAAACCGGAAGTGGGCGGGTTGGAGTCGGAATCAGATTTTTAAAACTTTTACCTCCCACCCGATCCAAACCCACCCTTTTTTTGCAGTTAAAATCCCCCCCCCCCTCTATTACTCTTTCGGTCTTTCAGTAAGAAAAGAGAAAATCAGGTTGCAAGCAAGTTTCAGTTGCTCCGATAAAACTCTTAGAAGGTAACAGTTGCACTGCTTGCTATGTGCAGAACGTGTTTACAACTTTATAAAAAATAGCTGAGGAAACCTTTGCGGATGCAATTAAAATGTCTCTATAGCTAATAACCAAAGGAACTCCTATCCCCTAGTTCCCTGTTCACCAGTGAAATTAATCACTTGCTCTATTTCTCGTTCAGGAAATTGTGCACGCCCAGGAACGACCTGAAGGGAGAGAAAATAACTTACAAAATCGGGGAGAGGGACAAGTGCATCATTCATCGCAAATGATAATGTGACATTGAAATTTCTTAGAAATCATCATTGAAGCTTAGAGCAGATCACACACATTGAAACGCTTATTATATTAAGAGAATATAAGAAGGACCTTTCCATGCTGTACAGACTCGAGATAACGGACCCCCTGACTGATTGCAATCGAAACCATTGAATTTCTTTGTGAGAAGTAAATAATCCATAATTGATGTTGGATGTGGAACGGTACACATAATTAATCCCATTGTTGCAGCCCAGCAGTTACTAAACAATAAACTGTGACTTATTTTACTTTTGTGCAAAAGCAGCAGAAAAGCAAATAACAAATAAAAAGGTAAGGAATGAAGTTAATGACTGTCGGTTGCTGATGTCCTTTCAGCATTGTGAATGGCCCGTTCCAAGTTATAATGGAGGTGAAAGAATAGTTGAATATTACCATCACCAGTGACATATTTGATTCATTATATGGCAGAAAATTGTCCCTGTAATTCGAGGAACAGGAAGATATTGTAAAATTAGCATTTTAGCATAAGATACATACGAACATACGAATTAGGAGCCGGAGTCGGCCACTCGGCCCCTCGAGTCTGCTCTGCCATTCAATAAGATCATGGCTGATCTGATTACTCCACATTCCTGCCCACCCCCGATAACCTTTCACCTCCCTTGCTTATGATGAATCTATCTACCTCTGCCTTAAAAATATTCAAAGACTCTGCTTCCACTGCCCTCTGAGGAAGAGAGTTCCAAGGACTCACGACCCTCTGTGAGAAAAAATTTCTCCTCATCTCTGCCTTAAATGGGCGGCCCCTTATTTTTAAACAGTGACCCCTAGTTCTAGATTCTCCCACAAGAGGAAACATCCTCTCCACATCCACCCTGTCCAGACCCCTCAGGATCTTACATGTTTCAATCAGGTCACCTCTTACTCTTCTAAACGCCAGCAGATACAAGCCTAACCTGATGTAAGAAAACTCACTAAGCACTTGGTTGAGAATAAAACAAGGCTTTAATCAACTGTTTCATAACCATGAGATTCTAGTTACATCACTAGTTCCTGGTTACAAAAACGTCCTGGACAAGCTGGGCCCACGCCCGAGTATTTATACTCCTTGGACGGCGCCACCAGCTGGCCGCCCAGTGTTATTTCATGAGTCATTTCTTCATGAATGATAAGATTCATGGCATGGCCTGTCCAACCTTTCATCATAAGACAACTCGCACATTCCTGGCATTAGTCTAGTAAACCTTCTCTGAACTGCTTCCAACGCATTTACATCCTTCCTTAAATAATGAGCTTAAGGCTCATCAACTTAATATGCTAAATGCCTGGGTGCACAAGAGGCGAGGTGGTGGAACCGTCGTGGCATTGCATGTGGAAATTAATGTTGTGTTGGATGAGAAGTCCTTTCTCTTGTAGGACAACTACAGGACGTTGGTTCATGGACTAAAGGACAAGGGAGCAAAGGGTGGTCACCTCCGGCTTTCTGCCAATCTACGGGGGTCCTGCAGAAAGGAACAGCAGAATCATCAGACTCCACCTGTGGCTCGAGGATCTATGTAAGAGGGACAGATTTAATTTGATAGAAAACTGGGGAATTTTTCAAAGACAAGGTAAGGTTTTTAGGAGGGATGACCTCCACCTTCATTTTCCAGGTGTGCAGAAAGATCTGGCAAAAGTTGAAAAAGAAAGTCTTGCATTTCTATTGCGCCTTTCACAACCACCGGACATCTCAAAGCACTTTACAGCCAATTAACTATTTTTTGAAGTGGAGTCACTGTCGTAATGTAGGAAACACAGCAGCCAATTTGCACACAGCAAGCTCCCACAAACAGCAATGTAATAATGACCAGATAAGTGGTTTTAGTGATGTTGGTTGAGGGATAAATATTGGCCAGGACACCGGGGATAACACCCCTGCTCGTCTTTGAAAAAGTGCCGCGGGATCATTTGTGTCCACCTGATGGGGTAGACAGGGGGCTATATAAATGCAAGTCTTTCTTTTTCTTCTTTTCCCAGAGAGCAGTGAGCCTCTGGAATGTGTTGCGGGCTGGTGTGGTGGATGCTGTCTCTCTGCATTCCTTCAAGAGGAAGCTGGACCGGTTCTTGACAGAGGCAGAGATCGCATCATATAGAAGGTAAGTGTCTTTATAGGCAAAACTTGGTCCGTGTGATCCCCTGGGCTAGTTTTGATCATCTGAGGGGGTTGGAGAGCACTTTTCCACAGTATTCTTTTTCCCTTATTGGCCCTGGGTTTTTCTCTGTTTTCTTGCCTCTCCCATGTCAGGCAGTGGCTCAGTTGGCAGCACACTCACCTCTGAGTCAGAAAGTTGTGGGTTCAAGTCCCACTCCAGAGACTTGAGCACATAAATCTAGGCTGGCACTCCAATGCAGTGCTGAGGGAATGCTGCACTGTCGGAGGTGCTGTCTTCTGGATGAGACGTTAAACCGAGGCCTCCTCTGCTCTCTCAGGTGGACTTTAAAGATCACATGGCTTTATTTTGAAGATGAGCAGGGAAGTTATTACCCACTGTCCTGGCCAATAGTTATCCCTCAATCAACATAACAAAAAAAAAGATTATCTGGTCACTATCACATTGCTGTTTGTGGGAGCTTGCTGTGCGCAAATTGGCTGCCGCATTTCCCACATTACAACAGTGACTCCACTTCAAAAAATACTTCATTGGCTGTAAAGCGCTTTGAGATGTCCAGTGGTTGTGAAAGGCGCTAGAGAAATGCAAGTCTTTCTTTCTTTCTCCCAGGAGATTTCATAGCTGAGTGGGGGTGCGGTGAGGTGGAGGTGGGGGGTGGGAAGAAATGTATATTATGATGGTCTGGCCATCATGGTGTGGGGCAGCCTTGATGGACCAACTGGTCTTTTCCTGCTAGATTGATAGCTGGGATGAGAGGGTTGTCCTATGAGGAGAGATTGAGTAGATTTGGCTTATACTCTCTGGAGTTTAGAAGAATGAGAGGTGATCTCATTGAAAGCTGAGAGATCGTTTCCCCTGGCTGGAGTGTCTAGAACTAGGGGGAATACTCTCAGGATAAGGGGTCGGCCATTTAAGACTGAGATGAGGAGGAATTTCTTCACTCAGAGGGTTGTGAATCTTTGGAATTCTCTACCCCAGAGGGCTGTGGATGCTGAATCGTTGAGTATATTCAAGGCTGAGATCGATAGATTTTTGGACTCTAGGGGAATCAAGGGATATGGAGATTGGGCGGGAAAGTGGAGTTGAGGTCGAAGATCAGCCATGATCTTATTGAATGGCGGAACAGGCTCGAGGGGCCATATGGTCTACTCCTGCTCCTAATTCTTATGTTCTTATGCCCGTCAATTTTATATGTTTGAATGCTGTGCATTAGTATACTGTCCTTTCACCTCTTCCGCCCAGGTTTAAATCTAGCCCAGAACAATTGAATGAAAGTCTACTGTCTCTGCTAGCTAGTATGAGAAATGGCTGGAGGTTGGGGGGCGTGGGGCAATCACCAAGGTGCAATACAGCAGTTTACTTTGAGGTGGGACTCAGACATATTGGCCCAGTAATTCCGGGCACAACGCGTGAGTAAGGACGGGGTACTCACGCGTGTGCCCGGAGGAATTGCCGGTTTTCAGCATGCACAGCGCATGCGCTGAAAACCGGCATTTCCTATCCTCTGACCCAAGGGGTTAAGAGGCAGAACGCGTGCGACTGCACAGGCCGCGCGTGCCCAGTGAAATTCCTTTTTTTTTTCAGAGTTGCCCGAGTGTAAAGGCCTCCGGTTTTTACACGTGGAAAAACCAAACGTAAGTATTTAGTTTTACAGGTAAGTGGGCTTTTAGTACAATGTAGAAATTTTTTTTCCACAGGTTTGTTATTTTTAAAGAATTTACAGTAAGGTAAGTTTAGTTTTAGACCCTATTTTTTAAAAATTTATTTTTTACAAAAAATTGATTAATTGTCTAAAACATTTTTTAAAACTTATTTATAGTTAATATAATCAGTGGGATGTTTTTTAAAATTTTATTTAAAGTTAAAGGCCTAGAAATTCAGTCGCGCCACTTTTGGGGCGCTAAAGTCGGGCGGTCACTAAAGTTAGCGCCCGCCGGAAAGTGTAGGCCACTTCGCCGAAATTCAGTAGATTTGGCCAAGGAGTTTGGGCGAGCGCTGAAACTGGCGTTGCACTCCTACCTTTAGGCGCTAAGCCGGTGGTGCGGACTGCTAACGCCGAGGCCGGGCGCAGCGCAGGTGCGGTCATGTTTTGATTGACAGCAGACACCCTGACGCCGGCCAGCTCTTAAAGGGGGAAGGGTCGACTTTGTCTGCTGCCACGCCCTGGATAGTGGAGCCCTGCAGCTAGGCCTCAACACTGCTGGTGGACCCAAATAGCGCCTGAAGCCATGCAGAAGGCCCGTGAACGAGCGCAGCGCTTCTCAGAGCCTGTTTTGTGGGTGCTGCTTAAGGGTTTGGAAAAGAGAAGAGAGATCTTGTGCCCGGACAGTGGCAAGAAGGCTCCCAGGAGGCAGTTCAGGAGAGCCTGGAGGGAAATCGCCCACAGGGTGTCAGCCACCAGCGATGTCCCCAGGGCTGGTGACCAATGCCGCAAGAAGTACAACGACCTCACTCGGTTGGTCAAGGTGAGTAGCCTTTCCAGTGTCCTCCTCATCCTTGCATGTGCACCTCACATTATGGGCAAAGGGACCTCAAAGGCCTAATGGCCATCCCTCCTCCCGCAGCTATGGCACTGGCATGATCATCAATAGCACTTTCTGCACTTTACACACTGGCCAAGCTATTCGACCATGGGAGGCAGTGCACACAACAACAGGGCACCACACTGGCCAAGCTATTCCACCATGGGAGGCAGTGCACACAACAACAGGGCACCACACCGGCCAAGCTATTCCACCATGGGAGGCAGTGCACACAACAACAGGGCACCACACTGTACTTAGAGGCCGTCCTTTCTCTTGCAGGCCAAGCTGGCCTAGAATATGAAGAGCCGGAATGTCACCGGGGGAGGCCGTGCCCAGTTCCAGGAGCTCAGTGAGCTGGAGGAGCGCGTGGCTCGACTCAAGCGTGGCCGGGTGGTTGGCCCCGTTGCTATTGGTGATGCGGACCCTGTGCTGGGCCCCAATGGTAAGGACATGACCGTTTGGACCTCTCTCATTCCCCTTGCGCTTCAGATCTACATCCTTTTCCACTGTCCGACCAATGCGCATAATGCCACCACTCATGCCTCCCTCGCTGACGTCCTTTCCTCACTCTAAAGCTACTCTTGTGCCTTCCTGCTTTCAGCTGGTGAGGAGGAGGTCCATGAAGCTGAGAGTGCCAGTCCCTCGGAAGAGGAGGACGACGAGGACCAAGAGGAAGGCGGCACATCGGGGGAACCCTCATCCGCGCCAGGGGATGGCAATGGAGGGGAGACGTCTTGCCTGGAGGAGAGCCAGGGGGAAGTGTTGCAAGGGGGTGTAGCTCCTGGGCCCAGTGGCGTCCAGGCACGCGGGAAGGGTCGGGCAGCACGGCTGCCTTCTCCCCAGAGGGGGGAAGTGTTGCAGGGGAGGGCAGTTGCTGGGCCCAGTGGCGTCCAGGCACGCGGGAAGGGTCGGGCAGCACGGCTGCCTTCTCCCCAGAGGGGGGAAGTGTTGCAGGGGAGGGCAGTTGCTGGGCCCAGTGGCGTCCAGGCACGCGGGAAGGGTCGGGCAGCACGGCTGCCTTCTCCCCAGAGGGTGGAAGTGTTGCAGGGGAGGGCAGTTGCTGGGCCCAGTGGCGTCCAGGCACGCGGGAAGGGTCGGGCAGCTCGGCGGCCTTCTCCCCAGAGGGAGAGTCCGCCCTCCAGTCCGGAGACGGTCCTCGCCCAGGAGGTGCATCTCCTTGATGAAATGTCCGCGGCCTCGGAGCGGCGCCACAACGAGTTCATGGGGGTTGTGGGACAGATGCCTCAGGCCATTGAGTCCCTGGCTCATAGTGTGGCCGCTTTCAGGGACTCACAGGCCAGGGGTGTCGACCAACTCGCGGCAGCACAGGCCAGGGGTGTCGACCAACTCGCGGCAGCACAGGACGCGAGTCGCGAGTTCATGAGTGGTGCCGTCCAGACACTGGCTGATCTGATGCGGGCACAGACCAGGGCAGTTCGGGCACTCACTTCTGCCACACTCGCGGTGTCACGGAAGCATCGCCAGGGCACCCGCCGCCCTGCTGCAGCACAGCGGTCTGGCCTCCACCAGATTGCTGCGCTTGCTGCAGTGCCAGCCCGGCCGAGTGTCAGTGTCTCTGGTGACCAGCGAGCGCCTGGCATCAGCCAGCTTGCCCCCATTGCTGCAGCCGCCACTGCCACTCCCCCAGCCAAGGTGCAACGAGCTGATGCAGAGACTGATACTGCCCAGCCACAGCTGCAGCAGTCAGCAGCCGGCCCCTCCAGGGCCGGACCTCATCTAGGCCGACCCCCAAGGGCATCTGCCGTCACGCAGTGTGCCCCTCAGGAGCCTTCCCCCAGCCTTGCCACACCCACAGGGCCCAGGTTGAGGCAGAGCAACAGGTCGGGCAGGGGCCGGAGAAGCTGTGCCTCGAACATGTCAGCCACAGCAGTCTGGCGCAGGATAAATGCATCGTGGCTGCTTCCTGGAAAGCGGGCATTGACAGCTAGGATGCGCTGCCTGTGGTCACACACCAGCTGTACATTGAGGGAATGGTAGCCCTTCCGGTTGCGGTAATCCTCGGCATTGTCGATAGGTGCCATCATAGCCACATGCGTGCAGTCAATGGCGCCCTGCACCATGGGGAAGTCGGCGATCCTGGCAAATCCGACTGCACGCTGCTCCTGCCTCTCTAGGGTCATGGGGAAGGAGATGAATTGGTGTCTCCTTGCGAAAAGGGCATCGGTGACCTGCCGGATGCAGCGATGCACGGCGAACTGGGAGATGTTCGCTATGTCCCCAGCAGCGGCTTGGAAGGAGCCGCTTGCATAAAAGTTCAGAGCCACCGTGACCTTCACTTCCACCGACAGAGAGGTCCTGCACATCAGCTGTGGACGCAGATCTCTGTGAAGCAGCTGGCAGATCTCTGCAACCACCTCCCTTCTGAAGCGCAGCCTCTTAACACAATGCGCGGCAGTCATGGTGAGATAGGACACCTGCTGCCGGTATTCCCTGAGTGGGTAAGGCCTACGTTGCCGACGCCTGATGGCCCCTCTGCGTCTAGGCATGGCTGCCCCCCTCACACAGCGTCTGCGAGCCCTTCGCACATAATGCTGGAACTGAGGGTTGGAACCCCATGCAGCCCCCATAATAAACTTGCAAACAGTGAAATCACAAGAGTCAAATTTCCAAGCTCTGGCCAGAAGCCAAAAATACCTCTATGTTTTCCCAAATCAGTAAAGTCTGTTCCTTGGTCTCTGTACAGAAATCCAAAGCACTGAAGTCATTGCAGCAAAATGGCTGGCCTTTATAGTTCAGTGTAAGTGCCCTTTAATTAGCGCTCCCCGAGGCCCGCAGGGGCAACTCTGCTGCGTTCCACTTCACAGTTCTTAACAGCGCCACGCCCACATTGGGCGGGCGCCACTGAATTTCCGGTTTGGGGCGCACAAACAGCGTTGCACGACGAAATGACGTCAGAAGCTGCGCGCGCAGCTGAGCGGGCGCAAACACTTTGCGCCGGCGCTAAATGTCAACTGAAGTTGGGCATAGGCGCAGATCGACCTGCGCCCGGGCGCTAAGTGCCTAGCGCTGGAAATCTACCCCTCTTATGGCGTTAACGGCTGGCGAACGCAACTGAATTTCTAGGCCAAAGTATTGTTTTGGCAGCCCATACTTTTCATGAGTTTGACAGCTCTTACTGTCAAACTCATGAATGAGTTTCCCCTCCCCTGATTGGCTGCACAGTGCTCACCTGATCCCAGCCGGCACATCGCACTAACTACGCCGCTGGATCAGGTAAGCACATCGCGCCGACATCTGAACCGGGCCAGTGACAGGAAATGCAAGCAGGCCCGGGCTTCAGATGTCGGTGCGCAGGGTGAGTGCACATCGGGGGCTTGCACGCGCGGCAAGCTCCCGATCCTAATTTCAGGGCCATTGTTGGTGCACAGTCGCTGAGGCTTGACTGTGCATGTTGCTTATGTGACCTGAAGACCTTGATCTTAACAATGGAATGCCCAGAGTGGAAATATATTCAGTTCCCAAGTCTGACATCCCTCAACTTGATAAGCGCAGAAGAAAATCACCAAACCACCGTATATAATTCAAAAAACAAGACAAAGATGATGTATGTACAGCTTGTAGTTTATTGTTGCCATTTTGATTTACTTTCAAATTTTCAATTCAAAGTCATTTACTGATACTATTTCATGGCAGGAGCGAAAGGAGAAACTTTACAAACAGAAATACTGTCAAGAGAGTGAAATATCCTCATGTGACATTTTCAATAAGTACACCAGGAGTTTTTCAACTGATTTCAATCTACCCAACAAAACAGTGTGAAAATGTTGCCAACTTTATTGATGATTGGCACAGGTGGACTATTATTCTTGCTTCTTATTCTTTGCAATAAATCCACTGGACAGTGAAATTATTATTCCCTTGTATTTAATAAATGAACATAATTCTAATAGGAAATGGTTTCTATTCACAAACGAGCATAAATCTCTAAGTTACATCACATCAGCTTAATGCTGAGAAATTAATTCATACTCTTTAAAAAAAAGCCAACAGTTAGAAAGAAGTCTAAATACTGGACTCAACATTGAGTTCAACAATTTCAGATCATAACCTCTGCCCCCATTTGCTCAGACTGCAGCTGTTGATGATTCTGCTATTCCTATTTCCACCTCCTCTAGACCCATCTTTTGTTTCTTTACTTGTCCCATTACCATCCCCATTTTGCCTCGCACCAACATCCCTTTTGTCATTTAATCTCTCCCGCCTTCCACCCTATCACAGACCTTCCCTTTTGTTCTTTCCTCCCCTCCCCCTTTCCCTGCTTCGTTACTTGCTTTAAAACATCTCTAACTATTTCCAGTTCTGATGAAAGGTCATCGAGCTGAAACGTTAGCCGCTACATCCCCTACCTCGGCAGGAGCCGGTGATGGGTCCCGAACTTGCTGCTGGCTCCAAACCGCTGTCCAAAGTGATTTTACATTGAGTGGGCTTGTTAAGCCTGCCCAGTGCAATTGCTGGCCAATTGAAAGTAGCGGGTCTGATAACGTCACTTGATGACGCGTTATCAGCCGGTTTCCTTAAAGGGACCATGCCCAAATTTATTTTGACAGTTGTGCTGTCAGTGTTTTACAGCATTGAGGTGCTGCAAACACTGACAAGCACTGCACAATGGCGCATGGATGCGCCCAGGATCTCCCAAGATTCCTCCATATGTTTATGGAGAGAGTCACAGCACGCAGGGAGGTTCTCTTCCCTTCCCATGGGCGGACGAGACCTCCCCAGGAGATCAACACAGCCTGGTTGCACATTGCACAGGAGGACACAAGCAGGGATGTCATCAGGAGAACCAGGCTGCAGTGGCACAAACCTTTCAATGATCTCAATAGATCACGAAACGTTACTGCAAAGACACACTCAACCTCATCCTGCTGTGCCACTCATCACATCCCCATCACTCTGCCTTCCCTAACCTACACCTGCACATCTTTACTCACACCAACTTACCTTGCACCTCCACCCATCCCTCTCTATCTACATTATCATTTCCCCATCTCACTAGCCACCCCTCACACTCACCCTCATCCTAGTGCCAGCATACCAACTAACAACACACAAGTTTAGGCACTTGTGTGTTTTAGCCAATGGTCATGTGAAGTTTCTCTTAATGTGCTGTCAAACATTGAAATCTTAATTTTCAACACTTTGCGTTCTTGGACAGATTTGTGTGCTTAGTGATTTGTGGTGAATGGTGAGACATAACGGTGCCACCCGCACTCCCCGGAATGGCGATGAGTGTGAAAAGAATGGCTTGGACATTGTAGTGATGCTTTATGGTGTTGGTGTGGGATGCTGCTAACCTGGCATATCATGTGGCAGCCAAAATGTACAGTGTCAAGTGAAGTAAATCTGGCCATGGTGGGGCCATCCCTGGCATTTCGGGCAGCCATGTGATCAGGTGCTGATGTCCTGTGCAGCATCAGTTGTTGCGGAGAAGGTTGGTGTTGTTGTTGGTGCTGCTGCTGTGCCTGGTGCTGCTGTTGGGGCTGATCGTGGTGGGATTCTGATGACCAAGGTGAGATAGTTTCAAGGGCACCGATGCTGATGTAATAGATGGCAAGTGAAGTTGAGATGACAGAAGCGATCTGTCAATGGTGAGAGAGGTTGTTACAATGAGATGACACTGGATAGAGAGTTTACTCCAAACACTTGCAACCTGCATAAAGCTCTATCTGTCTTCCAAATGCAGTAAGCAACAGCTTTTGAGCTTGGAAAGTGAACAGCTATGAGATGGGAGCTTTTATAGCACATTTGCAGCTGTCAAGTAATGAGATGATTTTATGGTCATACAACTCCCGACCTCTTTACCTGATGTGATCCCCAAGCAGTGTGGACCCCGTGGGCAACCTCGTAAATTTTAATGGTGAGCTGAAATTACTTTTTAAGTGGCTCTTAACAGGGTCATAATGACCTAAATTGCCTCCCCCGCTGCTGCATGTCGGGTCTGTTCAGCATTGACAGACCCGACATCTGGCAAAGTCACGTGACGGCGGGTTGACAGCGGGTTCCCATCCCGCTTTCAAAAAAAAATTATCCCACCCGACCGCCACCAAACGTGCCCGCTGACCCCCTAAAAAGTTCCCCCTGTTAACTCTGTTTCTCTCTCCACAGATGCTACCTGACCCACTGAGTATTTCCAGCATTTTCTGTTTTTATTTCAGATTTCCAGCATCCGCAGTATTTTGCTTTTGTAAATGCCATAAATTTTTTTTGATTTTTTTTGTTTTTTTGTTTGGGCCCATTTCTTTTGATTTCTTTGAATATTATTACTCAAACTGTGAGCTAGCTCGAGCAACGACATAATCAAAGGAACTGATGAGCTTCAGGTTACTATTCATTGTTACGGAATTTCATCAGCAGAGCTGCATTTATCAACTTGCGGCTACATTACTGATCCCAGTAAATCCTCCAAGCCAGTTCCCCTGATCAGATCTTAAGTTCCTGAGCCACAATTTTAGAAAAACACAGAAGTAAACAAGTACTTGTGTCATTTGCAACCGATTGATTTTTCAACATTGTTGTTTAATAATGAATCTCATTCTTTGAATCCCAACCTTGCGTAACAATTGCAATTGGACTTCCCTAAGATAATGTTTCACCTGAGAAAAGAATAGAAAGTCTTGCATTTATATAGCACCTTTCACAACCTCAGGACAAACCTCGTAAACTTTACAGCCAATGAAGTACTTTTTGAAGTATAGTCACTGTTGTAATGTAGGAAACGCAGCAGCCAATTTGCGCACAGCAAGGTCCCACAAACAGCAATGTGATAAAGACCAGATAATCTGGTTAATGATGTTGGTTGAGGGATAAATATTGGCCCCAGGATACTGTGGATAACTCCCCTGCTCTTCTTCAAAATAGTGCCATGGGATCTTTTATGTCCACCTGATGGGGCAGGCGGGGCCTCGATTTAACATCTCATCTGAAAGACGGCACCTCCGACAGTGCAACACTCCCTCAGCACTGCACTGCAGTGTCAGCCTAGATTATGGGCTCAAGTCTCTGGAGTGAGACTATGAACCAACAACCTTCTGACTCAGAGCCACTGGCTGACACTGAAAAGAAGAACTACCCAACATCCAGTCAATTCCTAGTGATGTTGGTTGAGGGATAAAATACTGGCCAGGACACCAGGGATAACTCCCCTGCTCTTTTTCAAAATAGTGTCATAGGATCTTTTACATCCAGTTGAGAGGGCAGATGGAGCCTAGATTTAATGACACAGAAGTTCGGGTCTCCACGGGTGAGTACGCACAGGGTACTCACCCGTAGGCCCAATGGAAGTGCCGGTTTCGTGCACTTAAAGGAAGGGGTTCAGAGGTTGAATGCGTACACTGGAGAGACAGCACGTGCGCATCGAACTTACGTTTTTTTTGCAGGTTTCTCCGGGAGGGTAAGTCTCCAGCAGTTACACTTTTAAAAAGCAGGCGCAAGGCTTGCTTTTAACAAGGTAAGCAGTGAATTAATTAAAATTAAAACATTTTTTCCACAGGTTTATTATTTTTAAATACTTTAAAGAAAGGTAAGTTTATTTTTTGCCCCATTAGAAAATGTAATTAATTTTTTCAAAAATTTAAATTATTGTTTAAAATAGTTATTTCATGTAATTTATAGTTATTTTAAAAATGTGATGTCTTTTTAAAAAATTATTTGAAGTTTTAGTGATGTTTTGGGGCTTATACATAAACATAGAAACATAGAAGATAGGAGCAGCAGTAGGCCATTGGGCCCCTCAAGCCTGTCCGCCATTCAATGCGATCATGGTTGATCATCCAAATTCAGTACCCTGTCCCTGCTTTCTCCCCATATCCCTTGATCCCTTTAGCCTTAAGAAATATATCTAACTCCCTCTTGAATATATTCAATGAATTGGCCTCAACTGCCTTCTGTGGTAGAGAATTCCACAGGTTCACCATTGTATTTACAGTATTTATAGATTTGACAGCTCTTCCTGTCAAACTTATGAATGAAGCTACCATTGGCTCTCCATGGCCCACATGATCCCAGGGGATGCTTTGAAATAACTGCGCTCCTGGGATACGCAAGCACTGTGCGCCGGCAGTTGGTGCAGGCCCAGGATCGGAATCCCACGCGGGCCCACAGCACAATGGCCGGCGCGCTAGGTAAGCGCAGGTCGGAGGCTTGCACCCGCGGGAAGCCCCCGACCCGAATTTCTGGGCCAATGTTTCATGGAAAAGGCATCACGTTTGACAGTGCAGCACTCCCTCACTGGAGTGCCAGCCTAGATTTTGCATTCAAGTCTTTGGAGTGGGACTTGAACCCATAACCTTTGGATGCAAGAGGTAGGAGTGTGAGCCACAACTGACACCGAGCAAAGATGGGGAAATTGGCCAGGGGAGGCAAAACCCATTCTTACTGAGTCCTCCGACAAATGTATTGCGACTAGACTGGTTCGCTACTCTATCTATTTAACAAAGGGCAGTGAGAAGCAAGGCTAACAGAAATATGAGATTCTAATTTCAGTGGGTGGGTGGCGAAGTAAGGAAAAAAATGAAGGCATAATATAATGAAAACTTGATTCTCGATTATTAAAATGCAAAATGTTCATTTTAAAAGCAGTGTTGAAAAAGTACAAGCAGACCTTTGTTGTGGGACTTTTAAGACCTGCAACAGAATGCAAATTAAAAATATGCACAGAACTCCAGAACTGTCATTTTTAGCTTAGGTGATGATAAATTATATAAGTTACAATAAAGAATTCTGCACCAAAGGTAAATGGCAATTTATAAGGCATCATTATAGCAAGCTAGCTATAAATCAACTCACAGGATTAAAGTAAATTAATTTGTGTGTCTCAAATACACTAAGTTGCTGTTTTAACAGTGCTATTAGATTATAATAATGATATTTATGTTGTTCAGTCTCTAAACGTCTTATTGAGCCCATAGTCATAAAGGAATGACAGGCGGTTAGAGCTTCATGAAACAGTAAGTTTGTAAGGAGCTGATGTTGATAATGACTATAAGATTATATTTGCTTTAAATCCTATCAGTGGCCTCAAATACTTTAGAATTTGGTCCCTTGTCAGCTGTTTTCCAGTTCACAGTCTTGGTGGACTGAATATCATAAAGGGGTGAAAGGGCAGAAGATGTTTCTTCTCCCCGAAGGTATTTAATCACAAAGATTTCCTACATTACAGCAGTGACTGCACTTCAAAAGTACTTCATTGGCTGTAAAGCAATTTGGGATGCCCTGAGGTTGTGAAAGGCGCTATAGAAATGCAAGTCTTTCTTTCTTTCTTCTTTCAAAGATTTTACGTAAACGAACAGGAAAGATGTTACGTAGAAATAGGCATTTGGAAATTGACTGCAGTTGTTGGTAATTCACATACTCAATTTTTGTAGTATCATCGCTCACCCAAGACATCGGTTAATTCTTTGCTTTCAGATCCATCATTAAACTTTAGAGAAATGAAAGCAAGTCTTGCATTTCTATAGCGCCTTTCACAACCTCAGGATTTCGCAAAGCGCTTTACAGCCAGTGAAGTATCTTGAAGTGCAGTCACTGTTGTAATGTAGGCCACTGTTGTAATGTAGAGAACCACACAATGGCCACTTTAGTGAAAATTCAAGTGATAAGAGACTTCTACTTACCGACAGTATATTTGACACTAATTTGCTACTGCCTTTCATTTTCACTCCATGACAGATAGCTATGAAAACACTATCCACCCCCTCTAATAACATCTCCCAGCAAAGACTTCCACAATCTGGATACTTGGACCAAACAGACTCCCAAGTCATCAGAGGTTGACCTGATAGAGGTCTTCGAGATGATGAAAGGGTTTGATAGGGTATCCGTAGAGAAGATGTTTCCACTTGTGGGGGAGACCAGAACTAGAGGCCATAAATATAAGAGAGACACTAATAAATCAATTAGGGAATTCAGGAGAAACCTGTTTACCCAGAGAGTGGTGAGAATGTGGAACTCGCTACCACAGGGAGTGGTTGAGGCGAATAGTATAGATGCATTTACAGGGAAGCTAGATAAACACAATATAGAGAACGGAATATGGCAGGAATGACGTATGAGGAGAGATTGCGTCGATTGGGCTTATATTCGCTGGAGTTTAGAAGAATGAGAGGGGATCTCATTGAAACTTATAGAATTCTAACAGGACTAGACAGACTAGATGCAGGAAGGATGTTCCCGATGGTCGGGGAGTCCAGAACCAGGGGTCACAGTCTAAGGATAAGGGGTAAGCCATTTAGGACAGAGATGAGGAGGAATTTCTTCACCCAGAGAGTGGTGAACCTGTGCAATTCTCTACCACAAAAGGCAGTTGAGGCCAATTCATTAAGTATATTCAAGAAGGAGTTAGATATATTTCTTAAGGCTGAAGGGATCAAGGGATATGAGGAGAAAGCAGGGACAGGGTACTGAATTTGGATGATCAGCCATGACCTCATTAAATGGTGGAGCAGGCTCGAGGGGCTGAATGGCCTACTCCTGCTCCTATCTTCTATGTTTCTATGGGCAGGATTTTCATTGGGCCATGGAGGCGGGATTGGAGGTGTGTGTGGGGTTAAAATCTCGAATTCCGGGGGGCACGAACCCATCCCGCCCCCAACCCGCCTCCATGCCAGTTTCAAAGGAAGCGGGTACCTGACCCGCACTGGGACTCGCCTCCCCGAGGCGGGAAGGAGATTAGTGCCAATTAGTTTTTAGCCTAATCCCTATTTTTATTGCTGTAGTGTGGGATTCCCGACGGCTCCAAACCACGCCATGTTAGCGAGGCGGACCGTCGGGCTGAAGGGCTTGGAGGGTTCGAGATGTCCAGAGTTCAGGTGAGCGATGGGTGCATGAGTGCAGAGGTAAGTGTGTTTGGTCTGTGTAAAGTGTTTAAAGAAGTTTTACTTACATTTACTTACCTTTACAACCTTCCTTCCTTCAGGTCTCGGCAGTCCCTCATCTCACCGGCACAGAAAGCAGAATGGCCGCGAGCTGTCAAAAGTTGCAGCATTCAGCTTTCTGTTCTGGAGAAATCTCTAAATCAGCCTGAGAGGAAGGAATTAACTTGGAGTACAGATTGTCAAACAGCTGTCAAACAATGATGTTTTATCTCTCAAAAACTTTTGACAGACGAAGGAAGGAAGGACGTTCTTGCCATGGAAGGAGTGCAGCGAAGATTCACCAGGCTGATACCTAGGATGGCAGGAATGACATATGAGGAGAGATTTTGTCGATTGGGCTTATACTCACTGGAGTTTAGAAGATTGAGAGGGGATCTCATCGAAACCTATAAAATTCTGTCAGGCCTGGGCAGACTAGATGCAGGAAGGATGTTTCCGATGGCCGGGGAGTCCAGAACCAGGGGTCATAGTCTAAGGATAAGGGGTAAGCCATTTAGGACTGAAATGAGGAGGAATTTCTTCACCCAGAGACTGGTGAACCTGTGGAATTCTCTGCCACAGAGGGCGGTGGAGGCCAGTTCATTAATATATTCAAGAAGGAGTTGGATATATTTCTTAAGGCTAAAGGGATCAAGGGATATGGGGAGAAGGCAGGGACAGGGTACTGAATTTGGATGATCAGCCATGATCTCATTGAATGGCGGAGCAGGCTTGAGGGGCCGAATGGCCTACTCCTGCTCCTATCTTCTATGTTTCTATGTTTCTAAATGTCAATCTGTGACGTCACCTGTTGCCGCGTGACCCTTAATTGGCCTGCTGGGCCAGCTGGGCGGGCTCAACAAGGTCAATCAAGTGAAAATCGCGTGGGTTGGCCACAATTAGATGGAGGAGGGACTACAACCCCGAAAGTTGGAGTCCCGCCTCCTACAAGCCTCCTCAATCAAAATCCAGCCCTATGTTTCTGTGAATAGAAGGATATGTTGATGGGGTTAGATGAAAAGCGGTGGGCGGAGCCTCGTGTGGAACATTAACACCGGCATGGACCTGAATGGCCTGTTTTTGTGCTGTAAATACTTTGTTATTCTTTGTGATACTTCATAGGTTAAAGGCCAGTTATCGGCTCCCACAATGAGTTAACTCATGGATGTTTGGTTCTCAAAAGCAACATGACAATGTTTTAGTCTGTTAAAAAGTTAAAGGTCCTTTTTCATTATGTACAGTTTTAAATTACACTCTTCCCCCTCCCCACCCACCACCCCCCCGCCACCCCACCCTCCCCCCATGCCCTCACACAATAGGGATAAAGGTTTTCATACAACTGTCAGCAAATGCTAAAAGAACATTTGCATTTTAATAACACCACTCAGAAAGATTTCAAAGCACTTCACATGCAGTAAGTTTCTTTGAAGTCCAATCACTATTACTATGTGCCCAACCGCAGCAGTCATTTTTGCGCACAGCAGGATCCCACAAAAAGCACTAAGATGAATGAGCAACTAATCTGTTTTTTGCTGGAGCTGGTTGAAGTAGGAATGTTTGACAGGACAATCCCTGCTCTTCTTTAATGCCCACTTTAGCATCAGAACAGTTAGACAGGGCCTCAGTTTAACCTCAGATTCAAGCAGCTATGACTCCCACAATGAAACACCCTTTATACATTCAGTGCTGCGCTGGTGTGTTAACCCATATTATTAATTTAAGTTCTGATGTCTGGCTCAAAGCCACAATTCTCTAGTCCAGAGGCCAGAGTGCTACCAACTGAGTCAAGCTGATGATATTCCTTCTATGAAGTAACTACCCATCTGGGTCCCAATAAAGAAGCAACCTACTGATCTTAGGTGATACGATAGCAAAATACTGCGGACGCTGGAAATCCGAAATCACAACAGAAAATGCTGGAAAAACTCAGCAGGCCAGGCAACATCCGTGGAGAGAGAAACAGAGTCAATGTTTCAGGTCGAAACCCTTCGTCAGAACTGAGAAAAAAAGCAGGAAATGAAACAGATTAAAACGCATGCTTTACGGGCTGGGAAATGGGGGAGGGGATGAAAGAACAAAAAGGAACGTCTGTGAGAGGTGAAGAGACATTAAGAGATATTCAAGGTGCGACGGGATTCCCTTAATATTCATCGAGAGCCATCCTTTGTTTCTTTACCTGTCCTATTACCATCTTGTCTCATCTTGAATATCTCTTAATGTCTCTTCACCTCTCACAGACCTTCCCTTTTGTTCTTTCATCCCCTCCCCCATTTCCCAGCCCTCAAACTTGCTTTTTAATCTGTTTCATTTCCTGCTTTTTTCTCAGTTCTGACGAAGGGTCTTCGACCTGAAACATTGACTCTGTTTCTCTCTCCACGGATGTTGCCTGGCCTGCTGAGTTTTTCCAGCGTTTTCTGTTGTTATTACTGATCTTAGGTTCTTATCTTTGTTTTAGTCCTCATGCGTTTCTGATGATGAAGCTACGGAATTTCCATGCAAACCTGCAGTCCTCCAATAACCCTGCATGTGTGTGACTGTACTCATAGCAGACTTTCCTTTCCATGTTCTTCCAATGAAGGTAGAATGAAAGTACCTCAGCAAAAAGCTATGATATCCCCAGGAAGACAAATAGTATCACAGACACTCCTCTTCATCAGATAGAGAAGAGAACCAGCCAAATAAAGGCATGAGCACTCTCAGAATTTTAGGGTCACAGTGAGTGACATTTTTTATTGTCTTGGCTAAGGTGAACTTAGCCATTGAAAATGATAATGGTAAAACTTTGCTGATGTGCAGGAAGTATTCACTGTTACTTGTCTCGAGGAAGGTTATACTTAGAGGGAGTGCAACAAAGGTTCACCAGACTGATTCCTGGAATGGGGAGAATGTCCTATGAGGAGAGGTTGAGTAGACTAGGCCTATATTCCCTAGAATTTAGAAGAATTAGAGGTGATCTCATTGAAAGGGGTATAGGGAGAGAGCGAGAATATGGTATTGAGATAGAGGTTCAGCCATGATCATATTGAATGGTGGAGCAGGCTCGAAGAGCTGAATGGCCTACTCCTGCTCTTATTTTTCTACGTTACTAGGGAGCATATAAAATTCTTCCAGGGCTTGACAGAGTAGATACTGGGAGGACGTTTCCCCTGGCTGGAGAGTGTAGAACTAGGGGACACAGTGTCAGAATAATTTCGTCCATTTAGGACTGGGATGAGGAGAAATTTCTTCACTCATAGGGTTGTGAATCTTTGGAATTCTCTACCCCAGAGGGCTGTGGATGCTCAATTGTTGAGTATACTCAGGATAGAGATTGATAGATTTTTGGATATTAAGGGAATCAAAGGATATGGGGATAGTGAGAGATGCTGGAGTTAAGGTAGAAGATCAGCCATGATCGTATTGAATTGTGGAGCAGGCTCGAATGTTTGAATGGTCTACTCGTGATCCTATATTGTAATGTTCTTATGTTCTTATGTTCAACTAGCCAGCATCACCTAGTTCCTGGATATATCTCATGATGATGCTGGTGCACTTTGATGCCAGGTAAAGCCTCAGAGAAAAGGCCTTCTTGGTAATTAGAATGACTCCTATTTATTTTCTGATGACCCCAGTAGGCATGTGTCACATCATGTGGTGTCCACAATGTGTCTCACAAGGCTACAGCTCAAGGCTGCCGTGACTACACTTAAAAGGCTGCAGCTCTTGTCAGATGAACAGATTCTAAGTAGCAATAACAAGTTCAACATCGCCTCTGCCAAAAATCCAAACTTTACAATTATCCTGGAGCAAACCAGTTGAACATTCAGGTCACATTCTGATCATTTACATTTCTTTCAAATTCGAGAATGACTCCTTTGACCTCCTTTAGCACACTAGACTGCAAGACCTTTTGTTCTTATGTTCTGGTTAAGTTCCATCTGAGTGTATGTGCAACCCCAGTGACCCAAGATTGAATGAATGCACCTATTTTAATGTTGTGCAGTGTATTTAATTTGTCCCATTTAACATCGGAGGTAAATTTCTTTACCTCGGAAGCCATTTTTAGTATTTGGCAGACCTAATAAATCTTGCTGTTGTCTCCATATGGTAGCCTGAGGTAAAAATGATCAAAGAGCTGATCCTGAGAGCTGTGACCTCAAACAAAAGTATATATAAAACCTACCCGGTTCACTAATGTCCTTCAGGGAGGGAAATCTGCCGTCCTTACCTGGTCTGGCCTATACATGACTCCAGACCCACAGCAATGTGGTTGACCCTTAACAGCCTCTGAAATGGCCTAGCAAGCCATTCTGTTAAGAGTAATTAGGGATGGGCAATAAATGCCGGCCTTGCCAGTGATGCCCACATCCTGTGAATGAAAAAATAATCTAATGCTTCACTCGAAGATTTGGATTTCTGATTTCTTTCGGTCATCAACAATAGCAATATAATTATCTTCTCTGTCACTAAAGACAGATTATCCGGTCGTTATCACGTTGCTGTTTGTGGGAGCTTGCTGTGCGCAAATTGGCTGCCGTGACTACACTTAAAAAGTACTTCATTGGCTGTAAAGCACTTTGGGACGTCCTGAGGTCGTGAGAGGCGTTATATAAATGTAAGTTCTTTCTTTTCTTTTATGTTTTAAGATTTTATCAAAGCAAGTATGCTATGTGGCCCTTTAACTACTGGAAGAAAAGTTGATTTGTATGTTCCGTCACACCTATTCTTATCATTCCTATTTTGCTTCATTTTTTTCCACACACAGAGTTAAATCTTATGAGTAACCTTTATGATACTTCACGATTATTTTTTTTTAAAACAGAACATGCAATTTTAACAGTGGAAGCATTATTTCGTAGTGAATAGAAAGAACAATGAGTAACAGTCCTGAAAATGTGATGCTCACTTTAAAAGAGTAAAATGTATCCAAAGTACTAATTAAACTATAAGAATTAAAGAAAAGAGACTGCGCTTTGTGTCCATTTTTGAAGGACAGCAAGTTTAATACAATTATCTTTCTGTCACACTGCTATCAACAGATGCTAGGAAGGACTCAATGCATTGCTAAGGTAGCTTTGAAAGGAATAAAAGGAATCCCACACAACTGCCTTATTCATATAGATATAATGCAGCCACAGTATTTTGCTTTTGCCTTGGAATTGTACCTCAGGCTCAGCCATCTCATTCCATGGCTATATCTGTTGGGTTGTCTGAATGTTTCTCCACCATCTGAAGACCTCCTTCCTGGCCCTCGCCTGCTCCACGAGCACCTCCACTGCAGCATCACAGCCATTCTTCTCAGAAAATGTAAAAAAAAAAAATCACATCTCCTCAAAATCACCAATGAAAAGATACCTGCGCTTTCAGAGGCGCAAGCTCGCTTTAAAGATGCAGCAGGGTTACATGATGTCCCCGCCCTCCCAAATGGCGAGCTGTCTTATCAGTGCATTTCATTAATAGAATGTAAATGAATCCCAGCCATCAAAGTGGTTTGCTGGTTGACACTGGCCATCGTTCCACCTATCACCAGTGCTGATGGTGCAAATCAACCCATGTGTTTCCTCATGTATAATACAAGATGCCTAACCTTTCAATACCGTACCCAAATTTGCTTGAGCTTATGAGGTCGTTAGCCACCAAAAACGATTAGGTAATACCAAGTAAAAATGAGGAGTCACTAGATTGCCAATAGGACTGGCGTAAAATTGTTTGTTACTATGGGTACCTGTACTGTTAATATTATTGATTTATCTGTAAAATTTACCACTGCATTTATACTGTTAACCCTAAAGCTGGTTTTAAGGCTTTGTTTTATTGCGGCTAATGAATGTAATGGGTTTATTATGTAATTGATGAGTTGTAACAAGTACTATCATATTTAAATAAATATGTTTGACTCAAAAAAAAACGATTAGGAGGTAAATGGAGAGGTAGACTTGGGAGTTGGTCCAGTGAGTTAAATTGGATGGTGAGGCAGTTTCCTTTCCTGCTGAAAAAGGGATTGATTTAACACTTGAGAAAAGGACCACAACATGGACAAAGTGTCCACTTCTTCCAGTCAATACACAAACAAACAGACAGTGATGGTGCATACAGCTGAAAAGACTCAAAGAATATGGACATAGAGAGGTTGAGTGAATGGCTATGACTCTGATTATCATTTCATCACAGTATACAGAAGCAACTGATTGTTGGCAGGCAAATACTGAGACAGCTAGTTGTAGATGTTTGTTGGTGTTCAGTGTATCCCTTTCCCATGCAAGCCAATAACTTACTCTCACAGTCAACCTTTCAACCCACATGCCAACTTGTTAGCTTTTTTATTGGGACTAGACAGTGTCGCCCAATATGATTGGTTAGAAGGAGTGAAATCTGCCATAATCAATCAATTAAATATTATGTTGTTAGTTGGTGTCAGCTGTGTCTCAGTTGGTAGCACCCTTACCTTTGAATTTCATGAAAGTTTAGGGGTTCATAATCCCACCCCAGAGACTTGAACACAACAAATCTAGGCTAACACTCTAGTGCAGTACTGAGGGAGTGTTGCACTGTCGGAGGTGCTGTCCTTTGAATGAGATGTTAAACCAAGGCCCCGTCTGCTCTCTCAGGTGGACATAAAAGATCCCCTGGCACTATTTTGAAGAAGAGCAGGGGAGTTATCCCTGGTGTCCTGGCCAATATTTATTCCTCAAACATCATCACTAAAAACAGATGATCTGGTCATTATCACATTGCTGTTTGTGGGAGCTTGCTGTGCGCAAATTGGCTGCCATGTTTCCTATATTACAACAGTGACTACACTTCAAATGTACTTCATTGGCTGTAAAGTGCTTTAGGATGTCTGGTGGTTGTGAAAGGCGCTATAGAAATGTAATACCCACTGGAAATGTTATGTACGCTAAGTATGGTTATCAATCTTTAACTTAGACACTGTATTATCATTGTTATAAATCCCTGGGTTAAAGTTGCCCATGTGAAGGTACGGCAAGAACTTTTAAGGACACAATGTGACTAAGAGCAGACTTTCCATAATTCTGCACCAGTATCAACTGTTGCAGACAGTGAGGCTGCGCAGTCTCCAGGCAGAAACCCCAGGAGGAAGGGGTGGAGTCGGGTTTTTCGAGCGGGAAAACGGGAGCGACTGGAAGAAAAGAGGGCAGGAGCTCTGAAAAGAGGGCTCAGGAGGCAAATGGCTGCCGCATCCCGTCCCGGGCTTCTAAACTCAGCCGCCGCCCTTCGTATTAGTAGCTCTGCATCCAGAACTCAAAGTGGGATTCAGTGATCGTGAAGAGAATTCAACGAAGGGGTTCGGAGTTGTAAGTCTTGCAGACATTATACATACCATGAGCTCCAACTTAAGCGCGCCAACGAAAGAGTGCACTCGAATTTGGATACAGGGACAGATTCTCCTTTGAATCCATATAAATGGAGAATGTATGTTTATTATGTCTAGATTCATTCTAATGTATGCAACCGTCTAATTTAGGTCATTGACCCATAATCTTCTTATACTGTCTGACGTTAAAACTATAAAGTAAGATAATTAGAATTAAGCCATTGTAGTAGTGATCTCCTTACTGGACTATAGAATACTGTCTACAACAGAGACCACATCTCACATATATCTAGAGAACCGTGAAGGGGTTACAGAAATACAAGTCCTTCTTTCTTTTACCCTTGTTGTTTGCATACAGGCTCAACAACAATAACACCTCCCAAACACGTGACCTCTACCACCTAGAAGGACAAGGGCAGCAGGCACATGGGAACACCACCACCTCCAAGTTCCCCTCCAAGTCATACACACCACAGTGACTTGGAAATATATTGCCGATCCTTCATCATTGCTGGGTCAAAACCCTGGAACTCCCTCCCTAACAGCACTGTGGGAGTATCTTCACCACACGGACTGCAGCGGGTCAAGAACATGGCTCACCACCACCTTCTCAAGGGCAATTAGGGATGGGCAATAAATGCCAGCCTTGCCAGCGACGCCCACATCCAATAACCAAATTTAAAAAAATATAAATCGCCTTTAAAGTAGAAAATCATCCAAAGGCACTTCACAAGGGCATAATCAGACAATAGCTTTAAGATGAGCAGATGGGTTTTTAAGTGTCACTGTTATAGGTGGTTTATTTAGTAAAATCTCCAAAAGACATATAACTTGCTAATATTCAGCCTTTAAAAACTTTTAGGGGGGCAAAATTGGCTCGCGCCCCCTTTGGGGTGATAACTTTTAGCGACCCAAAAAAGTTAGCGCCCCCGTGCCTGAAATTGAATGGTAGCGCCCAAAGGAGGAGGTGAGCTGCGACTGGAAGCGCTCCCCCTCCCTCTTTGGGCGCTCCCATCGAATATCACGGCACTACGTGCAACAGCGCCACGCGCGTTGGCACGTAGCGCCGTGGTACTGCAGACCCTCCTCCCCTGATTAAAGGGGAGGGGCCTAGCTCAGCGTGCACCGGGACCCTGCTGGACCACTGGGGAGTGGGGTGCCGGTAAAAGAGCCCGGCACTCAAGAGGGGTGCGATCGCGGCCGGCACCCCACAGGAGGAGGCGAGAGAGGGCAAGTGCTGGCAGGTGGACCAAAAAAGAATGGCCGCCCGGCACCTGCCCTTTAATTATCACTGCCCCGGCCGCAAAAACGCCCACCTGACTCTGTCGGACATAGCGTCCGGCGGTAGGTCAGGGGGCGCGAGCCAAGTTTACGGCCGGGACGCGAGTGGGGCGCTGCGCACGGCGATGACACCACCGCTGGAGGCGCAGCGCCACTGCTGAATTTCGTGAGAGGCATTAGCCGTGCCGCGCCCGGGCGCTAGTTGCTTTGCGTCCAGCTAGCGTCCCCTCGGGACGCTAACAGGAGGCGCAAAGCAACCAAATTTCCCCCCCTTAATTTTTTCCGAAAGGGTTTTTTGAGGGCATTCCTGGCTGATGTGTTATGGTTTGCTTTCTTTAAGACTGCTGTTGCTTTTTATTTCAGATAAGTAGGTCGCTCCCTGCTGTGAATGCATAAAGTGGCATTATTTGAATTTCACTGTCGCTGCATTTGTCGAGCTGCCAGACTTCAGCAACCAAATAGGGAGTGGGGCTGGAGCAGTAATGAGTTTATTTTATAATTAAAAACACATTTGCACTGAATTTCCCAAACATAAACATTTTGAAAACAATATACAACAGTGATCCAGACCATTAAGCAATTTGTGGGTGAGTTGTAACGCTTTGTTAGATTCTGTAACTTTGAAAGCCAGTTACTCTTTGGTTCCACACTCGTGGTGTTACCGTGCAGTAACCGAGGAGAGAGCCTGTACTGTCCATATAAGAGCAGTCAGCACCCACGGAGAAATGTGAGAAGTACCAATGATCAATAAGGTTAGAAACCACAGCCCCATAGCTGTCAGTTAAGTGCACATTAAATTCATCTCTCTGTACCTGCTGCTGCAACCACACTTTTTGTGCACATTTGTGGATATTTTAATGATTGCTGCCTCCAATCCTTTTTGTTTCCACCAAGAGTTAACCCAGTAGAAAGGGTCAAAAGAGTAATATAGCGCAGACATTTCAGCAAAAGGTATGAACGGAAGAACTTTGGATGACATCTACTGCCCACTATTTTAATAGAGGGATTAATACACTTACTTGAAATGGGTCCGTGCCTCTGTTAACATAAACAACTTCTGGCAGAAAATCCATAATCCTGCTCTGCACCAAAGCAATGGCGGATCAGCATTTCCCAGCGCCGCGCGAGGTTACGCTCCTGACTCCAGTGGAAATCCAGAGGTCAGTCAATTTTAAAAGCTGAGCAGGCCCCCCAGTCAATAGTGGCATGGCTGAGATACCTTGTTTGTGGAGGGTGAAAACTGCGGCATTGTCCCAACAGGCCCAACCCAACCCAAAGAACATTCTGGCATAAGTGGTCTTAGAAAGAAAGGCTTGCATTTATAGAAGAACCTCAGGATGTCCCAAAGTGCTTTACAGCCAATGAAGTACTTTTTGGAGTGCAGTCACTGTTGTAATGTAGGAAACATGACAGCCAAGTTGCGCACAGCAAGGTCCCACAAACAGCAATGTGATAATGACCAGATAATCTGTTTTAGTGATGTTGGTTGAGGGGTAAATATTGACCAGGACACCGGGGATAACTCTCCTGCTCTTCTTTGAAATAGTACCATAGGATCTTTTACGTCCATCTGAGAGAGCAGACAGGGCCTCAGTTTAACGTCTCATCTGAAAGACAGCACCTCCGACAGTGCAGCGCTCCCTCAGCACTGCACTGGAGTGTCAGCCTAGATTTTTGTGCTCAAGTCTCTGGAGTGGGACTTGAACCTACAACCTTCTGACTCAGAGGCAAGAGTGCGGCCCACTGAGCCACAGCTGACACAATATCTTCGCCGTAAGGCCATTTTCCTCACAACAGCCATTCACTTTGCAAGGAAAGGAACTGGGCCTAATAAGGAAATGTTGGCTAGCATTCCTGGGGTAGCCAGATAACGAGGCACGCTGTACACTACCTCCTTCAGCAGGGTTGGAAGATGTCCCTCCAACTGTTGACTGCTATGGTGGCTGCCGAAGGCTGCCCACCTTTTGGCTCTGAATGAGTCCTTTGAATGGGGTGATTCGATGGCACAGATCTTGAGTTGACTTGAGCTGTCGTCCTCGTTTCTTCCTCACATGCCCCTATTTCCCCAATCCGCTATATTCCGGCCCTCCCCACTTCCCACTTTGTCCTCCTATCACCCGCCCCTCAATTCTCCCCTTCAGCCCCTCTTTCTTTTCCCTCTCCGCCTCTCTTCTTCTGCTCCTCTCTTTATCTCTCACTCCTGCTTTTTCTCCCTTACCCTTTGACATAAGAAAACTACTAAGCACTTGGTTTGAGTATAAAACAAGGCTTTAATCAACTGTTTCACAACCATGAGATTCTAGTTACATCACTAGTTCCTGGTTACAAAAACGTCCTGAGCAAGCTGGGCCCACGCCCGATTATTTATACTTTCCTTGGACGGCGCCACCAGCTGGCCACCCAGTGTTATCTCATGAGTCATTTCTACATGAATGGTAAGATTCATGACACCCTTCACTCCTTCGCTTGTCCCAGCTGCCTCCTTCCCTTCCCCTCATCCCTTACCTTTGTGCAATTCTCCCCTCTGCCCATTAACCCTGCTTGACCTGAATCCTATATGTGGTCTTCAATCCCTGGGATAGAATTTCATCAGCGTTCTCCCAATCTCCTGCCATTACTTCAGTGGAAGATCAGCGGAAATCCCAGAGATATCGTCATTTTCCGCTGACACATTTAAAATGAGTTTTTCCACTAGGATAAAAGGCTGGATTCTCCACCAAGAAACTGCCTTTACTGAGGCAGGATACCAGGGGAGAATGAGGGATAATTGAATCGATGAACCCGACCACTGCCTCCCAGCGCTGACCTTTATTTCCCTCCCTTGCCCCACTGGGACTGCAATGGGCTGCCCTTCCACAGCTGCTGCATCTGAATGGTGGTGGGAGGAGATGGGGAGGAGCGGTGGGAGAGGGGAAACAGAGCCTGGGACTCTGTCAGATTTTCCTGGTATCTGATCCGGCTACTGTTACTTCCTGGGACTGCCAGAGTGAAGACGGCAGTAGACCCCCTGGAAGCAGTAGTAACGGCTCCGAGATCCTCCAGTGGAGGGAGAGGACCTTGTAACAACGGCCTGTATTTTCCGATGCCTACGAGCTGTGTACACACACGTAGGGACATCGGAAATGCCGGTTTCAGACACGCCTGCCCTGGAGAAGGGTCTCTGCGGGGGAGAGAGTTCCGCTTTCTGCAGAACCTCCGCCCGCAGAAAACCCTTAGAAATCTTACGTCTGATAAAAGCTTGCACAAGGCTTGCTTTTACCAGCATAAGAGTTGGAAAAAAGTTTTTTTTAAAGTTTCACTCCTTTATAATTTAAAAATACTTTAAAAAAAGGTAAGTTTATTTTTAGCCCCTTAAAAAACTTTCATTATTGTTTTCAAAAAATTAAATTTTTGTTTAAAATATTTAACTTATCGTAATTTTAACTCATTTTAAAAATGTGATTTAAAAAAAAAATTATTTAATGTTTTGGTGTGTTTTTGGGGTGATCTCCATTCATATATTTGACAGGTCTATCTGCCAAAAGTATGATGGGAGATTCCCTTCTTCTATTGGATGGCCTGGCCCACGTGATCCCAGGGACACTTGCGAACCGCCTGCGCCCCCTGGGATACGTGGGCCCTGCGCAATTCAACTGTGGAGAGGGCCCAGGAGCGGAAGTGTCCGGACCTCGGGAGCCCTCAGGTAAGTGCGTAGACTTTTTACCGATAGGAGGCCTCCGCACGCGGGAAGCCTCCAATCGGATATTACGAGCCATGGTCTTCTCTTTTCAGTCTGCCACCACCCCCCGCCCCCCCCCCCCACTCACCTTCCTGTTTAAATGGCTGCTGGTTTGCTAATGTTCAAGGCGGTTCTGCTCCTTTACGTGCCAAGCCACCTCTTCTTGTGGTGTAGTTGGAGACTCGCAGGGCAGGATTTTCATTGGGCTATGGAGGCAGAATTGGAGGCGTGTAGGGGGTTAAAATCCCGAAATCGGGGGGCATGAACCCATCCCGCCCCCAACCCGCCTCCATGCAAGTTTCAAAGGAGGCGGGTACCCGCCCAGCACTGGGACCCGCCTCCCCGAGGCGGGAAGGGGATTAGTGCCAATTAACTGCCTGTTAACAGGTAGTTACCAGGCAGTTTTTAGCCTAATCCCTATTTTCATTCTTGAAGTGTGGGATTCCCAACAGCTCCAAACCACGCCAAGTTTGCGAGGCGGGCCGTCGGGCCGTCGGGCTGAAGGGCTTGGAGGGGTCGAGATGTCCGGTGTTCAGGTGAGTGATGGGTGCATGAGTGCAGAGGTAAGTGTGTTTGGTGTGTTTAAAGTGTTTAAATAAGTTTTACATACCTTTACTTACCTTTACAGCCTTCCTTCCTTCAAGTATCGGGAGTCCCTCATCTCACCGGCACAGAAAGCAGAATGGCAGCGATCTGTCAAAAATTGCAGCATTCAGCTTTCTGTTCCGGGGAGATCTCTAAATCATCCTGAGAGGAAGGAATTAACTTAGAGTACAGATTGCCAGTGTTTGACAGCTTTAAACAGCTATGAAATGCTGATATTACATGTCAAAAGTTCTTGACAGATGAAATATCAATCTGTGACGTCACCTGTTGCCGGGTGGCCCTTAATTGGCCTTATGAGCTCAACAAGGTCAATCAAGTCAAAATCGCGTGGGTTGGCTACAACTTGATGGAGGCGGGACTACAACCCTGAAAGTTGTAGTCCCGCCTCCTACCCACCTCCTCAATGAAAATCCAGCCCGCATGATCCTTCTCGGTGGCAGGAGTCCCATCGGGAGCCCACCGTGCATCAGCAGTGGCTTCCAACCCAGGGAAATGCGTGCGGATTGGGGTGGCTTCGGAACTTCTGCCCTGAAGAGAAGAAATCAGCTCGATATGACATGGGACTTTTCAATACATTTTCACTCGGTATGTTGCAACCCGCAGAACAATTTGACCACATATTTGATTAAGTATATGGCTAAGTTTAGTGATGTTTCCAAGATGAATTAAAAACATTTTTATCTGTTTATTCTGTTAGAAATTGTACGTTTAACACCAGATCCTCAGCTTATTAAGATACCAAGGTGGTTGGAATGAGGATTCATTAAAATAGCATTTTGAGCCTTTCTGTTGGTTTGACTTCTCCTACTTGCCTGTTCTTCATTGGCAGTGGTTTCCACTATGGCTAGTCGCATTTCAACTAATCAACACCATTCAGTTAAGTAGTAATTTGTGATGTTTGGCCTGTTCTTCTTTATGAAGCAGCTCAGCAGGATTTTGGAGCCCATTGAAATCTTGTAAATTGGAGGTGTGACACTTTGATGTGTAATGAACTATTTCCTACACCCTGCAGATGCATGCTAATTATAAGAATTTTAATCATATTGATAGATGGTAATTTAGATAAATGCAGCCATCCTTCGAGTGTTAGTGCAATTTTTCAAAAGTACTAGTAGATCTAGAGTGACGTTGCTCCTTGATGACCTCAGACTCGGAGTGTAGTTTCTGATGTTTACAATCACACTCCAACCTAATTGGAACAGTACTTCTCCCATTGTTCACCAATATCAAAAACTTACTGCACCAATATATCTCAAGACTGACACAAATTGCACATCACTGAGAGTGAAAGACACAGACCTCACAGAAATAATGGATTGATTTTCCTTCATATTGCACAAAGGGAAAGCTCAGGCTTCAGGTGTGGTCCTCCTGTCCATCTTGCTCATCTTGTCCCTCAGACCCACCTCCTGCATCCGACCACACATCCGCGCCAGCAATAAGACCGCCTATTTCCGTCTCTGGAACATTGCTCGACTCCACCCCTGCCTTAGCTCATCTGCTGTTGGAACCCTCGTCCATGCCTTTGTTACCTCTAGACTTGACTATTCCAACACACTCCTGGCCGGCCTCCCACTCTCTGTAAACTTTTACCTTCCGTAAACTTTGAAACCATCTAAAACTCTGCTGCCCCAAGTCCCATTCACCCATCACCCCTGTGTTCGCTGATCTACCTTGGCTCCCGGTTAAGCAAGGCCTCAAGTTTAAAATTTCTCATCCTTGTTTTCAAATCCCTCCATGGCCTCGCCCCCCTCCCTATCTCTGTAATCTCCTTCAGCCCCACATGCCCCCCGAGATATCTGCGCGCCTCCAATTCTGGCCTCTTGGGCTTCCCCGAGTTTAATCGCTCCACCATTAGCTGCCGTGACTTCCCTAGGCTCTAAGCTCTGGAATTCCCTCCCTAAACCTCTCCACCTATCTCCCTCTCTTTCCTCCTTTTGGTCACCTGCCCTAATATCTCCTTATGTGGTTCGGTGTCAAATTTTGTTTGATAACGCTCCTGTGAAGCGCCTTGGGCTGTTTTACAATGTTAAAGGTGCTATATAACTGCAAGTTGTTGTTGGAGTAGTGAAGAAGGTATAGGGGAGAGATCGCACGCTTTCTGGGCTATTCCCTGCTGCTTCTGCAGTAGGCACAGTCTGAGTGTGACTTTTTCTAATGAGGCGAGAGTGGGGGCGCTCTTTACTTTCCTCTGACATCGACCGTGGCTCACACGGACAGAGGGGTGTTCCGACGATACTGGTGGCGTGGCGTGTGCCTGGACATTGTGCAGACCGCAGTGTCTGCTGTGGTCCCAGTAGCAGGCTGAAGAGCCAAGAAGATAAAAAAGTAATAAAAATATGCTCCCCTGCAAGATGATCTTCAAAGCTTGGGGTCTCCTAACAACTACTCACTAGATCACTAGAAAGTCCCTAAGACAGTATATATATATGTATGACTTGATTACTAATAATTAGTAGCCTGAAAATTACTGGGAGCAGAGTTGCATGAACGTAATGCAACCATAACAAATTCTTCTCTGCGATTTTAACTTTGGCATTAACTTGTTACAAATAAATAGCAGAGGGAGGGCTTTGAAATAAGAACATAAGAACATAAGAAATAGGAACAGAAGTAGACCATTCGGACCCTCGAGCCTGCTCCGCCATTCAATAAGATCATGGCTGATCTTCTACCTCATCTCCACTTTCCTGCACTCCCTTGATTCCCTTAATATTCAAAAATCTATCGATCTCTGTCTTGAATATACTCAACGACTGAGCCTCCACAGCCCTCTGGGGTAGAGAATTCCAAAGATTCACCACCCTCTGTGTGAAGACATTTCTCCTCATCTCAGTCCTAAATGGCCGACCCCTTATTCTGAGACTGTGACCCCTGGTTCTAGACTCCCCAGCCAGGGGAAACATCCTCCCTGCATCTACCCTGTCAAGCCCTGTATGAATTTTGTATGTTCCAATGAGATCACCTCTCATTCTTCTAAACTCTAGAGAATATAGGGCTAGTCTACTCAATCTCACCTCATAGGACAATCCCCCCATCCCAGGAACCAGGCTGGTGACCCTTCGTTGCACTCCCTCTATGGCAAGTATATCCTTCCTTAGGTAAGGAGATCGAAACTGTACACAATACTCCAGGTGTAGTCTCACCAGGGCCCTGTATAATTGCAGTAAATAAAATGATTGCATTGTGTTCACACAACATTGAAGAAAGAAAATTGCAGGCAATTGTTTCGTATTGAGGCCTTGATATCTCTGAGGTAAGACAAGAGCTCTCGGTGACTCATGCAAGGGCTGCGGTATATTGTTAAGAACTACTGGAAGCAGCTCTCAATGCCTAGGGCAACTCAGAGTTGAAATTATAATTTTCTTGCAATATAATTAAGTAGACAGAAGTCTGAACCAACTTGTCCTCCAGAAAGCCATGATGTTGGATTGAAACCGTAGGGCTGGATTACTCTGTGCTGGCTTGTTCTCTTGCATTCTCTGCCATTTCTAACCCATTACAATTGAAGTATCAAGGCCTGGAGCTTCCGCTCAATTGTGCTGGTATTTCCGTCGTAACCAGCGCAAAAGATCGCGGAATTTTAAGTGCAATTTACGTTCAGCGCAGATCGAGTTTCTGCGCTCTTTTGCGCTAGCTTAAAAAACATCGCGCTGGAAGCAGACCCTGCCCACAAAACTAGCCACGCCCCCACCCAAGGTGAACTAATCCTCATTGGGAGGTTCCACAAACAGCGTTCGTCTGTGGGCCTTCGGAGATGGCTGCAAAAATTAAGCTGGATGTTTTGGGCGCAAAAATCACCAACCGGCACGTTTTAAAAGCTTTTGATTTTAAATTTTGTTTTAATTTACTAAGAAACTGATTTCTCGCGCGTGCATGGTTATTTCCATTGTTAAGCCGCTGAGTGGCCTGCGTGGGTCCTCCGGAACGCTGCGGCATGGTGCAGCTTAACGGGAACATTGTTTTCCAAAACGGGCGCAATTTTTGGGTCGCAATTTGCGCCGGAATCACCGACTGCGCCCAAAGCGGAAACTCTGCTCCCAACGGTTTACTGGTTTGGAAATCTGCAAACAGCAGAGCTGCTGAGATTGGATGCGGGGAGCTGGAGCCGTGATGTTTCTTTGTGCGGCGGTGCCTGAATGAACCGTTCCTGTCCCATAGCTTAAAGCTGGAATTTCCGTTGCACACTGTTAAAACTGACTCGGCACGGACATGCGGCGAAAACCGATCCCATTTGAACGAGACGGCCATCCAGGAATAAAGGGGGAAGAATTGGGCTGGTTTGCGCCTCTCGTTAGCGCGCCTGGGGGGGTCGCTAACGGGGCGCAAATCCCCAAGCGCCCGGGCGCGGTACCGCCGACACCTCCAGTGAAATTCAGCGGGAGGTTAGCGGTGGCGGTAGATGCTAGTGCCCCGTGCCGCTGCGCCGCCGGCGATGATGTCATCGGCATGCGCAGCGCCCCGTTCGCACCCCCAGTCGCAAACTTCCCTCGTGCCCCCTGACCTATTGCCAGACGATATGTCCGACAGGATCAGGGGGGCGGTTTGGCAGCGGCAGTGGCGCGACTTAAAGGGCAGGTGTCGGGCAGCCATTTTTATTTTGGCCAGTTGCCAGCACCTGCCCCCTTTGGCTTTTTTATGCGGGGTTGCCGGCCGCGATCGCTCAGCCCGGCGCTCCTGCGGGCTGTTTTCACGGCACCCCGCTCCCCGGCGGTCCAGCAGGGCCCCAGTGCGCGCAACACTCGGCCCCTCCTCTTTAATCGGGGGAGGAGGCCTGCAATGATGCGGCGCTACGTGCCGCCGCATGTAGCGCTGCTGCAGGTAACACCGCAAAATTCTGTAGTAGCGCCCCAAGCAGGAGGTGGAGTGCTACTACTGCATTTACAGCGGGGGAGGGGCTGCTAACTTTTTCTGGGCGCTAAAATTAGCACCCCAGCGACCTGAGCACCCCAAAATAGGCGCCACCCAATTTTTCCCTCAAAGACTGCAGCCAAAGCAGCATTATGGAGAGGATGGAGTGTGTCAATGCTATCTCACCCTGTAGAAAGATAAGAACAAAGTTACTTGTCTTATGCAAGGCTGCCAAGGTGAGTGAGCAAACACATGGCAACATCTTAATTTGTTGTTTTGCCCAGCACTGAGAACCTGACATAGCATCACATAGAAAGACCGCAGGGCACTTCGGAAATTGCTGATCTCTGTAAATGCACAGGCCACATTGCCATATCCTAGTCTGCCACAGATGTGCATTGAATGAGTCTGGTATCAAGCAGAAAGCAATATGTCAGACAGACTAGATGCAGGATGTTCCCGATGGGGGGCGAGTCCAGAACCAGGGGTCACAGTCTAAAGATAAGGGGTAAGCCATTTAGGACTGAGATGAGGAGGAATTTCTTCACCCAGAGAGTGGTGAACCTGTGGAATTCTCTACCACAGAAGGCAGTTGAGGCCAATTCATTAAATATATTCAAGAAGGAGTTAGATATATTTCTTAAGGCTAAAGGGATCAAGGGATATGGGGAGAAGGCACGGGCAGGGTACTGAATTTGGATGATCAGCCATGATCTCATTGAATGGCGGAGCAGACTCGAGGGGCCGAATGGCCTACTCCTGCTCCTATCTTCTGTGTTTCTATGTCAACACAAGTTCCTTACTGTTGCATGTCCACACCCTCCCCTAAGATTTCTGTTGCCTTGGGCAATTTGGTACACCTGCTTTCACAATGCTCTTTCTTAAATATGTCACTACATTGCTCAGAAGATGGTCCTGAAATAAAAGGGGCCACAGATACTAATTTAATAGCCTTCTGGACCACAATTTTCAGTGAAGCTCCTGTAGTCATTCCACAAGTGTGGTACTAACTTGAAAGAACATCCCATCATCTGCGACAACTCCTGACATCTACCTGCATCTGTCAACTCCCGCAGTACAGTCAGAGACCAGTTTAGGAGCAGACTGCTGGGCAGCAATGAGGTTTTTGAGGCCCTTTCATTGTGCCTGTTTCTGTCTGATTCCCCTGATGGATGGGAGGGTAGCTAATGTTACCCCACTATTCAAAAAATGTTACCCCACTATTCAAAAAAGGTGGTAGAGAGAAAACGAGGAATTGCAGACTGGTAAGCCTGACATCGGTAGTGGGGAAAATGCCAGAGTCCATTCTAAAAGATGCAATAGCAGAGCACTTGGAAAACAGTGACAGGATCGGACAAAGTCAACATGGATTTACAAAAGGTAAATCATGCTTGACTAATCTACTGGAATTTTTTGAGGTTGTAACTGGTAAAATAGATAAGGGAGAACCAGTGGATGTGGTGTATTTGGACTTTCAGAAGGCTTTCGATAAGGTCCCGCATAAGAGATTAGCGTGTAAAGTTAAGGCACATGGGATTGGGGGCAAGGTATTGACTTGGATAGAGAACTGGTTGGCAGACAGAAAGCAAAGAGTTGGAATAAACGAGTCTTTTTCTGAGTGGCAGGCAGTGACTAGTGGGGTACCGCAGGGATTGGTCCTTGGACCCCAGCTATTCACAATATATATTAACGATCTAGACAAGGGAACTAGATGTAATATCTCCAAGTTTGCAGATGACACAAAGCTGGGTGGGCGTGTGTGCTGTGAGGAGGATGCCGAGAAACTCCAGGATGATTTGGACAGGTTGGGTGATTGGACAGAAGCATGGCAGATGCAATATAACGTGGATAAATGTGAGGTTATCCACTTTGGTGTAAAAAACAGGAAGGCAGATTATTATCTGAATGGCAATAGATTGGGAGAAGGGGAAGTGCAACGAGACCTGGGTGTCCTTGTGCACCAGTCGCTGAAGGTAAGGATGCAGGTGCAGCAGGCGGTTAAGAAGGCAAATTGTAGGTTGGCCTTTGTAGCGAGAGGGTTTTGTTATGTTTGCACACTGGGTTACAGTGCTGCATTAGAGTTACTCTAGCACATGAAGTTTGATAGTGCTGTTATCGTTATATTATATCTGACATTGGTGATAGGTACTCGATTGCCTAGGCCTGTAGGGGTTAGTTGGATCGAGCATTAAAATGACACGAGTTGATTTCTACATGCTGTCATTGAGTTATCCTTGCAAACGCAAAATTTGGCGACGAGGATGGCTGAAATCTCTCTTCCACCACCTCCTCCCTTCCTTGCACTACCCGGTGAGCCCCTGATCCCATGGGTTCGCTGGTTACAGTCCTTTGAAACCGACCTCATCGCTCTCGGACTAGAAAATGTGAGTGCAGCACGGAAAAAGGCACTGTTATCCCATTGCTTGGGAGCAGAGGGCCAGCGTGTTCTTGGGACATTATGGACAGCAGACTCAATACAAACATATGTTGTGGCTGTGGCTCTGTTAAGCACACACTTCTCTGCCCCACAAAGTGCCCTCCTCCAGTGATTCATTTTTAGACAGCATCACCAACTCCCCGGCGAGTCTGTGCATCAGTACATGGCTAATTTGAGGGGGTTAGCTAGCTCGTGCAAGTTCGGTGCACTACAAGACGAGATGGTGCGTGATCAACTAATAGAGCACACCAACAACGTGAGAGTGCGTGAAAGGCTGTTACTCGAGTCCGACAATCTGTTGTTGTCACAGGCAGTTAACATTGCCTTTCAAGTGGAGTCTGCAGCCGAATGTGCAGCGAAACTAGCAAGACATCCAGTGAGTGACTTCTCCAGCACCCCTTCCACTCTGAACTCTCACACATGACTCAGCCACACACACCCAGTGACAACGCCCTCAGCCCCGACAGCTCTGACACTGTAATGCTCGCACGACTGCAGCAACGCGCGCTACCGCGGCAACAGTGTGGTAGCTGTGGATCTCGTTCACATGCTACCAGAGCACAGAATTGCCCCGCGCGCGGCCAAGCCTGTCGCAATTGTGGAAAACAAAATCACTTTGCAAATGTCTGCCGCTCTGCCCCTGTTGCTACAAATGAACACTCTCAGTCTTCAAGCACTATAATTCACAACGTGAGCTCTGGGCAAGTAGTGGCTTTCAAGTCATGCACAATTAACCTGAATGATGTGTGCATTCCTCTGTTGTTGGATACCGGTGCCAGTGTCTCACTGCTGAATGTGGACACATTCAAACATTTTTCAGCTCCCTGCCACTCTCTGCGCCCTCCACTGCCCTCTGCGGGTATGGTAATTTGAAAATTGAACTAGTGGGCTCAGTCAACCTCACTGTATGCTATGGAACAAAAGTTTTGCCAGATTTTTGTTTTCATGTGGCACGCCAAGGAGCTAACCTGATGGGACTGGATCTTTTCACTGACCTGGGTTTTTCTCTCTTGGACACCGGTGGGTCTGTGATTCTGCACGTCGCCTCACTGTGGTGCCAAACATGGCCAGCACTCTTCGAGGGTCTGGGCTGCCTGACTGCCTTCACCCACCAGCCCATGGTTGACTCCACCGTTACCCCTGTCATTCAGCCACTGCGCCGCATCCTGCTTGCTCTCCGTGACGGGGTCACAGCTGAACTAAAGCAGCTACTGGAAGCTGGCATCATCGAACCAGTTGATGCCTCCCCATGGGTCTCCAACCTGGTGGTCGCAAAGAAAAAGTCAGGTGGTCTACGCGTCTGTGTCGATCTTCGAGCAGTGAATAAGGCCATAATCCCTGACAAATATCCACTGCCCACGTCAGAGGAACTCACAGCGCAGTTCTATGGCTCCATCCTGCTCTCGAAACTGGACCTTCGACAGGGCTATCTACAGGTTCAGGTTCCCCTCCACCCCAGCAGCAGGGACCTCACTGCTTTTGTGACACATGCTGGCGTCTTTCAGTACACCAGGATGCCATTTGGACTTAGCTCTGCACCCAGCTGCTTCCAAAAGGTGATGTCCTCTGTGCTCGCGGGCATTCCTGGGGTGGCCATCTACCAGGATGACATCGTCGCGCATGGGCCCTCGACCTCCACTCATGACTAACGCCTTCACAGAGTTTTCAAGGCTCTAGCAAAACACAAGCTCACACTGAATGGCGAAAAGTGTGTCTTTGCTGTTTCAGAGATCGAGTTTGTGGGTTTTCGGTTGTCGGCTGACGGTATATCCCCACTCCAGTCAAACGTGGATGCCATTCACAGCATCCCAGAACCCAGCTCTGCAGCACAGGTTGCCTCCTTCCTTGGCATGACTGGGTACTACCTGAAGTTTTTGCCCCAGTACTCAGCCACCACAGCCCCACTGCGCCAGCTCCTGCAAAAGGATGAGCCCTGGGTGTGGTCACAAGCCTGTACGGAAGCTGTACGTCTCCTCAAATCGCAGCTCACGTCGCCTCCAGTGTTGGCTCACTTTGACGTCGCCAGCCCCAACCTCATCACCTGTGACGCGTCCGCTGCAGCTGTGGGGGCAGTGTTATCGCAGATACAGAATGGAGTGGAGAAACCAATCGCCTTTGCCTCCCGAGCCCTTAGCCCCACTGAACAGAAGTACTCAGTAGGTGAGCGTGAGGCGCTGGCATGCGTCTGGGCATGTGAGCGGTGGCACCTGTACACGTATGGCCGTGCCTTCACCCTGCGAGCCGATCATCAGGCTCTCACTGCCCTGCTGTCGACATCTGGCACGGGCCACAGACAACTGCGTCTACACCGCTGGTCTGACCGCCTCCGCCAATACAATTTCAGTCTCCAGTTCACGCCAGGACATGACAATGTTGTTGCAGATTTGCTCTCCCGCACTGTCTCTGCCCCAGCCCCACTCGTCGGTTTTGAACATGTGGAACAGGATATCATACAGATGCTGCACACGCCTCTCCAAACCACAGTCTCTCTCCAGGAGCTCAAAGAGGCCTCTGAACAGGATCCGGCCCTCTCCCAGCTGTGCAACTTCATCAGAGATGGCTGGCCTCGCAAGGTGCCTGAGGAACTGTCTGCCTACTCCAGAGTTAAAGAGGAGCTCTCCTGCTGGAATTACTCCTGTGTTGCACGTGGGCTCTGCACTGTGGTCCCAAGTGCCCTTCGTGCGCGTGTTTTATCCATGGCGCACAAGGGCCACTTGGGCATAGTGAAGCTCAAACAATGATGCCGAGTATCGACAGGGAAATCGAGGCCCTGGTCAAGGACTGTGCAGCCTGCCTTGTAAGTGGCAAGACTGGCCACCAAGCTGCTCCACCCCTGCAACCCCTTGCCTGGCCCTCTCAGCCCTGGGAGCACCTGCAGCTGGACGTCTGCGGCGAGATCCATGGTGTCCCCCACCATCAACGGTTCCTAGTGGTGACCTATGACCTGCACTCAAAATGGCCAGAGGTCACTGCCGTGGGCTCCGTCACCTCTCGGGTCATCATCGATATCCTTGAGTCCCTCTTCTCCCGCTGGGAGCATCCAAAGGCCATTGTAGTGTATGTACTTTGCAGAAGGAACTATATTCTGCAGCCCCTGTATACTGCAGTACCAGTAGTGACCACCCCTGTATATAAGCCTGTGTAGTAACTTTTGCATAGTAGTTCCAGGTTGTCTCCACTCAGTAAAGACCTGTTATAAGCAACTCCTGCAGTCCGTGTCTCAATTATACACGGACATAATACTGGCGACGAGCAGATCCGAACTTACCTACAGTCTGCACCACCTCATGGGGGCCCATCCCTGAAGCGAAGTTATCAGAGGTAGAGGCCAGAAGGAAGAAAAAAATAAAATAAAATAAAATAAACGAACAGAAGAAACGGGCGTCGACCATGGGCAGCCGCCTCTGATTCATCGGAGTTGAAGATTTGCAGGAGAGGCTGTCGAGAGCGGGGCTTGGTTATCCTGTCAATGGTGTGTCAGTTAATCGGGCTGGTGGCAGGTAGTACACTGATCCTTCCTGGGCTGCGGCGGTCTAGAGCTCGATCGGGTGGCTTTTCAACGGGGCCGAGCAGTGTTGTCGGGAAGAGGAGAGAGAGGGTGGAGCACACAGGGCGCGGCCGGTGCTACGAAGCCGGGCAGCGTACAGACCTGAGAAGAGGGAGGCAAGAGTCCCGCAGGGTTGCTCCGACGAAGGGGAAATAATAAAAATTAGAAGCGCAGAAAGCCGCGAGGAGCTGCAGTTTGCCACGGGAACCGCGGAGAGCGGCGTTAGCAGCAGCGTGGGGGGGAAGTGCGTGAAGACCATAGGGCGTCGCCATCAAGGCATAAAACGCCAGCAAGAGCGCTAGCAGCAGCGGAGAAGACGGAAAGCGCGGGAGGCGCCATCTTAATCCAGCGGGGAAGAAGGCAAAGCGCGGGAGGCGCCATTTTGTTAAATCAGGGAAGAAGGCAAAGCGCGGGAGGCGCCATCTTAGATTTCCAAGATGCCGAAGACTGGCAATATCACTGCCTTCGATAATGCAATACAAGACTGGACCACGTATGTGGAAAGAGTCAAGGTATATTGCGAGGCAAATGAAGTAGCCGATGAGAAAAAGGCTTCGGTACTACTAAACTTAATGGGCGCAAGAACGCATGGCCTATTGCGGAACCTGATTACTCCAGCCAAACCGAAGGCGAAGAGTTTTAACGAAATTGTTGATATCCTACAGGAACACCTAAATCCTACACCGCTGCTGATAGCAGAAAGATTTAAATTCCACAGGAGAAATCAGCATAAAGATGAGAGCAATGCTGATTACCTTATGGAACTACGCAAGCTATCAAAGCACTGCCAGTTCGGAGCAGGACTGGCAGATACCCTATGGGACAAATTTGTCTGTGGACTCCTGAGTGAAGGAACCCAGAAGAGGTTACTCTCAGAGAAAGAGCTGACGCTAGATAAGGCTTTCAGCGTGGCAGTATCGTACGAAGCAGCAGCAAGGGGAGCTGCGGAAATACAGCAAAAGCCACAGGAATACGGTACCCATGAAATGACACGGGGATTTGAAAAATGTTATCGCTGCGGCAGAACAACCCATGACCAGAAGGACTGCTGGTCCAAGGACAAAATATGCAGGCAATGCGGAAAGATGGGACACATTGCACGAGTTTGCAGGTCTGGGAAGAAGACTAACGACAACAAAAAGGCTACTAAGGAACAGTACAGGAAAGTACAAAAGATGACGGACAGTAGTTCCGAAGACCAGATGAGCAATAGTGAATCCGGGAACAAGAGACTAAGCTGTCTCAAACTTCACAACATAATCGGAAAAGAGGATCACCGAACCATTTGGGTCACCCTCACGATAGCAGGGTCCCAAGTCAAAATGGATTTGGATACAGGATCAGCTCTGACCGTAATGAATTGACGAGACTACGAGCGGCTATTCTCACACATAACCTTGAAAGAGACATCCATTGTCTTGAAGATGTATACAGGACAAAAAGTATACCCCAGAGGAAAAATAAGGGTGCCTGTCGAATACAACGGCAAGGAAATACAGAAATTATATCTATACATACTGCAAGATGGTGGACCACCGTTATTGGGATGTGAATGGATCAGAAAGATAAGTTTAGACTGGCACTCCATTCAGGCACTGACGGTGGCTGGTAAAAAGGATGACGACGTCACTCCTGGACGATTGTCAACAACCTTAGCTAACGCCAAAGAGGTATTTCAACAAGAACTGGGAACTCGTAAAGGCATAACCGCCTCGATAAAAATAGAAGAGAATGCAATTCCCAAGTTTTTCAAAGCAAGACCGGTACCATATGCAATTCACCCAGCCATCGAGGCAGAGCTGGAGAATCTGGAGAATGCAGGCGTGTTATCTAAGGTAGACTGGAGCGAGTGGGCGACACCCATCGTTCCTGTCATGAAGAAAATGTTAAACAATAAGTCTGAGGAGCCAAGGAAGGTTCGCATCTGTGGGGACTTCAAGGTGACAGTGAACCCAATCCTTCACACAGTACAATATCCTCTTCTGAGGATAGAAGATATTTTCACCTCACTATCTGGAGGGAAGCATTTTACAAAAATCGACCCAGCACAAGCATATTTGCAGATGGAGGTTGAAGAATCCTCTAGGAAATATCTCACGATAAACACTCACAAAGGTCTTTACCAGTATAATCGACTGGTATTCGGAGTAGCATCAGCTCCGGCGATATGGCAAAGAGCGATGGAACAAGTCCTGCAAGGGATTCCGGGGACTCAGTGTTACTTGGACGACATCATAGTGACAGGTGAAGATGACAGTAAACACCTTGCCAACCTAGAGCAGGTGCTCACTAGACTAAGAGAACATGGGCTACGAGCCAATCGCCCCAAGTGCGAGTTTTTTAAGAAACAGATATCGTATTGTGGCCACGTGATTGATGAAGAGGGGTTACATAAGTCCCTTGACAAAATTGAAGTGGTAGTTAAGGCTCCAGCGCCTGAAAATGTGTCGCAACTGAGGTCATTCCTCGGATTGGTGAATTACTACCATAAGTTTTTGCCGAATTTGTCCACAATTCTGCACCCACTGAACGCCCTACTACAAACTGGAGTAGCATGGAAATGGAGCGATGAATGTAAGCGGGCCTTTCAGAAGAGTAAGGACCTAATCACTTCAAGAGAAATATTGACTCACTACAACCCATCACTACCGATAAGACTGGCGTGTGATGCGTCTCCCTACGGCATTGGAGCGGTACTATCACATAAATTCCTTGATGGTTCAGAGAGGCCGATAGCTTTTGCATCACGCTCGTTAACTTCAGCCGAGCGTAACTACGCCCAGATTGACAGAGAGTCCCTCAGCCTGGTGTGGGGAGTGAAGAAGTTCAATCACTACCTGCACGGTCAGAAATTTACTCTACCAACTGATCATCAACCTCTTGTTTCCATTTTCAACCCTCAGAAGGGCGTACCGATAATGACAGCACAACGGCTACAGAGCTGGTCCCTTTTCCTAGGGGCACACTAATATGACATCGAGTACAAAGGAACTAAACAGCATGGGAATGCTGATGGATTGTCGCGCCTACCATTGCCGATGGTGGAAGAAGCACCTGCAGTGGATCCAGTGGAGATATTCCACTCGACCATAGTCGAATGTCTCCCTGTGACGAATGCAAACATAGAAAAGGAAACACGAAATGACCCGACACTCTCCTGGGTCTATGATTTAATGGTGAAGGGATGGCCAGCACATGGCGAACCACTGCTGCCAGCATTCTCGCCGAGAAGAGAACAGCTGTCAGTGTGCAGAGGAACCTTGATGTGTGGATCCAGAGTAGTAATTCCACCCAAATTGAAGGATAGAGTGCTCAATGAGCTTCATGAGGGTCATCTGGGAGGGGTAAAAATGAAGAACTTAGCCAGAGCGTTTGTGTGGTGGCCGGGAATCGATAGAGAAATCGAAGAGATGACCAAGAGCTGTATAGGATGCCAGAAGGTCCAAAACGCCCCACCACAAGCCCCTCTACATCCATGGGAGTGGCCCTCATCTCCATGGCAAAGGGTGCACATTGATTTTGCTGGTCCATTTATGGACTCGATGTTTTTAATTGTGGTGGATGCACATTCAAAGTGGCCAGAGGTAATAAAAATGTCCTCAACCACCACAGAAAGAACTATCACAGTCTTACGAACCATATTCGCCAGAAATGGGCTGCCTGAACAGATTTGCTCCGACAATGGACCACAGTTTGTGTCTGAAGAGTTCCGGAGGTTCTTAAAGAACAATGGTGTTAAGCATTACACATCCGCCCCATATCATCCAGCCACCAATGGATTGGCTGAGAGGTTCGTTCAAACATTCAAGAAGGCTATCAAGGCAATGTGTAATGAAGACATACCCCTACAACACAAGGTGGATAACTTCTTGTTTGCCTACCGGAAGGCGACACATGCGGTTACCAACCAAACTCCAGCCATGATGTTCTTCAATCGAAGACTACGATGCCGCTTGTATTTGGTTATGCCAAACATCAGAAGAGATGTGGAGAACAGACAGTTTCAGAATATGAATGAAAGGCCGACCAAGAGTTTTAAGATAGGTCAACCAGTTTTGGCCCGGGACTACCGCACAGAGAAATGACAGCCAGGAATGATCTGTACACGGCAAGGACCTCTAATGTATACTGTGGACGTTGGAGAGAGCATTGTAAGATGCCATGCTGACCAGATTCTAGAGTCACTGGAAAACGTCAACTCCACACCACGATCCGATACACCTGGTGATGAAACTGAAGTACCAATTGCATCTACCTCAGAATCGGTGACATTGGAAGCAGACGAACCAAACAACGACGTTGATCCCGAATCAACTTTGCCAGAAGAACCTGATACCCCAAAGAGGCATTATCCAGACAGAATCAGGAAGCCTCCTCAAAGACTGAACTTATAATTGCTTTACTTCAACTAATGTATCTAGCAACTGTAATTGTAAATATGTTATTTAATTATTAATCGAATGTTATGTACTGTTTTGCTAAAAGGGGAGGAATTGTAGTGTATGTACTTTGCAGAAGGAACTATATTCTGCAGCCCCTGTATACTGCAGTACCAGTAGTGACCACCCCTGTATATAAGCCTGTGTAGTAACTTTTGCATTGTAGTTCCAGGTTGTCTCCACTCAGTAAAGACCTGTTATAACCAACTCCTGCAGTCCGTGTCTCAATTATACACGGACATAATAGCCATCACCACAGATAATGGGCCCCAAATGGTCTCTTTGGAACTCTCCTCCTACCTTGAGAGCAAGGGCGTCCGTCACATTCGCACAGCGTACTACCACCCCGAGTCAAATGGGATGGTCGAGCGTTTTAACCAGACGCTGAAAAATGGCCTCAAAGCACACCTATCCCAGGGGTGTGCGATTGACAAGGCCCTCCTCCACACACTGCTGCACGACAGAGCCTCCCAGCATTTCACTACAGGGGTCTCACCCGCATCCCTCATGCTAGGCCGTGAGCTCATGCAGCCCCTTGGCAGGCTCCGCCCCTCGTTAGCTCAGAGCCCTGCTCCACGGGCTCAAGCCACAGTCGCCAGACAGCAGGAGAAGATGAAACTCCGCTTCGACCAGTCGAAGAGGTCCAAGGCACCCAACATCTCAGTCTCCGATTGGGTCAGAGTCCGCAGGCCTCACCGCAACAATAAGATGGCCACATTCTGGTCCTCCCCTCTCCAAATCAGCCGCCAACTTGGGCCAGCCACTTTCTGCCTCACTGACGGCTCTCGATGGCATGCCAGCCGCCTTCGGAAGGTGCCAGCATCCCCTGATGCAGGATTACATGGATCTAACCCCCAAGCCTTACCCCCAGAGTGGCAGGATGCACATGTGGCTCAGCCAGCCAACCCTCAAGCAGATATTGTGCCTCAGCCACAACCTCACCAGTCCCCACCTTGGCTTGCTCTTCACCAGTCCCCACCTCGGCCTGTTCGCACACGTTCTCGCCCTGGCCACCTACAGGACTTTGTCACTACATTTCATGTTTGAAATTCAGTGAGGGGGGAGGAAATGTTATATCTGCACACTGGGTTACAGTGCTGCATTAGAGTTACTCTAGCACATGAAGTTTGATAGTGCTGTTATCGTTATATTATGTCTGACATGGGTGATAGGTACTCGATTGCCTTGGCCTGTAGGGGTTAGTTGGATCGAGCATTAAATCGACACGAGTTGATTTCTACATGCTGTCATTGAGTTATCCTTGCAAATGCAACAGGTTTGAGTACAGGAACAAGGATGTCTTACTGCAGTTGTACAGGGCCTTGGTGAGGCCACATCTTGAGTATTGTGTGCAGTTTTGGTCAACTTATCTGAGGAAGGATATTCTTGCCAAGGAGAGAGTGCAGCGCAGATTCACCAGGCTGATACCTGGGATGGCAGGAATGACGTATGAGGAGAGATTGGGTCGATTGGGCTTATACTCGCCGGAGTTTAGAAGAATGAGAGGGGATCTCATTGAAACTTATAAAATTCTGACAGGAATGGACAGACTAGATGCTGGAAGGATGTTCCCGATGATCGGGGAGTCCAGAACTAGGGGTCACAGTCTAAGGGTAAGGGGTAAGCCATTTAGGACAAAGATGAGGAGGAATTTCTTCACCCAGGGAGTGGTGAAACTGTGGAATTCTCTACCACAGAAGGCAGTAGAGGCCAATTCATTAAATATATTCAAGAAGGAGTTGGATATATTTCTTAAGGCTAAAGGGATCAAGGGGTATGGGGAGAAAGCAGGGACAGGGTACTGAATTTGGATGATCAGCCATGATCGCATTGAATGGCGGAGCAGGCTCGAGGGGCCGAATGGCCTACTCCTGCTCCTACCTTCTATGTTTCTATGACACCAGTGCAGTATCGGAGGCTGCAGGGTGTCTCCCTGATTCCCCCAAAGCTATCCCTGGAGTCTTCTCAGATCTCCAAATTAGGCTTGCACTGTGGATAGCTATAGGAATGATAGGAGCTGCCAGGGAATTGTGCATTCACATGCATGACTTTGTTCCAAGTGGTTGCAGACCACTTGTACAGTGATGGGATAGTAGCCTTTTCAATTCATGAATGGTACGGAGTTACATAGGATTACATAGGATATACAGCACAGAAACAGACCATTCGGCCCAACCAGTCCATGCCGGTGGTCATGCTCCACTTGAGCCTCCTCCCATCTTTCCTCATCTAAATCTATCAGCATAACCCTCTGTTTCCGTCTCCCTCATGCACTTATCTAGCCTCCCCTTAAATGCATCTGTACTATTCGCCTCAACCACTCCCTGTGGTAGCGAGTTCCACATTCTCACCACTCTTTGGGTAAAGAAGTTTCTTCTGATTTCCCTATTGGATTTCTTGGTGACTATCTTATATTGATGGCCTGTAGTTTCGCTGGAAGCACTCTCTCTGTCTCTACTCTATCAAAACCTTTCATAATTTTGAAAACCTCTACTAGGTCAGACGAGGGCACATAACGCCATATGAATGCAGTCAATGATGCCCTGAGCTTTTGGTAGAAGTGGAGGACTCTACCACATAGTAGAAGTGAAGGGCTTTGTGACAAAAAGCAAACATTTTAGTCTGATTTTAGCTTGCTTTTGGCTCCTTTCATTCAGTCACGGTACTTAAAGGAGTTAAGGCCAGCTGCGCTGATGGAATTATGTCTCAGCACAAATCAATACTATGGGGTAGACTTCCTGTGAGTGCCTTTTACACCTCACCCAGTGTCATCTTTTGTTTCTTAATTTCTCTGGAGTTTAGAAGAATGAGAGGTGATCTCATTGAAACATACAAGATTCTGAAGGGGCATTGACAGGGTAGATGCTGAGAGGTTGTTTCCCCTGGCTGAAGTGTCCAGAACTAGGGGGCACAGTCTCAGGATAAGGGGTTGGCCATTTAAGACCGAGATGAGGAGGAATTTCTTCACTCAGAGGGTTGTGAATCTCTGAAATTCTCTGCCCCAGAGGGCTGTAGATGCTGAGTCTTTGAGTATATTCAAGGCTGAGATAGAATTTTGGACTCTAGGGGAATCAAGGGATATGGAGATTGGGCGGGAAAGTGGAGTTGAGGTCGATGATCAGCCATGATCTGATTGAGTGGCGGAGCAGGCTTGAGGGGCCGAATGGCCTACTTCTGCTCTTTTTTCTTATGTTCTTATGTAACTTGTCCCATTACCATCTCCTTTTGCCTGGCACCATCATCCCTTTTGTCTTTTAATCTCTCCTGCCTTCCAGCCTATCACAGACCTTCCCTTTGTTCTTTCCTCCCCTCCTCCCTTTCCCTGCCCCCACATTTGCTTAAATACCTGTTACTTTTCCAACTTTTCCAGTTCTGACAAAGGGTCGTCGACCTGAAACGTTAACTCTCTTTCTCTCTCCACGATGCTGCCTGACCTGCTGAGTGTTTCCAGCATTTTGTGTTGTTATTTCTGTGGAGGTCCCTGGATCTCCCGCAGTAACTTTGGCAGCAGATTGGCTGAAACCCCTGGAGAAATGGTGTAAACAGCTGCCTTTGGTCTTCTGCACCATTTTTCCACAGGTGCTGCCGGTCTCCCATTGGAGAACTCCCCCGGAAACTCCAGGCGAATGTTCTGAGGGACTATTCTGCTGTCTCCGGGCAATTTTGTTGAGGGAGGAACCAAGCCATGCAATTCAATCACAAATGTGCCGTGTAATTGGTTCAGATGGGTGTATGATTTGCAGCTTTAGTGAACTGGACAATTATGTAAATTCTACTTGCCGTATCCACTCTCTGCTACCTGCCTATTTTTTTTCCATATCTGTGAAAATGATCTGGAGCCTGTCAAGAGACATTGTTTGACTAATGTGCAGTTTTGGTCTCCTTATCTGAGAAAGGATATACTTGCCTTAGAGCGAGTGCAACAAGGGTTCACTAGATTATTCCCTGGGATGAGAATGTTGTCCTATGAGGAGAGATCGAGTAGATTGGGCCTATACTCTCTGGAGTTTAGAAGAATGAGAGGTGATCTCATTGAAACATATAAAATTCTGAGGGAGATTAACAGGGTGGATCTAAAAGGTTGTTTCCCCTGGCTGGAGGGTCTAGAACAGGGGGGCTAGTCTCAGGATAAGGGGTCGGCCATTTAAGATTGAGATAAGGAGGAATTTCTTCACTCAGAGGGCTGTGAATCTTTGGAATTCTCTACCCCAGAGGCTGTGGATGCTGAGTCTTTGAGTGTATTCAAGGCTGAGATCGATAGATTTTTGGACTCTAGGGGAATCAAGGGATATGGAGATTGGGCGGGAAAGTGGAGTTGAGGTCGAAGATCAGCCATGATCTTATTGAATGGCGGAGCAGGCTCGAGGGGCTGTATGGTCTACTCCTGCTCCAATTTCTGATGTAGAACCTTCAATGATAATCAGTGAAACAGACACCATAGTTGGTAAGAATATAGAGGAACAGTTGGAAATATATCAAAGTTAATTATAAGCTGCAATTAAGTATGGAGATTATGAACATTAATGGTTTTCCTTCTATGAGGTGTTAGTATAGCATAACGTCTACTGTAAATATGTATCATGTCGTACATGAGTCTCAACTTTATCCAACGCAACATTGGAAATTGTAAGAGTTTATCACTGAGCCAAGGTGAGCACCTAAAATAAGATAAGACCTGTAAGCTAAGGGAAACGTAAAAAAAAGGTTCCATTCATTATTGTGGGTGCCCTATTGTGATGAAATAACTCTGTGTTCTGGCATTTGTATTGTTGTTGCTGTTGTTGTACTTGTTAATATCTGGAATGTTCCACCGGTGTAACCACTAATGCTCCTCCCTAGCCCCACCCCTCTTCTGGATGGTTCTACCAAGGGCTGGGTTGGTGATGAATGATGGTTGCCCTGTGTTAACTTGATGCCATGTTCTTACTTAATAAAAGCCTTTAGTTTTAAGCTTTAACCTCATGGATTCAGGCAGTTATTTGGCACATCAGTTTTATTAAGTAACAACTTTTGGAAGAGGGATTGATTTTTGAACCCATTCGGCAGACGCGTCAAAGAAATTTACGCATTGGCTTCGATGTTTTGAACACTTCATCGCATCGGTCGATTCGATGGTTAACAAGTTGGGTCTTCTAACCAACTTGGTAAGTCATCAAACTTACTCTATAATTGAAGATATTACTACATATGAAGAGGCCCTTGCAGCCCTTAAGGCCCAGTACCTTAAGTCGGTTAACAAAGTATACGCCAGGTATCTTTTGTCTACTCGCAGGCAATTACCCAAGGAATCTCTGGATGATTTCCTGCAGGACCTTAAGGCTTTGGCTAAGGATTGCAACTACAAGGCTGTCTCTGCCATAGTGTATCAGGAAGAAGCCATCCACGATTCTTTCATATCTGGCCTCCGATCTAATTATATTAGACAGAGACTCCTCGAGAACGCCTCGTTAGTTTTAAAAACGGTCGTCGCTACTGCTCGATCGTTAGATGTAGCCCAGAAGAATTTAGAAGTGTATGCATCAGCCCATGCGTCTCTCTCAGCCTCGTGTGTTCCGAGTATGAAGGCATCCATAACACCAATGGAGCCTCCACTTAATCCTATTGTTGCGGCTGTACTGCATGGGTCTAAGTGTTATTTTTGTGGCCAATCTAAACACCCCAGGCAAAGATGCCCAGCCAGAGAGGCTACCTGTTTTAAATGTAAGAAACGGGGACACTTTAGTAAAGTGTGTAAGGGTAATCCTGTACCCGATGTCTTCTCTGCTGCCGCCTATCGTTTTACTCTAGCCTCGGCTACGGTTGACCAGACCATACTGTGTTCCTTGTCGAAATCTATGATGTACATCAAGATTAATGGTCGTCCTACTGGGTGTTTGATAGACTGTGGCAGTACTGAAAGTTTTATACACCCCAACCTTGTTAACTCCTGTTCATTGAAGATGTATCCTACTCGAAGTGAAATTGTGATGGCGTCCAAGTCCCTTACTTCGGAGGTAACTGGATATTGTAAAGTCACATTGACCGTTAAGGATACGGAGTATAAGGACTTTAAACTCCTCATATTACCTCAGTTGTGTGTGAACTTAATTTTAGGCTTGGACTTCCAGTGTCAGCATGAGAGCGTTACCCTTAAGTATGGTGGATCTCAGCCTCCACTCACAGTCTGCGGCCTTTCTACTTTAAAAGTAAGTCCGCCTTCTTTGTTCGCAAACCTTGCTCCTAATTGTAGACCAGAACACAGAGTTATTTCATCACATTCACCCCCTGACCTACAATGAAAACAAGTGTACCTTCAATACTACACATTTGTGTATTCTTGGTTGTGTTGTGGAGAATGGGGTAATCGGGCCAGATCCTGAAAGATTATGCCCACTTAAGGAATTACCTTTACCTCACACTGTAAAAGCTTTAAGAAGGTGTCTGGGATTCTTCTTGTACTATGTCCAGTGGGTGGCTAACTACTCAGATAAAGTCCGACCCCTTATTAAGTCGACGTCTTTTCCGCTATCGGCGGAAGCTCAGGAGGCTTTCCTAGAGTGACTAAGAATTGACGGTATAGTTCAGAAGATAAAACATTTATAAAAGAGGAAGTGGAAAGGCTTCAATGGGAGGGAATCATCGAACACAGTAATAGCCCGTGGCGTGCCCAGGTGGTGGTGGTTAAAACTAATGAAAAGAAAAGACTTGTGGTCGATTATAGCCAGACTATAAACTTGTATACCCAATTAAACGCCTATCCTTTGCCTCGTATTTCTGAGATGGTGAACCAGATAGCTCAGTACCGTGTGTTCTCCACCATCGATTTAAAGTCTGCCTACCATCAACTCCCCATTAAAATAGAAGACCGACCTTATACGGCCTTCGAAGCTAATGGGCGCCTGTACCAATTCCTTCGGGTGCCCTTTGGAGTGACGAATGGGGTATCCGTCTTCCAACGGGAGATGGATCATATGGTGGATGAATACGCATTGGAAGCAACATTCCCGTACCTGGACAATGTTACTATCTGTGGGCGTGACCAACGGGAGCATGATCAAAATCTCGCGAAGTTCCTAGAGACTGCAAAGAGGTTAAACCTGACCTACAACGAAAACAAGTGTACCTTCAATACTACACGTTTGTGTATTCTTGGTTGCATTGTGGGGAATGGGGTAACCGGGCCAGATCCTGAAAGATTACGCCCACTTAAGGAATTACCTTTACCTCACACTGTAAAAGCTTTAAGAAGGTTTCTGGGATTCTTCTCGTACTATGCCCAGTGGGTGGCTAACTACTCAGATAAAGTCCGACCTCTTATTAAGTCGACGTCTTTTCCGCTATCGGTGGAAGCTCAGGAGGCTTTCCTTAATATCAAACGGGACATTGAGAAGGCAGTGGTATGTGCCGTGGATGAGAAGATCCCATTTCAAGTGGAAAGTGATGCATCTGATTTTGCGTTGGCAGCAACTCTTAACCAAGCTGGTAGACCAGTAGCCTTCTTCTCTCATACATTGCAAGGACCAGAAGTTCGACATTCTTCAGTGGAAAAGGAGGCACAGGCGATTATCGAAGCAGTCAGGTATTGGAGTCATTATCTCGCTGGCCAACGTTTTATGCTCATTACTGACCAGCGATCCGTGGCCTTTATGTTCAACACTAAGCAGAGAGGCAAGATCAAAAATGATAAGATTTTAAGCTGGTGAATAGAACTGTCAACATATGACTATGATATTCAGTACAGGCCTGGAGTATTTAATGAGCCATCGGATGCTTTGTCACGAGGAGTATGTGCTAGTCTAGGTATAGATAAGCTTCAAAGTCTCCACGATGCACTCTGCCACCCTGGGGTTACCAGAATGAACCACTTCATTAAGTCCCACAATCTACCCTACTCTATTGAGGAGGTCCGGACAATGACCAGAACCTGTTGTGTTTGTGCTGAATGCAAACCCCACTTCTATAAGCCGTCCGAGCCAGCTCATCTTGTTAAAGCAACTCGACCATTTGAGCGTTTGTGTCTTGATTTTAAAGGTCCCCTTCCATCGAGCAACCGTAATGTCTATTTTCTTAATATTATAGACGAGTACTCTCGGTTCCCTTTTGTTATCCCCTATCCGGATGTGACTAATGCTGTTGTAATTAAATGCCTCTGCTAACTGTTTTCCTTGTTTGGCATGCCTAACTATATACATAGTGATAGGGGTTCTTCCTTTATGAGCGAAGAATTGCGACAGTTTTTGCTATCGAAAGGGATTGCAATGAGCAGAACTACCAGCTGTAACCCTCGTGGTAATGGGCAGGTCGAGAAAGAAAATGCGACAGTGTGGAAGGCTATCGTACTGTCTCTGAAGTCGCGAGGCCTGCCAACCTCTCGCTGGCAGGATGTCCTGCCAGACGTGTTGCATTCCATAAGGTCTCTTTTGTGTACAGCGACGAATGCCACCCCTCATGAAAGGATGTTTAGTTTTCCAAGAAAAGCTACTAATGGAGTAATGTTACCCACATGGTTGACGACCACGGGCCCTGTGTTGTTGCGCAGACATGTGAGAGGCCACAAGACTGATCCACTGGTGGAGGAAGTGTAACTCCTCCATGCTAATCCCCAGTATGCGTATATTCAATATCTGGATGGGCGAGAGGATACGGTCTCTATTAAAGATCTTGCACCTGCTGGAGCTCGAAAAGAGTTCGACTCTGAGAGTAGAATTTTCAATCGTGGTATTGGACCTTCAGAGACACAAACCCTCAGTGTGGAAAATACTGATGATTCTGGGAATTCGAATGAACCGGAGTTAGTACTCTGGGAGGAGCCTCAGCAAGAGTTACGTCATTCCCAGAGGATTATCAGACTTCCTGACAGACTGAATCTATAGCAGGGGGTGAATGTGATGAAATAACTGTGTTCTGGCATTTGTATTGTTGTTGTTGTTGTTGTACTTGTTAATGTCTGGAATGTTCCACCGGTGTAACCTCTAATGCTCCTCCCGAGCCCCGCCCCTCTTCTGGAATGTTCTATCAAGGGCTGGGTCGGTGATGAATGATGGTTGCCCTGTGTTAACTTGATGCCATGTTCTTACTTAATAAAAGCCTTTAGTTTTAAGCTTTAACCTCATGGATTCAGGCAGTTATTTGGCACATCACCTATCAAACTTAAAGAAAGAAAAAATGACTTACATTTATATAACGCTTTTCACGGCCTCAGGATGTCCCAAAGTGCTTTACAACGAATGAAATACTTTTGAAGTGCAGTCATTGTTGTAATGTAAGAAACATACCTGGATATTAGAGCAAGCATGTCGGTTCGCAAAGATACAATGAGTAAAGGCTCACTTACAAAAGGTCGTCTGTGACAGGGAGGAGGGAAATTCAACTTCTACCCAAAATGGACGTAGAGTTGGTGGAGCAACCGAGCCACCCACCCAAAGCCGAAGTTGGGAGGTCCGATCCATGTTCAGCGGAAGCTCGACGGTTGTGGGAGGGTGGGCAATTGACCAGTACTGATGTTATGCCAGCCTGCAGACCAGGGCCAGTGGGGCAGAGGGGAACCAGGCCCAGAGGTGGGCCTTGACGGGACAGCGGAGGTTTTTTTTATGTGGGACCAGGAGGAACACTCTTCCTCCTCCTGGGCCCAGAAAAATAGCAATTAAAAATGTTTTCAACCCTTTTCCTGCACTGCCTTGGAAAGAGCCTGGTGTATAGTAATCACTGACAGAATCATCTTCTCTGCTGTAATTGGACTCCCAATCTGTCTGTAGGCATGTGTGGAACTGGCTTACTTTAGGGATCTAAGTCTGGTTCGTCAGACAGGCCAAGATAAGAGGTACATGAGTATCAGCATAAGGACATGTCTGAGTAGAGTATCTTAAGTAAAATCTCACCTGTCTTTCTGCCTCCCCTGATCCTCATCCTCCTTCAGAACTTGCAAACAGAGATATTGCCGGAGGAATACGCATATCTGAAGGGTGATGAATTATTCAGCAACTACAGCTGTGCAAACAGGCAGTGACTAAAGATGCAATACAGCTTCAAGTAGCGAGCAATAAGGCTTCAACAAGTTTCAAGAACTTTCTTCGTGCTGCAAGACCAAAACAGTATAAAAATAAGAACATAAGCATATAAGGACATAAGGATTAGGGCAGGAGTCGGCCAGACGGCCCCTCGAGCCTGCTCCGCCATTCAATAAGATCATGGCTGATCTTCGACCTCAACTCCACTTTCCTGCACTATCCCCATATCCCTTGATTACCCGAGAGTCCAAAATTCTATCCAACTCAGCCTTGAATATACTCAACGATTCAGCATTCACAGCCCTTTGGGGCAGAGAATTCTAAAGATTCACAACCCTCTGAGTGAAGAAATTCCTCCTCATCTTGGTCTTAAATGGCCGACCCCTTATCCTGAGACTATGCCCCCTAGTTCTAGACTCTTCAGCCAGGGGAAACAACCTCTCAGCATCTACCATGTCAATCCCCTTCGGAATCTTATATGTTTCGATGAGATCACCTCTCATTCTTCTAAACTCCAGAGAGTATAGGCCCAACCTACTCAAATAGCCAGTTGCCCAGTGATATAATGCAATAACAGCAATGTCACTAAGAACAAGTGGGTTGCAAATCAAGGAGAGGACAAGTGCCAGGGGGTGCCTCTACTGTTCCCCCTGTCAAAGTTCGCAGGGTCAGGGGAAGGTCCCAGTAGCAGAGGTCACACCACTAGGGACACATTTAGGTGGCACTCCTTGCCTCTGTGGTCAGAAAATTGGCCAAATGCTGCCGATTCCAAGGGGAGGTGCCAGGTTTCTCTGCTCAGAAAGAAGATATCATAGAATCTAACGGTACAGAAAGACGCCGTTCGGCCCATCATGCCGTGCCAGCTCTTTGACAGAGCTCTCAAAGTTGTCCTACAATTCCTGCCCCATTCCCCCATAGCCCTGCAAATTTTTCTTTTTCAAATATGTATCCACTTCCCTTTTAAAATTCACCATTGAATCTGCTTTCACCAACTTTTCAGGCAGTGCATTCCAGATCACAACAACTCACTGAGTAAAAAAATAAAAATTCTGCTCATCACCTCTGTGGTTATTTTGCCAAATATCTTAAATCTGTGTCCTTTGGTTACCGACCCGCCTACCAGTTGAAACAGTTTCTCCCTGTTTACTCCTGACCGACACTGGATCAAGGGGGGTGGGGGGATGGGGAAGGCAAGATCATTTGTCCCCTACGTTATTTGCCCCAGAATGTTTTTTGAGATAAAATTAATGACGTAAGGAAACTACTAGGCACTTGGTCTAAGCGTTAAACAAAGCTTTAATCTGCTGTTTTACAACATGGAGGTCCAGTTGTGTCCTTCACTAGTTCCTGTTACGAATGTCCTGCGCAAGCTGGGACCGTGCCCGAGTATTTATATTCACCCTGGACAGCGCCACCCACAGGCCGCTCAGTATTATTTCATAAGTCTTTCTTTCATGAATGACTGATTCATGTCAATTAACATAATGGCCTAGAAATTCAGTTGTTAGCGCCAGCTGCTAGCGCCTTAGGAGGAGGAGAAGTGGGGCGCTAAGCGGCTAGCACCCAGGCGCGGCACGATCTGGGCCTCTCGCGAACTTCACTCAAGATTTAGCGGCAGCGCAAAACCACAGCACCTGCTCAGCTGTGCACGCAGATCCTGACGTCATTTCATGGTGCAACGCCCTTGGTGCGCCCCGAACTGGAACTTCAGTGGCGCCGCCCTTCTGTGCACCTGGCGCCCCCAGCGACTGGTAGATGGGAACGGTTCCCAGTCACTGCAGGGCGCGGGGGACGCTATTTAAAGGGGACTCCTCCTGCATTATAAGTGGCAGCCATTTTGTGGCAATCCTTCTGTGTGAGAGACGGATATTTGGAGAGAGACAAAGGGAGAGAGCTTTCTGCTTTGACTCAGCGCTCGCACAGGTACTTCTGGCTTCAGGCCAGAGCTTTGCACTTGGATTTAACTTTCAGTGCCATAGCCTTGAGTCGCCACATATAATGGGGGTTGCAATGGGTGGAAACGTTGGCTTACTGCATTGCATTCCAAGGGCTCAGAGACGCCGTGAGAGAGTGCCAGTCATGGCCAGACGGAGAAGGGCCAACAGGCGTCGGCACAGGAGGCTTTACCCACCCAGGGTATACCGCCAGCAGTTCTCATATCTGAACATGTCTGAGGAGCAGTGTGTTCGGAGGCTGCGATTCAGAAGGGAAGTGGTCACTGAGATCTGCCACCTGCTTCGCAGAGATCTGCAGCCACAGCTGAGGAGCAGGACATCTCTGTCGGTGGCAGTGAAGGTGAAGCTGGCTCACAACTTCTATGCCACCGGCACCTTCCAATCCACTACTCGGGACATTGCCAACATCTCCCAGTTCGCGGTACATTGCTGTATCCGCCAGGTGACCAATGCCCTTTTCGGAAGGAGACGTCAATACATCTCCTTCCCCATGACCCTGGACAAGCAGCAAGAGCGTGCAGTGGGATTTGGAGGAATAGTGGGCATCCCCATGGTCCAGGGCGCCATTGACTGCACGCATGTGGCTTTGCGGGCACCTCTAGGGAACGCCGAGGATTACCGCAACCAGAAGGGCTACCATTCGCTCAATGTCCAGATGGTGTGTGACCACAGGCAGCTCATACTAGCTGTCAATGCCCGCTTTCCAGGCAGCAGCCACGATGCCTTCATCCTGCGCCAGACTTCTGTGGCAGACATTTTCGAAGCCCAGGCTCACCCACAAGGATGGCTTCTCAGGGACAAAGGCTATCCTTTGTGCACCTGGCTGATGACCCCGCTCCGTGCGCCCAGCACCCCTGCTGAAGAGCGATACAATGACAGCCATAAAGCTACCAGGAACATCATTGAGCACACAATCGGTGTGCTCAAGCAACGGTTCCGCTGTCTGGACCGTTCCGGAGGAGCCCTACAGTACTCACCTGAGCGAGTCTCCCATTTTGTTGTAGTGTGCTGCATGCTGCACAACCTGGCTATCCTCAGGACTCAGCCATTGCCAGCAGACATTGGAGGACCACCACAGGAGGAGGAGGAGGAGGAGGAGCACCAAGACGGGAGGGAGGCATAAAGTGCAAGGGCTGTCCATCAGCAGCTTATTGCAACTCGGTTCTAGGCCCCCTCTCAGGAAATGGCTTGTGTCAATGAAAGAACATGAATGGAGCCGCTCCGCAAGCCCTCAGCCAGTCAAGGCAACAAATAGTTCAAAGTGCAAACATGGACAATGTGATTAAAGAACATTTTTTACTGTGCATACTCTGTGCCCTTCCCGCATGACAAACTAATTCAGATAAACCCCCCAAAAAACAGTCAGAGACATAACTGGCTCTCACAACCTTCAGAAAATGAAAAAAACAGTTAAACAAAAATGACCATGATTCTCGGCCTTCACATAAAAAACAAACACAACAGTCTTGGCCTTCATATATAAAAAAACATTCTTGGCCTTCATATATAAACATTACATTTGGCCACACCTACGTTTTCCCCTGTGAGGGTGATCCGTCTCGCTTTCGCGAATGGCCCCTTCCCGCCCTGCAGCTCCTCCTCAATGGGACCCCAGTGGCTGCAGCAAAGCTGGGGGAAGGCTGCTGAGGGTCAGATGGTGAGACAACAGATGCCCTTGGGGGACGGCCTGGACCAGCTCTGGGCCTGGAGGGCCCGGCTGCTGACTGCTCCAACTCTGCTTGGGCGGCAGCAGTCTGTCCTACGAGTGGTGGCAGCTGCAGTGGAGGAGCGACAGTGTTGGCTGCAGGAATGCTGCCAACCTGACAGAGCACAGGCACTCCCTGGTCAGCTGATACACTGGCACTCACACGGGCCAGCACTGCAGCATGTGCAGCAATCTGCTGAAGCACAGACTGCTGGGCTGCTGCGGCGCGGCAAGGGCCCCGGCGATGCCTGGCCGATCCAGCGAGGGTGGCAGCAGTTAGTGCCCGTGTGGCCCTGATCTGTGTCTGCATCAGACCAGCCAGTAAATGCACGGCACGACTGAGCACTTGGCTGGAAGCCGCCTGTGCTGCCACGAAGTCCTGCAGACTCCTTGCCTGTGTTGCAGTGAATTCTTGCAAACTCCTGGCCTGTGCTGCCCCGAATTTCTGAGCACTCCTTGCCAGTGACTCTGTGCAGTCAGGCATCCTTGCCACTGCAGCCATGAGCTCAGTGTGCCTGCGCTCAGCCTGGGCGCCCATTTCACCAAGGAGCCGCACCTCCTCTGGGCTCACCGTAGCAGGACTGGAGGCCACACTCACCCTCCGGGGAGAAGGCCGCCGAGCTTCCCCACCCCTCCCGCGTTGCTGCAGCCCACTGGGCCCCGGAGCTTCACTCTCCTCAGACCCTTCCCCCCTGCTCCCTGCCAGGGAAGATGTGTCCCCATCATGGCCATGGGCTGCCTCGGCTGAGGGTGGCACTGATGGGCCGGCTTCCTCTTCCTCCTCCTCGAATTCAGAATCACTGACAGTGGCAGCTTGAGGGCCCGCCTCCTCACCTGGCGAATCAGCATCTGAAAGCAGGGAGGCACAAGAGTTGCTTTAGAGTGAGGACAGGGCAGCAGCGAGGGAGGCATGAGTGCTGCTATGCACTGCATTGGTTCGATAGTGGCAAAGGATGCTGGTGTGTGGCACAAGTGGAAAGAGAGAGGTCAAAAAGGTGATGACCTTACCATTGCTGTCCAGAACAGGGTCGGCATCTCCACTGGCAACGGGGCCAATCAGCTGGCCTGCCATAATGCACTCCACACGCTGCTCCAGGTCGCTGAGATCTTTGAGGTCAGGACGGCCTCCCCCGGTCCATCGCTGCTGCCTGCGATTGTGGGCCAGCTTGCCCTGCAAGAGAAAGGACGGCCTCTAAGTACAGAGTCAAGCCCTGATCTTGCCTGCACTGCCTCCCATGGTGGAATAGCCCTGGCAGTGTCAAGCCCTGATCTTGCCTGCACTGCCTCCCATGGTGGAATAGCCCTGACAGTGTCAAGCCCTGATCTTGCCTGCACTGCCTCCCATGGTGGAATAGCCCTGACAGTATCAAGCCCTGATCTTGCCTGCACTGCCTCCCATGGTGGAATAGCCCTGACAGTGTCAAGCCCTGATCTTGCCTGCACTGCCTCCCATGGTGGAATAGCCCTGACAGTGTGTAAAGTGCTGAATGTGCAAGTGGTTTTCATGAGGTCCCATAGCTCTTGGATGAGGGCTGGGCTTTCAGGTCCCTTTGGTCAGAAACTGAGGTGCACCTGCAGGGATGAACAGGATAGTGGAAAGGGTACTCACCCTGACAACCCGAGTGAGGTCGTTGAACTTTTTCCTGCATTGAAGTGGAGTACTGGCAACCATGCTGTTGGTGGTCACCCTGTTTGCCAGCTCCCTCCAGGCTTTTCGGTATTCGCTGGGAAGCGGCCTCCTCCCACTTCCAGGGAAGAGGACAGGTCACCTGCGCTCTACTGCGCCAACCAGTAGCCTCAGGGCACCCTCGCTTAAGCGCTCCGCTCGCTCCCTAGCCTTCTGCATGGTCCCGGGCGTAGAAATGATGATCCAGCAATGGTCAGGCCTTGCTTCAGGGCTGCAGTGTGCAGGGCGTGGCAGCCAAGCAAGTCCACCCTCCCCCTTTAAGAGCTGACCTGCGCCAGCGTGTCTGCCTTCAATCAGCAACTCGCCGCACCTGCGCTGCACCCGCCCTCGGTGTTAGCGCCTCGGCTCACCGGCTTAGCGCCTTATGATAGTCGTGCATCGCCTGCTTTAGTGCAGCAGCAACCTCTTGGGGCGATGCAACTCAATTTTGGCGAAGGTGGCGCTAAGTTGCGCCGGGCGCTAAATTTAGCGAACGCCCGGCTGTAGCGCCCCAAATGTGGCAATACTGAATTTCTAGGCCAATAACCCTGCCAGTCCACAGCAAGGATCAAGGATTGACTAATCATTGTATGAAGTAACGAAGAACTTGGGAGTTGATGATATCAAAAATTTGGTTTAATATTTCTAATGGCTTTATTTTCTACTGCTGGGCTTTGGAAGCAACATAGAATCCTCCTCAGAGTTACTAGCGTGTTGGAAAATGTGTAGGAATTATACAAGCGGAACATTCACTTTTCCTTCCATAATATTATCTGTTTGCTGAATTTATACCATCAGGAGATTCAAAAAGGAAAGGCCTAGAAATTTGATAAGGGCTGAAAATGGACGGTGGCACCGCCGGGCGAGATTTGCTCATGCCCGTTTAGAAATCTCCGGCAGTGCCGTTATTATGGTGCTGCCTGCTGATTTGAATGATTTCAGTGCGCAGCCCAGCGACGAAAGCGCGGCCTCAGACTGTGCGCTCAGCAGGAGGCCCGTTGTAGCATGGTCGTAGTGTCCAAAGCAAGGCCGCCATTTTAGAAAGCAGTCTCGAGCCTTCGCAGCTCAACGGCTTTCTGAAAAAACAAATTAAAAATCATTCCAAACTGGGCGGTCTTTAGATCTTAAAGCTGAACTGCCTTCTGCACGTAAAAAAACATTAGAATTGCTTCAGCTTGAACACAAATGGCTCAACAAGCAAGAGAAAGGGCACCCAGGGTCTCGCATGCAGCACTCCAGCTTTGTGCAGGGGGTGAACACTGGAAGAGAAGTCCTCTGCCCACAGGGGGCCCTCCAGAAAGAAGGATGCGGGACCAGATCGCCGAGGCCATCACTGCCAGCAGTGTCGCCTCCAGGACCTGGCTCCAGTGCCCAAAGAAGCTTCATGACCTCAAACGAGTGGTCAAGGTCGGTGAATGCATCTTCAAAAGCTGTCTCCTACCAACTGCACCACTAGCCTCACATACTGCTCAATGCACGACTGCACCCCCCAATCACACAGCTACCAACAATCTCTACCAAACACGAGGCACATCTCACATTCCTAGCTCCACCTCACCCCCTTGGAGGAGATGGTGCTGGCCATTCTTGGCAAGGAGCATGGTTGAGCCCTTGGCCAGAGGCAGGTCTGAAAGAATACAAGATGCTGGTATCCACATATGTTATCCTCCTTTTCATATCCCACTTCCCCCTCATCCCACAATATCTTCTGATGTACAAGCTACACATGGTATAAGCATGCACCTCTTGCTTTCCCACCCTCCCCTCACCACAACCCTACCCTTGTGCCATCCTTATTTTAGGCATCCAGGTAATCCAGCCTGCCTGGCCAGTGGTTGATCAAGAAGAGGGAGAGGAAAGTGAAGAAGAAGAAGAAACACCATCACTCGATTTCACAACCGCAGCCACCAGGCTTTTCGAGGTCGTCCTGCAAGGCCATCTGCAGTGTCCCCCACTGAAAGTCAGCAGCCTTCCACCAGCCATGCTGAAGCCACTGGGGTAGCACTGCATGACATTAGTAGGATAGGCAAAGACACACGCAAGACACTCACTAAGGGAATGCACAAGGGTGATTAGTTAATTTCTTGATGTCATATTGACGCATATATGGATAAAGTTGGATTGGAAAGCTTGCTTTGTGGTGGCTTTTATTTCAGCATTGTGGCCAAGAGGACACTGTGATGGTCAGTAACAGAGGGGAGGTAAGGTGTGGGACAAATGTTGAAAGGGGAATTGGGGTTGTCGTCACTGGTATCTCAGGAGGATGATTTGATCCCGGATATCCCGGCCAGGAACCGGCTGTCTGGATTGCCTCCTTCCTTCTGCTTCTTCCTCTTCTTCCTCCTCCCTCTGCGAGCAGCTTGTCCCCTTTGCTGCCTCTGCATCATCTCCATGTGATGTCGCAGCCCAACTGGGTCTGCAAGTAGAGCCCCCAGGACTGGGAGCGAGTGGTCTTCTCAGAGGCCTTCCTTTAACGTCCAAAGCCTTGCAAGAGTCCAGCAGCAATCCCTTCACTCTTTAACAACTTTTTAAATGTATTGCACCAAGCCACTTCTCCAATAAAATGTAAAAAACTCAGGGCTGGATTTTCATTGAGGAGTCGGGTAGGAGGTGGGACTGCAACTTTCGGGGTTGTAGTCCCGCCTCCATCGAGTTGTGGCCAATCCATTCGATTTTCACTTGATTGGCCTTGTTGAGCCCGCCCAGTGGGCTCAGCAGGCCAATTAAGGGCCACCCGGCAACAGGTGACGTCACAGATTGACATTTCATCTGTCAAAAGCTTTTGACAGATGAAATATCAGCGTTTCACAGCTGTTTGAAGCTGTCAAACACTGACAATCTGTACTTCAAGTTAATTCCTTCCTCTCAGGCTGATTTAGAGATCTCTCCAGAACAGAAAGCTGAAAGCTGCAACTTTTGACAGCTCGCGGCCATTCTGCTTTCTGTGCCGGTGAGATGAGGGATTCCTGAGACCTGAAGGAAGGAAGGCTGTAAAGGTAAGTAAAGGTAATTAAACTTCTTTAAACACTTTACACACACCAAACACACTTACCTCTGCACTTGTGCACCAATCACTCACCAGAACACCGGACATCTCGAACCCTCCAAGCCCTTCAGCCTGACGGCCCGCCTCGTTAACTTGGCATGGTTTGGAGCCGTCGGGAATCCCACACTTCAGCAATAAAAATAGGGATTAGGCTAAAAACTGCCTGTTAACTACCTGTTAACAGGCAGTTAATTGGCACTAATCCCCTTCCCGCCTCGGGGAGGTGGGTCCCAGTGCGGGTCGGGTACCCGCCTCCTTTGAAACTGGCATGGAGGCGGGTTGGGTGCGGGATGGGTTCGTGCCCCCCGATTTCGGGATTTTAACCCCCCACACGCCTCCAATCCCGCCTCCACAGCCCGATGAAAATCCTGCCCAAAATGTCCAAAAGCAAAATTTTAAACTTACCTGAAGGATCTGTGTGTCCCGTTCGGACGCGCTATCAGCATCTCTGCGGTACTGTTGCACGCACATTCTTCCGTGCGTTGTTTGGAGAGGGCAGTGTCCAAAGCGGCGACGTCCAAAATCACAAGCTGCATGTTTACCTGTGGGCGGCGAGCGCTGGCAGTGGCAGCGCCAACGACATCTCCAAATTAACGGCCGCTGCGTTCCACGCCGGAAGCGGGAGGAAGCGAGGCGCCCGCCGTTTATTCCACTAAACCGGCCTTGTCGGCCGGGCACTGGACCTCCGAGTTTCGCGGCCAGTGCCTGCTATCGTGGATCAGTGAGAAATAAATCAAATGTAAAAACTGGTGAATTGATTATTTTCTTCATCGCTTCACATTTACTTGGAGACCAAGGAAATTAAATTGTAACAATCTGATCAAAATATAATTTTTACTGCCTTAAGCCTTGTGAGAACGCCGGAGGTTTTTGCGTTCTACCCTGCTATTTTATTGTTTCATAAATTATAAAACATGAAATAATAATGACTTTGAATTTACTCTGTGGGATAACGGTGTACAGACATTTTACGGGTTTAAGCGGCATTCTTCTGTCCACTAGTTTGATGGAGGTTGCTTACCATTTAAATTACCTCTGCTAAAATCGAAGATAAAGAAATTTCAGACCAATGCGGGCAGCATTTGTCTATTATCCCAATGTCAAGGACGAATGGCAATTCTAGTTTTGAAGCGTTCAGAAAATATTAGCCTGCTGACAAACATATTTACAGAATTACATAGTTGTCACCATAGTGACTGTGCTAGTTCATGGATGTTCACACAACATTCCTCTTGAAAAAACATAATGGTTAGTGTGTCTTCATTGAATGTCACTTTTTATTATTGAGCTTATAATGTGCTATAATAAGCTGATGGGGCGATTGCTGCAGCGCAGTGCATTACTATTCCGAGCGGCTGTACATCGCTTGGTCCTGGGGGTAATTCTCCACATGGTGAGTTCCTGATCTGAGCTATACTATCAGGAGGAAGCACTGACTGGCTGGGAGTCAAACCGAAACTCTAACTTCCCATAGGAATGGAGGAGGAATAATATATTCAAAACATAGATCGCGTTGAAGTCTCTCTCGGAGTCACTGGTCCCAGAGCAGCTTTGGCAGAAGCCTGGTATTAGAAATGTAAATACAAGGACAGGTTGGAGAAGCTGGATTTATTTTCATTAGAGCAAAGGAGGTTGAGGGTGATTTTGATAGAGGTGTACAAGTTTATGACGGGTTTGGATAGGCTAGACGGGGAAAGGCCGTTCCCACTAGTTGATGGTACAAGGACTAGGGGACACAGATTTAAGTTTTTGGGCAAGAAATACAGTGGGGATGTGAGGAAAAATGTTTTTACGCAGCGAGTGGTGAGGACCTGGAACTCGCTGCCGACGGAAGTGGTGGAAGCGGCGACACTCAATGTTTTCAAGGGGAGACTGGATAGGCACTTGAGGGAAATAAACTTGCAGGGCTACTGGGATATTGCGGGGGAATGGGACTGACTGGATTGCTCTACAGAGAGCCGGCACAGACTCGATGGGGCGAATGGCCTCCTTCTGTGTCGTTATCACTCTATGGGCTCGATTTTGCCAGGCCCGAGGAGGCGGGATTGGAGGCATGTGAGGTGTTAAAATCGCAAAAAATGGCGGGCGGCTTCGATCTCGCCTCCAGTCCGCCTCCGAGCAATTTTCCCAGAATCGGGGTTTCAGACCCCGTTTCCATCTCGCCTCTAAGAGGCGGGATAGGCCCTTAAGGCCCTTAACAGCCACTTAATTGCCTCTATAATCCAATTTTGAGAGGCCTTTCTGAATGTAACACTTTCCCCCCGTCCTGCACGTCTCCTCTGAAACACGCCAGTGAATCCTGGCGGCCTCACAAGTGGATTGCTTACTAACAGCTGCAGCTCCACCATTAAAAAGGAGTTTTCAGCAATCATCATTTGCAGGTGTCAGAACTTTGTTGTCTCAGGTCTGGGGGAACTTTTACAGGCCTACTCATTGTTGTGGAAGTTTGGAGCCTGACACCCATCTCCAGTGTGATTTGACAGAGGTGTACAAGATTATGACGGGTTTGGATAGGCTAGACAGGGAAGCCCCTCTCCCCACATTGACTGAGCGCTTCCTCAACTGAGGTATATACCAGAAGAATGGGACCCATTTATTTCCTTTCCTCCTGGACAGTGGGGACGGATCTGTCGCTGGTCCTGTGGGGGAGTAAAGGAAAGAGATGTGAGATAACATGTGAGATAAACGTTGCATGCACATTGAATTTTGCAGATGATCATAAGTCAATCTGTTAGAGCATCAGAATCAATATCAGTCACTCAGGCAATGTCAATGAGAGAGATGAAAAACTATTCTGTCACCAGCTTGCTCTGATGTGCCAGTCTGTCCGTCCCCCACTTGTGCATCCTCCTCCACTCCCACGATCTCCAGGGCCACCTCCTCCACAGTGGTGAGCTGGGCTATTGAGGGTGGTGCTCCTCCTGTCCTCGCCCTCTCTCTCTTATTGTGGGCGCTCTTTTCCTGCAATGAGGGACACAAGTGGAGTTTGAGTGAGAATGAAGGAGTGCATGTAGAGATCCCATGGCATAGATGCTTAGAAGGACACAAAGATGGAGTGAGGCGCCAAGACCAAGGGCCCTCCCTGTGTGTTGTAAGTTGTTGTCATAGCATCACAGTGATAGGGAGTGTGAGGGCTGCATAGTTGAATAGTTAAGTGAATGTGAACATACAGAGAGAGGGAATGGGTAAGGGTGCAGGGATGTAAGGGTGAAGTGGGATGTGGAGGAGCAGGTTGACAAAGCAGAGTGCTGGTGATGAGAGGCGATGGGGATCAGATTGAGGGTCATGGGGATGGAATATTCACTTTTCCTGTGCGGAGAAGGTTATGAAACCTCTTTCGGCATTGCAGCCAGGTTCTGCTGCACATTGAAATCGCATTCACCTCCTGTGCCACTTGCAGCCACACGGCTTTGGTCTGTTGTGGAGGCTTTTTCCTCCTTGAGGAAGGAAAGAGCACTTCCTTGTTTGCTCTTGCTCCCTCCACCAGAGCTTGGAGGGAGGCCTCATCGAATCTGGGTGCATACTTTGTTCTGGTGCTGGACATAGTAGCAGTAGGAACCCTTCAGAAGTATGTTGATAAAGTTGTAAGGCTGAAAAAGAACCAAGGCTGCTTGCAGGCCTTAAATCCAGCTGCATAGATGATATTATCGGAGGCGAGTTTCACTATCAAAAGACTCATTGGGCCAGGGGTTCCCACACGCTGGAAATCAAGTGCCCAATTAGGGCAAAATTGCACTTTTGTCCCGCCTCACATTGGAGGCGGGGTCCTGAGACGCCCCCCACCTGACACGCCCCCAGCCCGCCCCCAATGACAAAATACAGCCCTATGACTCCATGACTCCATGACTTGCCTACGGATTGTCACACATGGATCATGTTTCGAGAGTTCTACAAACCAGGCTTTAAAATGGGATATAAATTATAGGGAAAATTTTATGAAGTTGCGTTCCCATCGACAGCCTAAGTGCGCATATCGGGAAAACTTGGGCACACGCCTCATGGTTTTCCATACCTCCTCTTTTCATTTTAAGAATATAAGAATTAGGAGCAGGAGTAGGTCATTGTGGTTGGTAAAATGTTGGAGTCCATTATTAAGGAAACAGTAACAGGGCATTTGGATAAACATAATTTAATAGGACAGAGTCAGTATGGTTTTGTGAAGGGGAAGTCATGTTTGACAAATTTGCTCGAATTTTTTGAGGGCGTAACATACAATGCGGACAAGGGGGAACCAGTGGATGTGGTGTATTTGGACTTCCAAAAGGCATTTGACAAGGTGCCACACAAAAGATTTCTGATCAAGATAAAAAATCACGGGATTGGGGGTAATATACTGGCATGGGTGGAAGATTGGCTATCTAACAGAAAACAAAGAGTTGGGATAAATGGTTCATTCTCAGACTGTGGAAGCTGCAACATTAAATAAATTTAAAACGGAGATAGACAGTTTCCTAGCTGGTAAAGGAATTAAGGGTTATGGGGAGCGGGCAGGGAAGTGGATGTGAGTCTAGGTTCGGATCAACCATGATCCTATTGAATGGCGGAGCAGGCCCGAGGGGCCGTATGGCCTACTCCTGCTCCTACTTCTTATGTTCTTATTCGGCCCCTCGAGCCTGCTCCGCCATTAAATAAGATTGTGGCTGATCATCGACCTCAACTCCACTTTCCCGCCCAATCTCCATATCCCTTGATTCCCCTAGAGTCCAAATATCTATCGATCTCCGTCTCAACGATTCAGCTCCATAGCCCTTCGGGGTGGAGAGTTCCAAAGATTCACAATGCTCTGAGAAGTTTTCATTGATTAGCTGTCAAGTGTTCAGGGATGTGCAGATGACATAATAAGGCACTACATTAATGTACGTTCTTTCCTCTTTCTATAGGAGGTAATTTTACAAATCTATGCTGCTGCCTGGGAGCCTCGCGGTCCACGATTTCTTGACTATTCATTTAGATAGTTGGAAAATCGCAAACAGCTTGCATTCAAATTTCCAATGCCACTGGTGGTGATGTTGAGGTTCCTTACAACCAATGGGGACCTATACATAATATACTCGGGTGAGAAACTATGCAGTAAAATATTGTTCATAGCATCATAGAGGTTTATGGCACACAAGGAGGCCATTTGACTCATCGGGCTCAAATTTCATTGGGCCGTTGAGTCGGGATTGGAGGCGTGTGGGGGGTTAAAACCGTGAAATCGGGGGGGGGGCATGAACCCATCCCGCCCCCAACCCACCTCCATGCCCATTTCAAAGGAGGCGGGTATCCGACCTGTGCTGGGAGCCGCCTCCCCGAGGCGGGAAGGGGATTAGTGCCAATTAACTGCCTGTTAACAGGTAGTTAATAGGCAGTTTTTAGCCTAATCCCTATTTTTATTGCTGAAGTGTGGGATTCCACGCCAAGTTAGCAAGGCGGACCGTCGGGCTGAAGGGCTTGGAGGGTTCGAGATGTCCAGTGTTCAGGTGAGTAATGGGTGCAATTGTGCAGAGGTAAGTGTGTTTGGTGTGTGTAAAGTGTTTAAATAAGTTTTACTTACCTTTACTTAATAATGCAGCCTTCCTTCCTTCAGGTCTCGGGAGTCCTTCATCTCACCGGCACAAAAAGCAGAATGGCCGTGAGCTGTCAAAATCTGCAGCCTCTGCTTTCTGTTCTGGAGAGATTTCTAAATCAACCTGAGAGGAAGGAATTAACTTAGAGTACAGATTGTCAGTGTTTGAAGAGCTGTCAAACACTGATATTTCATCTGTCAAAAGCTCTTGACAGATTAAATGTCAACCTGTGACATCGCCTGTTGCCGGGTGGCCCTTAATTGGCCTGCTGAGCCTGCTGGGTGGGCTCAACAAGGTCAATCAGGGGAAAATCGAGTGGGTTGGCCACAACTCGATGGAGGCTGGACTACAACCCTAAAAGTGGGAGTCCCGCCTCCTACACGCCTCCATTGATAAAATCCAGCCCATTGTGTCTGTGCCGGCCGAAAAAGAGCTATCCTGCCTAATCCCACTTTCCAGCTCTTGGTCCATAGCACAGTAGGCTACAGCACTTCAAGTGCAGGGGAGTTCTCCCCAGCGTCCTGGCCAATATTTATCCCTCAATCAACATCACTAAAAACAGATTATCTGGTCATTATCACATTGCTGTTTGTGGGAGCTTGCTGTGCACCAATAGGCTGCCATGTTTCCGACATTATAACAGTGACTATACTTCAAAAAAAGTACTTAATTGGCTGTAAAGTGCATTGGGACGTCCGCTGGCCCTGAAAGGCGCTATAGAAATGCAAGTCTTTCTTTCTTTTATATCAAAGTACTTTGTAAATGTGATGAGGGTTTCTGCCTCTACCACCCTTTCAGGCAGTGAGTTCCAGACCCCCACCACCCTCTGGGTGAAAAAAGTTCTCCTCAACTCCCCTCTAATCCTTTCCCCCATTGCTTTAAATCTATGGCCTCTGGTTATTGAGCTCTCTGCTAGGGGAAGTAGATGTTTCTATCCCCTCATAATTTCATACACCTCAATTAAATCTCCCTGCAGCATCCTCTATTCCAAATAAAACAACCCCAGCCTATCCAATCTTTCCTCATAGTGTAAGGCTTGCAAAATTCTACAGACTCCTCCTAACCAAGAAAAGAAGAGATATTGGACTGTTTTAAAGAATATTGGGCCAAAAGGGGCTTAAAATCAAAACCCCAGGATTTTGGCTATTTTTAAAAGTCATGTTCAGGCCTGTGCAAAAAGCTGTGACAAAAGGAGGTGGGATGGGCCCCCGAAACACAGACAGTTTGAGTATTGGATCATCTGGGAATGTTCTAGGCCATCCAGGCATTCTACATAAAGACAATAAATCCACGGAAAGGACTGTTCCCACCGAAACCCACAGGGCCATTAAGTACATGAATAATACAGTGCATGCCAACAATCAACAAAAGAGAACCTGGCCCCAGCAGGAAGAAAACAATCAAACAACAGTTTAGAACCAATCAGAAAGATTGCCAAAACACTTCACACCTTTTAAACTGATTTCAAGGCAATCCCGAAACCAGTTAAAGGCCAATTAAAGATAGATGGGGCCATCCCCGAAACTCGATGGGGATTTAAACATATTAAAAATAACGAGTCAGCCAAAATTAACAAAGGACCAGAGATTTGGTGGTCAGATAAGCCAGGCCTCAAAACCATATAATTAAGGCCTGCTTTTGCAGTGAGAAATGTGTGTGCAGAGAAAGAAACAGTGAGATCAGACAGCATGGTAACATCCAGGAGAGATCAACATCATCGCTGCATTCGAAAGACAGTACAGTTCAATCGGAGACTTGAAGAAAGAAGAACGAAACCGAAGAAAAAAAGTGAAATCGCGGCAACCAAAGGCCTCCAGAAACCAACAACGAACAATATTACCACCAACCAGGTAATATTGAGCCACCGCGACCAACAAGAAACCAAACTCCGAGAAGTCGAAAATCACAAAACTGTTTCCACTGTACAGGCTAGTCTGACTTACCCCTGGGTAAGATTTGACATAAAAGACCCTAAAAACTGTACCTAACCAAAGGAAATTGGGTACTCACCCGATAAATCCAACTACGCAACTAACTGCATCAGCAGACAGGCCAACGCAGGTGCAGTCTTCCACCACGTCCTGGGTCCGGCAGGCCCCAACCGCCACAACTAGAGAGAACTCCGAAATCGCAAACCTCTACAATCTGTCACGAAAGTCATTCGGTGAGCATTTCCTGGTCCTCTGGAAGTCAACCTAGTTGGATAGTGGGGTTGGGAGGGTAAGGTATTTCTGTCTATTGTAATTCTCCCTCGCATATTCCAAAGTGTTCCCCCCATTTTAGAGTATAAGTTTTATTGTATTGTATATTTTCCTGTCTCAAAAATCTAAATCTAAATTATGTTGACCAACTCAGGTGTCTGTTGCAATTTCATTGCAACGCCCAAATAAGTCCAAAGTCTAGAACCAAGGGAGTGGGAGCGATTCGAACCGCTCAAGGAGTCAGAGGTGAAGCTGACCACACATACCACCCCTTACAATAGCTAAAATTCTCCAGTCCTGCCAACATCCTCATAAATCTCCTCTGTACCCTCTCTAGTGCAATCACATCTTTCCTGTATTGTGGTGACCAGAACTGTATGCAGTATTCTAGCTGTGACCTAACTAGTGTTTTATACAGTTCTAGCCTAACCTCCCTGCTCTTATATTTTATGCTTTGGCTAATAAAGGAAAGTATCCTGTTGTGTATGTACCTTTAAGAGAATAACTGGTCTCAGACGGCAGTACCGGCAGTGACCACCCCTGTATAAAAGGCGCTAGTGAGCCTCTGTTGTTTTCAGTTCCCGATTGACTTCAATCAGTAAAGACTTGTTTTGTTCAACTCCTGCTGTCCATGTCTCAATCATACACGGACATAATACTGGCGACGAGCAGATACGAACTTACCTACAGTCTGCACCACCTCCTGGGATCCATTTCAGCAGCGGAGTGAGCAAAGGTCGAGGCCAGAAGGAAGAAAGAAGCAGTAGAAACGGGCGTCGACCGTGGGCATCCGCCCCTGTGTTAGCGGAGTTGAAGATTGCTGGGGAAGCTGTCGAAAGCGGGGCCTGGTTCCTTTCGACAGTGCTTCAGCTAATCGGGCTGGTGGCAGGTAGTACACTGAACCTTCCTGGGCTGCGGCGGTTGCAAACTCCTGCTGTCCATGTCTCAATCATTCACGGACATAATACTGGCGACGAGCAGATACGAACTTACCTACAGTCTGCACCACCTCCTGGGATCCACTCCTACAGCGAAGTGAGCAGAGGTCGAGGCCAGAAAAAAAAAAGTAAGAAGCAGTAGAAATGGGCGTCGACCGTGGGCATCCGCCCCTGTGTTAGCGGAGTTGAAGATTGCTGGAGAAGCTGTTGAAAGCGGGGCCTGGTTCCTGTCGACGGTGCTTCAGCTAATCGGGCTGGTGGCAGGTAGTACACTGATCCTTCCTGGGCTGCGGCGGTCACGAACTCGAGCGGGTGGCTTGCAACGGGGCTGAGCAGCGTTGTCGGGAGGAAGAGAGAGGGTGGAGCACACAGGGCATGGCCGGTGCTACGAAGCCGGGCTGCGTATAGACCCGAGAAGAGGGAGGCAAGAGTCCCACAGGGTTGTTCCACGATGGGAAAATAATAAAAAAAAGAAATATTAAACGCGCAGGAAACCGCGAGGAGCTGCAGGTTGCAACGGAAACCACGGAAAACAGCGCTAGCAACAGCGGGGAAGAAGGCAAAGCGCGGGAGGCGCCATCTTATTCAGCGGGGAAGAAGGCAAAGCGCGGGAGGCGCCATTTTGTTAAATCGGGGAAGAAGGCAAAGCGCGGGAGGCGCCATTTTAGATTTGCAAGATGCCAAAGACTGGCTGTATCACTGCCTTTGATAATACAATAGAGGACTGGACCACGTATGTGGAAAGAGTCGAGGTATATTGCGAGGCAAACAAAATAGCTGATGAGAAAAAAGGCATCGGTATTGCTAAACTTAATGGGCGCTAGAACGCACGGCCTATTGCGGGACCTGATTACTCCAGCCAAACCAAAGGCGAAGAGTTTTAATGAAATTGTTGCTGTCCTACAGGAACACCTAAACCCTGCACCGCTGTTGATAGCAGAAAGATTTAAATTCCACAGGAGAACTCAGCATAAAGATGAGAGCAATGCTGAGTACCTTACGGAACTACGCAAGCTATCAAAGCACTGCCAGTTCGGAGCAGGACTGGCAGATACCCTACGGGACAAATTTGTCTGTGGACTCCTGAGTGAAGGAACACAGAAGAAGTTACTCTCAGAGAAAGAGCTGACGCTAGATAAGGCTTTCAGCGTGGCAGTATCATACGAAGAAGCAGCAGCCAGGGGAGCTGCAGAAATTCAACAAAAGCCACAGGAATACGGCACCCACGAAATGACACGGGGATTTGCAAAATGTTATCGCTGCGGCAGAACTAACCATGACCAGAAGGACTGCTGGTCCAAAGACAAAATATGCAGGCAATGCGGAAAGATGGGACACATTGCACGAGTTTGCAGGTCCGGGAAGAAGACCAGCGACAACAAAAGGGCTACTAAGGAACCGTACAAGAAAGTACAAAAGATGACGGACAGTAGTTCTGAAGACCAGATGAGCGATAGTGAATCCGGGAACAGGAGACTAAGCTATCTCAAACTTCACAATGTAATCGCAAAAGAGGATCACCGAACCATTTGGGTCACCCTCACGATAGCAGGGTCCCAAGTTAAAATGGAATTGGATACAGGATCAGCGCTAACCGTCATGAATCGACGAGACTACGAGCGGCTATTCTCACACATACCCTTGAGAGAGACATCCATTGTCTTGACGACGTATACGGGGCAAAAAGTATACCCCAGAGGAAAAATAAGGGTGCCTGTCGAATACAACGGCAAGAAAATACGGAAATTGTATATCTACATACTGCAAAATGGTTGACCACCGTTATTGGGACGTGAATGGATCAGGAAGATAAGCTTAGATTGGCTTCCATTCATGCAATGACGGCGGACGGTAAAAAAGATGAAGACGTCACTCCTGGACGATTGACAACAATCTTAGCTAACGCCAAAGAGGTATTTCAACAAGAACTGGGCACTCTTAAAGGTGTAACCGCCTCGATAAAAATAGCAGAGAATGCAATTCCCAAGTTTTTCAAAGCAAGACCGGTATCATATGCAATTCGCCCAGCCGTCGAGGCAGAGCTGGAGAATCTGGAGAAGGCAGGCATGTTATCTAAGGTCGACTGGAGCGAGTGGGCGACACCCATCATTCCTGTCATGAAGAAAACGTTAAGCAATAAGTCTGAGGAGCCAAGGAAGGTTCGCATCTGTGGGGATTTCAAGGTGATGGTGAACCCAGTCCTTCACACAGTACAATATCCTCTTCCAAGGATAGAAGACATCTTCGCCTCACTGTCTGGAGGGAAGCGTTTTACAAAAATTGACCTAGCACAAGCATATTTGCAGATAGAGGTTGAAGAATCCTCTAGGAAGTATCTCACGATTAACACTCACAAAGGTCTTTACCAGTATCATCGATTGGTATTTGGAGTAGCATCGGCTCCGGCGATATGGCAAAGAGCGATGGAACAAGTCCTGCAAGGGATTCCGGGGACTCAGTGTTACTTGGACGACATCCTTGTGACAGGTGAAGATGAGAGTGAACACCTTAGCAACCTAGAACAGGTGCTCACGAGACTACGGGAACATGGGCTACGAGCCAACCGCCCCAAGTGCATGTTTTTTAAGAAACAGATATCGTATTGTGGCCACGTGATTGATGAAGAGAGGTTACATAAGTCCCCTGACAAAATTGAAGCGGTTGTTAAGGCCCTGGCGCCTGAACATGTGTCGCAACTGAGGTCATTCCTCGGATTGGTGAATTACTACCATAAGTTTTTGCCGAATTTGTCGACAATTCTGCACCCACTGAACGCCCTGCTACGAATGGGAGTAGCATGGAAATGGAGCAATGACTGTAAGCGGGCCTTTCAGAAGAGTAAGGACTTAATCACTTCAAGAGAAGTATTGGCTCACTACAACCCAGCACTGCCGATCAGACTGGCGTGTGATGCGTCTCCCTACAGCATTGGGGCGGTAATGTCACATAAATTCCTTGATGGTTTAGAGAGGCCGATAGCTTTTGCGTCATGCTCGTTAACTTCTGCCGAGCGTAACTACGCCCAGGTTGACAGAGAGGCCCTCAGCCTAGTGTGGGGGGTGAAGAAGTTCAATCACTACCTGCACGGTCAAAAATTTACTCTACTAACCGATCATCAACCTCTTGTCTCCATTTTCAACCCTCAGAAGGGCGTACCAATAATGACGGCACAACGGCTGCAGAGATGGTCCCTTTTCCTAGGGGTACACCAATGTGACATCGAGTACAAAGGAACTAAACAGCATGGAAATGCTGATGGATTGTCACGCCTACCGTTGCCGACGGTGGAAGAAGAAGACCTTGCAGTGGATCCAATGGAGTTATTCCACTCGACCATAGTCGAATGTCTCCCTGTGACGAATGTAAACATAGAAAAGGAAACACGGAATGACCCGACACTATTGCGGGTCTATGATTTAACAGTGAAGGGATGGCCAGCACATGGCGAACCACTGCTGCCAGCATCCTCGCCGAGAAGAGAACAGCTGTCAGTGTGCAGAGGAACCTTGATGTGTGGATCCAGAGTAGTAATTCCACCTAAGTTGATGGATAGAGTGCTCAATGAGCTTCATGAGGGTCATCTGGGTGGGGTAAAAATGAAGAACTTAGCCAGAGCGTTTGTGTGGTGGCCGGGAATCAATAGAGAAATCGAAGAGATGACCAAGAGCTGTGCAGGATGCCAGAAGGTCCAAAACGCCCCAACCCAAGCTCCTCTACACCCATGGGAGTGGCCCTCATCTCCATGGCAAAGGGTGCACATTGATTTTGCTGGTCCCTTCATGGACTCGATGTTTTTAATTGCGGTGGATGCACATTCAAAGTGGCCAGAGGTAATAAAAATGTCCTCAACCACCACGGAAAAAACTATCACAGTTTTACGACCATATTCGCCAGGAATGGGCTGCCTGAACAGATTTGCTCTGACAATGGACCACAGTTTGTGTCTGAAGAGTTCCGGAGGTTCTTAAAGAACAATGGTGTTAAGCATTACACATCTGCCCCATATCATCCAGCCACTAATGGATTGGCCGAGAGGTTTGTCCAAACATTCAAGAAGGCTATCAAGGCAATGTGTAATGAAGAGATACCCCTACAACACAAGGTGGACAACTTCTTGTTTGCCTACCGGAATGCGACACATGCGGTTATCAACCAAACTCCAGCCATGATGTTCTTCAATCGAAGACTACGATGCCGCTTGGATTTGGATAAGCCAAACGTCCGAAGAGATGTGGAGTTTCAGAATATGAATGAAAGGCCGACCTGGAGTTTTAAGATAGGTCAACCAGTTTTGGCCCGGGACTACCGCACTGAGAAATGGCAGCCAGGAATGATTTGTACACGGCAAGGACCTCTCATGTATACCGTGGACGTTGGAGAGAGCATTGTAAGACGCCATGCTGACCAGATTCTAGAGTCACTGGAAAACGTCAACTCCACACCACGATCTGATACACCTGGCAATGAAATCGATGTACCAATTGCAGCTACCGCAGAATCGGTGATATTGGAAGCAGATGAACCAAACAACGACATTGATCCCGACTCAACATTGCCAGAAGAACCTGATACCCCAAAGAGGCGTTATCCAGACAGAATCAGGAAGCCTCCTCAAAGACTGAACTTATAATTGCTTAAACTTAACCAATGTATCTAGCAACCGTAATTGTGATTGTAATTAGTTATCATTTAGTTGTTAAATGAATGTTATGTACTGTTTATCTAAAAGGGGAGGAATTGTTGTGTATGTACCTTTAAGAGAATAACTGGTCTCAGACTGCAGTACCGGCAGTGACCACCCCTGTATAAAAGGCGCTAGTGTGCCTCTGTTCTTTTCAGTTCCCGATTGACGTCAATCAGTAAAGACTTGTTTTGTTCAACTCCTGCTGTCCGTGTCTCAATCATTCACGGACATAATATATCCCGTATGCCTTCTTAACCTTCTCAAGGGCAATTAGGGATGGGCAATAATCCCACAAACGAATTTTTTTTAAAAACCTTATCTACTTGTCCTGCTACCTTCAGTGATCTGTGGACATGCAATCCAAGGTCCCTCTGTTCCTCTACACTGCTCAGTGTTACCATTTATTGTGTATTTCCTTGCCTTGTTAGCCCTCCCCAAATGCATTACCTCATACTTCTCTGAATTGAATTCCATTTGTCACTTTTCTGCCCACCTGACCAGTCCATTAATATCTTCCTGCAATCTATAGCTATCTTCCTCACTATCAACTGCACAGCCAATTTTCGTATCATCTGCAATCTTCTTAATCATGTTCTCTACATTGAAGTCTAAATCATTGCTTATATATATACACCATAAAAAGCAAGGGACCTAGTACTGAGCCCTGCGGAGCCCCACTGGAAACAGCCTTCCAGTCACAGCAACACCCAATCATTACCCTTTGCTTCCTGCCACTAAGCCAATTTTGGATTCAACTCGTCACTTTCCCTTGGATCCCATGGGCTTTTACTTTTCTGACCAATCTGCCATGTGGGACCTTGTCAAAAGCCTTGCTAAAATCCACGTAGACTACATCAAGCACGCTACCCTTATTGACCCTCCTTGTTGCATCCTCAAAAAATTCAATCAAGTTAGTCAGACACGACCTTCCCTTAACAAATCCCTGCTGACTGTCCTTGATTAGTTTGTGCCTTTCTAAATAATGATTAATACTGTCCTTCAGAAATGTTTCCAATATTTTGCCCACCACCGAGGTTAGGCTGACTGGCCTGTAATTACTCGTCTATTATTTTCTCTCTTTTTAAACAAAGGTACGACATCAGCAGTCTTCCAGTCCTCCGGCACCACACCTGTAGCCAGGGAGCAAGTGTTGTTGTAGCAGGACTTAGCAGTTTTATATCAAGTTCATAACTCTGCCATTTTTAAAGCAGGTTTTAACCCATTTTGCGTTACATTCACTGGTAATGTCAACAGAGGTGTTACCTCATTTTAAATCCTCTGTCAACAACAACAAACTTGCATTTATATAACACCTTCAAAGTAGTAAAATGTCCCAAGGCGCTTCACAGGAGCGTGATCAAACAAAATTTGACACCGAGCCACATTGGAGTTTAGGACAGATGACCGGGAGCTTGGTCAAAGAGGTAAGTTTTAAGGAGCATCTTAAAGAAGGAGAGAGAGGTAGAGAGGTGGAGAGGTTTAGGGAGGGAATTCCAGAGCTCAGGGCCTAGGCAGCTGAAGGCACGGCCACCAATGGTGGAGCGATCAAAATCGAGGATGCGCAAGAGGTCCGAATTGGAGGAGAGCAGAGATCTCGGAGGGTTGTAGGACTGGAGGACGTTACAGAGATAGGGAGGGCGAGGCCACGGAGAAATTTGAAAACAATGATGAGGATTTTAAAATCGAGGTGTTGCCAGACTGGGAGCCAGTGTAGGTCAGCGAGCACAGGGGATGATAAACTAAAATAACAGATGGTGGAAATTGTGCACACCCCTTACAAGGAAGAGTTATACATAAGACGTATGAGCAGGAGTAGGCCATTTGGCCCCTCGAGCCTGCTCCGCCATTCAATAAGATCATGGCTGATCTGATCTTGGCCTCAACTCCCCATAACCCTTGACTAAATTACCGTTCCAAAATCTGTCTATCTCCACCTTAAATATATTCAATGACCCAGCCGCCACAGCTCTCTGGGGTAGGGAATTCCTAAGATTCACGACCATCTGAGTGAAGAAATTCCTCCTCATTTCGGATTTAAAATGGTGCCCCCTTATTCTGAAATTATGCCCCCTAGTTCTAGATACCCCCACGAGGGGAAACATCCTCTCTGCGTCTATCCTGTCAAGCCCCTTCAGAATCTTATATGTTTCAATAAGATCCCCTCTCATTCTTCTAAACTCCAATGAGTATAGGCCCAACCTGCTCAACCTTTCCTCATAAGACAACCCCTTCATCTCCGAAATCAACCTCGTGAACCTTCTCTGAACTACCTCCAATGCAAGTATATCCTTCCTTAAATAAGGAGACCAAAACGGTACGCAGTACTCCAGGTGTGGTCTCACAGTTGTACAGTTGTAACAGGACTTCCCTACTTTTATACTCCATTCCCTTTGCAATAAAGACCTACATTCCATTTGCCTTCCTAATTACTTGCTGTACCTGCAGGCTAACTTTTTGTTGGTGCTGGGGCCCTGGATGGGACCTAAATTTAGAATTCCTTCCACCTCAGCCTTGCAGAGGGTCTGGGCACTTTCAGAGGCGGGTATTCTGAGAAGCAAGCAGCGTACCAGCCTCAGCACTTCTGGTGCTTGCGATCATTTGGCCAAGGTTGTGGCTGGACCCCTGAAAATTTGTTAGAGGTAACATTTTGTGTTGGTCCCCCACTCCCACCTTACAAAGGGATCTAACAGGCGTCCAATATTTGTTGTTTTTTTTAAATTTTGGGTGGGGGCTGACATGTTCTGGGATCTCCAGCCTCTTGGGGTGGGTGGGCGAGCGGGCACCCCGAGAGTTGCCCCACTGGCACAGCAGGCTGCTGGCTCAGCGTAAAACGGTGTGACCTCCCACTGAACCCTGCAAACCCCACGCGGCGTCAACAGCAGAGCTCGCCAGCGGGTGCATTCCAGCCCTTACGCTGGGGGGGGGGGCGGGTGTCAGCCCCAAGAATTCCCAGCCCTTATCCGTTTTTTTTTGCCAGAAGGGTTACAGTCAAAGTGCCCTTTAAGCTACGTGGCCGCATGGCCAGGCAGTGCGCTGAAGGTGCCTCACAGCCGGTACCACCGGCTTTTAAACGGAAAAAACGCGTAATTTTGAATGGGTCATGCAGCCCATTAAGGAGGCCGGGTGGCCCCAAAAATATTAGAGGGAACAATGGTTACAGTCAGCTGACTTTGTTGCCCTCATAAGTTATTCGCAATCACCCATGAAGGTTATAAAAAATATGCACAGTACCTCCCACAATGAGGTGTTATCAAATATTGTTTGATAACGCTCCTGTGATGCGCCTTGAGACGTTTTACTGAGTTAAATTACGGAATTCCCTCCCTAAACCTCTCCCCTTCTCCAACTCTCTCTCCTCCTTTAAGTTGCTCCTTAAAACCTAACTCTTTGGCCAAGTTTTTGGTCACCTGCCCGAATATCTCCTTCTGTGGCTCATGTCAGATTTTGTTTGATAATCGCTCCTGTGAAGCGCCTTGGGACGGTTTACTAGAGTCATAACGGCACAGAAGGAGGCCATTCGGCCCATCGAGTCCGTGCCGGCTCTCTGTAGAGCAATCCAGTCAGTCCCATTCCCCCGCTCTATCCCCGGAGCCCTGCAAGTTTATTTCCCTCAATTGTCTATCCAGTCTCCCCTTGAAAACATTGAATGTCTCCGCTTCCACCACTTCCGTCGGCAGCGAGTTCCAGGTCATCACCACTCGCTGCGTAAAAAAGTTTTTCCTCACTTCCCCCTGTATCTCTTGCTCAAAATCTTAAATCTGTGTCCCCTAGTCCTTGTACCATCAACTAGTGGGAACAGCCTATCCCCGTCTAGCTTATCGAAACCCATCATAATCTTATACACATCTATCAAATCACCCCTCAACCTCCTTTGCTCTAATGAAAACAATTCCAGCTTCTCCAACCTGTCCTTATAATTAAGATCCCCCATCCCCGAAACCATTCTGGTAAATCTCCTCTGCACCCTCTCAAGGGCCTTCACATCCTTCCTAAAATGTGGTGACCAGAACTGGACGCAATACTCCAGTTGTGGCCTAACCAGCGCTTTATAAAGGTTCAGCATAACTTCTCTACTTTTGTACTCAATACCTCTATTTATGAAGCCCAAGATTCCATATGATTTGCTAACCACTCTCTCAACATGTCCTGCCACCTTCAGTGACCGATGCACACCAACTCCCAGGTCCCTCTCTCCCTGCACACTCTTTAAAACTATACCATTAAGTGTATATTGCCTCTCCCTGTTCCTTCTGCCAAAATGCATCCCCTCACACCTCTCCGTATTAAATTCCATCTGTCACTACGTTAAAGATGCTATTTCAATGCAAGTTGTTGTTGTTATTATCAGCGCATCAATATTGCCCACAGGCACTGAGATTCCGTTGGGGGTTGTCTCGATCTCCTGGGATAACTTCGACGGATGGAAGAGCGGCGGAACCCCCAGCGAAGTTTCGTCCCTCCCGGTGTCCTGCCAAAGGGGACGGCTGACGATCATGGCAAACCCTGCACGGAAATTCAGAGCCATTGCTTATTGCTCCTTCTGAATGCCCAACCACATAAATTGCATAGTTGTCTGCGGGGATTCCAAAGGATTATTTTCAGAGCCTCATGTTTTTCAACAGCAAATCCTCCCAGGTGTTTTGTGCAGGTCCTTTAGAATGTGCAACGTTATCAAATCTTGAAGTTCATGCCGGCCCAATATCAAGATGCCGAAGGATTTTTCATTTTTTTTTTTGGCTGTCTGTATTCCAATCATTGGGAAAATTGTCCTAGAGAGGCTCACAAAGCAATATCTTTCAGTCCCAGTATTCAGTTTTCATTTCATCATCTTAAACATCAATCTTACTTTGACTATGATCAGCTTCGCTTGTGGAAATGAAAACTTGCAAGGCTCAGAGATCACTTCTTTTCATAGACTGTAAGATTGTTGGCAGCAGCTGACATCTTTGTGCCTTACATTAGTGTAAAATATAATACTTTAGGGCAGATAATAATCCTCTGTAAACCCTACCAAGTTGTGTCTTTACGTGGAAAGGGCGCAATTTTGACCTCGCCCGCTCGACGGGAAACTAACAGGATGGGATCGGCCGGCCCTTTTACATCCTGCTCGAATTTCCTTTCCGCTAAAGTCAATTTCCCTCCGAGTGGGTTCGGTTAACATTACCCCCCCACCCCGAGGTCTTCAAAAAAAAATTCATAATGAAAAAGTAACCATCATCCAAAATATTTTCTCACTAAATTCCTGTACAATGCTTCAGAAATAGCTTAAGTAAGTTGGTACATAATATATTGCAATCTAAATGAGGAACTGGTTGGGAAAGATTCGTGGCGAGTGTCAAAGGTTTTGTAGAAGCCAAGAATGTAATCTTCAGTGCTGAGGCTCAGTAAGTGAGGGTGGGGGTAACCTTGACTTTGGGTGATGTAGCTCCAGCTGCCTGTTATACATCTTTCCCAATTTTTTCCATTTTTATTGAAGCTTCTGACGCGTGTTCTCCTTCAAAGTGGCTTCTCGTTGAGAGGAGGGAGTGAGTTGCTGTGCTCACTGGCTTGCATTGGCTCCCGGTTAAGCAACGCCTCGATTTAAAAATTCTCCTCCTTGTTTTCAAATCCCTCCATGGCTTCGCCCCTCCCTATCTCTGTAACCTCCTCCAGCCCCACAACCCCACTGCGATATCTGCACTCCTCTAATTCTGGCCTCTTGAGCATCTCCGACTTTAATTGCTCCACCATTGGTGGCCGTGCCTTCAGCTGCCAAGGCCCTAAGCTCTGGAATTCCCTCCCTGAAGCTCTCTGCCTCTCTACCTCTCTTTGCTCCAATAAGACGCTCCTTAAAACCTACCTTTTGACCAAGCTTTGGTCATTTCTCCTTAGGTGGCTTGGTGTCAAATTTTGTTTTATGACACTCCTGTGAAGCGCCTTGGGACGTTTTACTATGTTATATGTGCTATATAAATACAAGTTGTTGTTGCGTGGTTGCTGGATGTCAGTGTTCGCCTCTAGGGATGAAGTTGGCCCTTGACCTCCTTGTTTTGGGTTAGTAGATTGTCCTGTAACTGTAGGCACCGTGGGTATTGTTGGAGTGGCAGACTGGGGCTGTACACCCTCTGGAATATGGAATCATTTGGATGAAGTGGTTGGGTGGTCCAGTTGTGGTATCATCTTGAGAGACATTGCCATCATTTGTGTCAGCTCCTGGGCAATCCTTTGGCATGGCCAGAGATTTGTGTGGTCATGGTAATTAAGATTGAGGTGGTTAAAAAGGCATATGGGATACTTGCCTTCATTAGTCGAGGCATAGAATATAAGAGCAGGGAGGTTATGATGGAGCTGTACAAAACGCAGGTTAGGCCACAGCTGGAATACTGTGTGCAGTTCTGGTCGCCACACTATAGAAAGGATGTGATTGCTTTGGAGAGGGTGCAGAGGAGATTCACCAGGATGTTACCTGGGCTGGAGCGCTTCAGCTATGAAGAAAGACTGGACAGGCTGGGGTTGTTTTCCTTAGACCAGGGAAGCACGGTGGCATAGTGGTTAGCACTGTTGCCTCACAGCGCCAGGGACCCGGGTTCGAATCCGGCCTCGGGTGACTGTCTGTGTGTAGTTTGCACATTCTCCCCGTGTTTGCGTGGGTTTCCTCCGGGTGCTCCGGTTTCCTCCCACAGTCCAAAGATGTGCGGGTTAGGTTGATTGGCTATGATAAATTGACCCTTAGTGTTAGGGGGGGATTAAATACGTGGGGTTACGGGGATAGGGTGGGATATATGTTGGTGTAGGGGTTATGGGGATCGGGTGGGATATGTGTCGGTGCAGGCTCGATGGGCCGAAATGGCCTCTATCTGCACTGTGGGGTTTCTGTGATTCTGTGAAGGCTGAGGGGGGACCTGATTGAGGTGTACAACATTATGAGGGGCATAGATAGGGTAGATAGAAAGGAACTTTTTCCCTTAGTAGAGGGGTCAATAACAAGGGGGCATAGATTCAAGGTAAGAGGCAGGAGGTTTAGAGGGGATTTGAGGAAGAACTTTTTTACCCAGAGGGTGGTTGGAATCTGGAACTCACTGCCTGAAAGGATGGTAGAGGCAGGAACCCTCACAACATTCAAGAAGCATTTGGATGAGCACTTGAAATGCCATAGCATACAAGGCTCCGGACCAAATGCTGGAAAATGGGATTAGATTAGACAGGGCTTGATGGCTGGCGCGGACGTGATGGGCCGAAGGGCCTCTTTCTGTGCTGTATAACTCTCTGACTCTCTGACTCTATTCCCAAAGCCCTGCATTATCCGATCCCCCAATGTGGTGATTCCAGACGAGACAGTTTGTTGTACCTCGAAACCCAAGGTCTTAACGGTCCCAGTCAAAGTATCCTGGGTAGAGATATGCCTGAGCTTAGGACTTTATCCAATGGGAGCTCTTGTGCAATGGGCCATCCATGGTCATCTGCAGCCTAGTCAAGCAGTCATGCAGCACTCCACAGATGTGGGTTGTGGACTCACCCAAACTGTACAGGCTTCTTGCTGTACTCTCAAGTGAATTCATGATGTGGTGCCAAACTGTTTTTGTAGCCAGGCACTGTGAGATCTGAATCCCTGGGCTCAGCAGCTACAGGAGGCCTTTGAACTTGACCTTTAATCAGTAGGCTGAGTGGCTCTTGCAGAGGTCACCAGTGCTGCACTCCAGCCCTTATGCTGGGGTGTCAGCCCCGAGGATTCTCAGCCCCTATCTGCTTTCTTCCGGGAACTGTTACAAACAGCTGGCTTTGTTCCCCATGTGAGTTATTCACAATTATCCATGAAGCTTATAAAGAATATGCACAGTACCTCTCACAATGAGGTATTATCAAATTTTGTTTGGTAATGTTCCGGTGAAATGTCTTGGGAAGTTTTACTACATTACAGGCACTATCTAAATGCAAGTTGTTGCTGTTATTATCAGCACTTGCTCCTTCTCACTTAGGCTACTTCAGTGGCATTTACATTGGTAACCGTTTGGTAGGAAGAAAACGTGTTCCCAGCTTACTCTCAGGTTCTGCAGACAGCTGACATTATCCCAGTCTAGAGGATGGCCCTTTACTCCAAAGTGAAACACCCAATGTTTATATATATATGTATAATTCTATAGAAAGAAAGAAAGACTTGCATTTCTATAGCATCTTTCACGACCACCGGAAGTCCCAAAGCGCTTTACAGCCAATGAAATACTTTTTGAAGTGTAGTCACTGCTGTAATGTAGGAAACATGTCAGCCAATTTTGTGCACAGCAAGCTCCCACAAACAGCAGTGTGATAATGAGCAGATAATCTGTTTTAGTGATGTTGATTGAGGGATAAATATTGACCAGGACATCGGGGATAACTCCCCTGCTTTTCATCAATATAGCACCATAGGATCTTTTACATTCACCTGAGAGAGCGGACGGGGCCTCGGTTTAAGTTCTCATCCAAAAGATGGCACCTCCAACAATGCAGCACTCCCTCAGCACTGCACTGGAGTGTCAGCCTAGATTTTTGTGCTCAAGTTCCTGGAGTGGGACTTGAATCCACAAACTGCTGAGTCACGACTATATATTATTGTATGTGTGTGTTAAACGTGCTTTGTTTCTTTTATTTTATGCAATGTACATATCCTCAATACATCCAATCATGTATTATGATCACGTAAAAACAAAGGCTCACAAGAAGTCTGGAAAGAGTTTTGAGCATCTTTTGAGATATCAATTGTACAAAGCAACCTGTTTTCTACTGCAGCGGTTATAATGATAACAGAAACACTTGTAAAGATCTCCTCAGTGAGACATTCCAAATCAATTTTCTCATTTATTAATTATTTCGAATGTGCTACATTGCAATACCATCGACTGGACAATGAGACTGACAGTTACTATTTCTTTGAAAATATAGTCATCAGCATGACCTGTTGGCATTTTCTTTGGGATTTGCGGGGGTTTTTTATTCATTCATGGGATGTTGCCATCTCTGGCGAGGCCAGCATTTATTGCCCATCCCTAATTGCCCTTGAGAAGGTGGTGGTGAGCTGCCTTCTTGAATTGCTGCAGTCCGTGTGGTGAAGGTGCTCCCGCAGCGCTGTTAGGGAGGGAGTTCCAGGATTTTGAGCCAGCGATGATGAAGGAACGGCCGATATATTTCCAAGTCAGGATAGTGCGCGACTTGGAGGGGAACTTGGAGGTGGTGGTGTTCCCATGCGCCTGCTGCCCTTGTTCTTCTAGGTGGAAGAGTCGTGGGTTTGGGAGGTGCTGTCGAAGAATCCTTGGCGAGTTGTTGCAGTGCATCTTGTAGATGGTACACACTGCAGCCATGGTACGCCGGTGGTGGAGGGAGTGAATGTTTAAGATGGTGGATGGAGTGCCAATCAAGTGGGCTGCTTTGTCCTGGATCATATCGAACTTCTTGAGTGTTGTTGGAGCTGCACTCATCCAGGCAAGTGGAGAGTATTCTGTCATACTCCTGACTTGCGCCTGTAGATGGTGGAAAGGCTTTGAGGAGTCAGGAGGTGAGACACTCGTCACAGAATTGCCAGCTTCAGACCTGCTTTTGTAGCCACTGCATTTATATGGCTGGACCGGTTGAGTTTCTAGTCAATGGTAACCCCTGGATTGTTAATGGTGGGGGATTCAATGATGGTAATGCCATTGAATATCAAGGGGAGGTGGTTAAACCTTCTCTTGTTGGATATGGTCATTGCCTGGCACTTGTGTGGTGTCAATGTTACTTGCCAGTTATCAGTCCAAGCCTGAATGTTGTCCAGGTCTTGTTGCAGGCAGGGATGGGTGGTTTCATTATCTGAGGAGTTACGAATGGAACTGAACAATCATCAGCAAACTTGCATTCTAGATTACTGCCGACTGTCTCTACATTACTACATTACTACAGTGACGACACTTCAAAAAGTATGTCATTGGCTTTAAAGCACTTTGGGACATCCTGAGGTCTTTAAAGACGTTATATAAATGCAAGTCTTTCTTTTTTTCTCTAAGCTAAACAGGAAACCAACAATTTGACTTCTGACCATCCTCCAGCTCTCCATGTCTGGTGATTGGCTAGTTGATCTACTAGTCAGTCGAAGTATCTCTCTCCGAGGTTTTGCTGACAGCCAGCTCATAACAGGCTCATATAAAGGAAACCATGCCAACATTTCACCTAATTTCCTCTCTGGACTGTGTTGACGAACCTCATTGTCTCAAACCGATGTCATATATGAGAAACATCATCGTGGGCAGAACCTCTGACTGGATGTAATTTGCATTCCCTTGTGCGTTGAATGAAACTTAACAGCAATATCTTAATATATTGGGAACACTGCCACCTGTGTCAGCTGTGGCCAGTTGATCTACCAACTATCTTTCTCCTAGGTTTTCCTGAGTGGGTAGCACGCTCACCTCTGAGTCAGAAGGTTGTGGGTTCAAGTCCCACTCCATGAGACTTGAGCACATAAATCTAGGCTGACACTCCAGTGCAGTGCTGAGGGAGTGCTGCACTGTCGGAGGTGCCGTCTTTTGGATGAGACGTTAAACCAAGGCCCCGTCTGCTCTCTCAGGTGGACGTAAAAGATCCCACGGCCACTATTGTGAAGACGAGCAGGGGAGTTATCCCTGGTGTGCTGGCCAATAATTATCCCTCAATCAACATAACAAAAACAGATTATCTGGTCATTATTACATTGCTGTTTGTGGGAGCTTGCTTTGTGCAAATTGCCTGCCACATTTCCTACATTGCAACAGTGACTACACTCTAAAAGTACTTCATTGGCTGTAAAGCGATTTGAGATGTTCGGTGGTCGTGAAAGGCGCTATATAAATGCAAGCTTTTCTTTCTTTACCTCCAAGTTCCCATTCAAGTCACACACCATCTTGACTTGGAAGTATACCGGCCGTTCCTTCATCGTCAATGGGTCAAAATCCTGGAACTCCCTCCCTAACAGCACTGTGGGAGCACCTGCACCACACGGACTGCAGCGGTTCAAGAAGACGGCTCACCACCACCTTCTGAAGGGCATTTCGGGATGGGCAATAAATGCTGGCCTTGCCAGCGACGCCCACATCCCGTGAACAAATAAAAAAAATATATAATTTGCCTGAAGTTCCTCCTAGCTCAGGTTGTCACAAACTCTAAAATGTAAACTGACTCACAGGAAAAATTGAACAGACATTTACAAAATAATTGCTGGATTCAAGAAACTAGCTGCTGCAGCACAAGCTGTCTGTTCCCAATTGTTGCGCCAGCTTCCATTCCCGTAACTCAGACTTCTTGTTATTCTTTGCTTAATCAGAAGTACATGTAACAGTGAAGACAAACACTAAAATGGTGTTAAAACCAACGTTTTGTTTAGTTTCATAGGAACATAGGAGTATGAGTAGCATCTGTGCTTATTGTGTAAAGTTTGAGTAATTCAACTGAGAAATAGAAGTGTTTCTTTGTATTCTGTGACTATGCTCCTGTACATCTGTTCTCCGTGCATTCCATCCAGTAGCTGTAACCTTGGTAAAAAATGGATCTTCAAACTGGGGAGCTTCAGTTTGTTCAGAGAGGATGATGGAAGGTTCAGTCGTGCTCTCTGAAGGGAGAATCCTCCAAGCAGTTGCTTCAGAGAGAGGTCACTGAGGGTCTTGCGCTGAGATATTTGAAAATAGGAGGCTGGCTCTCTGACACCAGTGACAGGCTTGTTGACTTTGTTTAATCACTCAGGGCTGGATTTTGATACTGGAGGCGTGTAGGAGGCGGGACTACAACTTTTGGGGTTGTAGTCCCGCCTCCATCGAGTTGTGGCCAACCCACATGATTTTCACTTGATTGACCTTGTTGAGCCCGCCCAGCGGGCTCAGCAGGCCAATTAAGGGCCACCCGGCAACAGGTGATGTCACAGATTGACATTTCATCTGTCAAGACCTTTTGACAGATGAAATATCAGCGTTTGACAGCTCTTTGAAGCTGTCAAACACTGACAATCTGTTAATTCCTTCCTCTCAGGTTGATTTAGAGATCTCTCCAGAACAGAAAGCTGAATGCTGCAACTTTTGACAGCTTGTGGCCATTCTGCTTTCTGTTCCGGTCAGATGAGGGACTCCCGAGACCTGAATGAAGGAAGGCTGCAAAGGTAAGTAAAACTTCTTTAAACACTTTACACACACCAAACATACTTACCTCTGCACTCATGCACCCATCACTCACCTGAATACCGGACATCTCGAACCCTTCAAGTCATTCAGCCCGACGGTCCGCCTTGCTAACTTTCCGTGGTTTGGAGCCGTCAGGAATCCCACACTTCAGGGATAAAAATAGGGATTAGGCTAAAAACTGCCTGTTAACTACCTGTTAACAGGCAGTTAATTGACACTAATCCCCTTCCCGCTTCGGGGGGGCGGCTCCCAGCACAGGTCGGGTATCCGCCTCCTTTGAAACTGACATGGAGGCGGGTTGGGGGCGGGATGGGTTTGTGCCCCTGATTTCGTGATTTTAAACCCCCACACGCCTCCAATCCCGCCTCCACGGCCCAATCAAAATCCTGCCCTCTGATTCTGAAGTTCCTCACTTAGGTCACTGACTGTATCTATCTGAAACAATCCACTTCACTCACAGAGAAACCTTCCCTCAAGTTTCGTTGTAGTGGTCTCTCCAAACCTGTCCAGCTTTGATCACTGGATACCTTGGACAGTAAAGCAACATGGGTTGGAGCATTTTGAAGTGATGGTCCTGTATTGATCCATCCCTGGGCCTTGAAGGGTTACATTACAGCCATTATCTTGAAAGGGGATCTAACCATGGTGGACTGCAATGGTATTTTTCTCTGAGATGGACCCCACCAACTTTTTCAGCTGTTCACCCATCATAGTTTGCATGATAGCCACAACATGGGGGGCCAAGATAAAATGGATAGGAAGGACCTATTTCCCTTAGCAGAGAGGTCAATAACCAGGGGGCATAGATTTAAAGTAATTGGTAGAAGGATTAGAGGGGAGTTGAGGAGAACTTTTTTCACCCAGAGGGTGGTGGGGGTCTGGAACTCACTGCCTGAAAGGGTGGTAGAGGCAGAAACCCTCATCACATTTACAAAGTACTTGGATATGCTCTTGAAGTGCTGTAAACTACAGGGCTACGGACCAAGAGCTGGAAAGTGGGATTAGGCTGGAGAGCTCTTTGTCGGCCGACACAGACACGATGGGCTGAATGGCCTCCTTCTGTGCTGTAAATTTCAATGATTCTATGAACATTGAGCGTCTATTATCAGTCCTGCAATAGCCTCACTTTGAAGGTGGGCCCAGTGATCTTGTACATACCGCACCCTGTTTTTGGCTCTTGCATACTGGATGCCTGTGTTCTCTCCATTGTCTCTGCGATACATTCCTTAACCAGAGAAGCATTCTCCATGTACAGTGAGTGCTTCTATGCTCTGAGTCACCACATTGTGTAGACGTAGGTGTCTGGATACTTTTAGTGGTGACTTGTACGGTTGTGATGTCTAAGTGAGAGGACTCTAGTATGATGCGTCATACAGTTGTGATTTGCAGCCCAGATGGTCCAGTGACATACAGAGAGCTATTAGTTGGGTACCACAGAGGTCATGTATGCAAAAGTATTGCTCATGTATAAACACTGTAAAACAGATAATTTATCTATAAAGCAAGATGATAACATGCTTTCAAGCAGTCCGCCTGATTGGCACCCCATCCACCACCTTAAACATTCACTCCCTCCACCACTGGTGCACCATGGCTGCAGTGTGTACCATCAACAAGATGCACTGCAGCAACTCGCCAAGGCTTCTTCGGCAGCGCCTCCCATACCCGCGACCTCTTCCACCTATAAGGACAAGGGCAGCAGGTGCATGGGAACACCACCACCTCCAAGTTCCTCTCCAAGTCACACACCATTCTGACTTGGAAGTATATTGCTGATCATTCATCGTCGCTGGGTCAAAATCCTGGAACTCCCTCCCTAACAGCACTGTGGGAGCGCCTTCACCACACGGACTGCAGCGGTTCAAGAAGGCAGCTCACCAACACCTTCTCAAAGGCAAATAGGGATGGGGAATAAATGCTGGCCTTGCCTGCTGTAAGGGGTGGCGGTGTGAGTTGTTTGTCAGCTTCACCTCTGACTCTGTTGAACGGCTCAAATCGTTCCCACTCCTTTTCGTTCAAGACTTTGGACTTATTTGGGGGTTGTAATAAACTTGCAACAGACACCTGGGTTAGTCAAAAGAATTCAGATCTTTATTTTGAGACAGGAAAATACACAATACAATAAAACTTATTACACACGGAATAAGCGAGGGAGAATTACAAATACACAAAATCCCTTACCCTCCCAACCCCACTACACTAACTAGGCTGGAATCCAGAGGACCAGGAAAAGGCTCACCAAAACGACTTTCTTGACAGACTGTAGAGGTTCACGATTTCGGGGTTCTCTTTAGTTGTGGCAGTTGGGGCCTGCCGTACCTCTGCTGTGGTAAAGACTGCACCTGCATTGGGTCTTCAGTTTGGGTTGGTCCACAGATGCGGTTAGTCGCGCTGTTGGATCTATCAGGTATTAACCCAATTTCCTTTGATTAGGGCTAGTTTTAGAGTCTTTTGTGTCCAAATCTTACCCAGGGGTAAGTCAGACTAGCCTGTAGAGTGGAAACAAGTCTTTTGGTTCGTGAGTTTTTCGGCAGTTGGTTTCTTGTTGGTCGCGGTGGCCCAATATTACCTGGTTGGTGGTAATATTGGTGGTTGTTGGTTTCTGTAGGCCTTTGGTTGCCACGATCTCTGTTTCTTCTTTCTTCCTTCGAGTCTCCGATGATGATCTCTCTCTTGAGCTGGTTGGCTGAACTTGAACTTCTGTCTTCTGAGCTGACCTTCTGACGAGCTGACTGACTCTTGAACTGAAAAGGCAGGCCTCAATTATACGAATTTGGGGCCTGGCTTATCTGACCGCCAAACCTCGGGTTTCTTTGTTAAATTTGGCGGGCTCGTTATTTTTAATGTGTTTTAAAACTTTAACAAGCTTCGGGGATGACCCATCCAAACTTAACGAGTTTAGGGGATGGCTCATCTAAACTTAATCGGCCTTCAACTGGTTTTGGGATTGCCTTGAAACCAGTTTTAAAATGCAAAACGTTTGTCAATCTCTTTAATTGATTTTGGACTGTGGTTTCTTTGTGGTAACCTGTAGGGCTAATGTTCTTTCCTTTGTATGGCTGGGGACATGTCCTGTTTACTTGATACCTGGCTCTGCGAATTCCCGGTGGGAAAACAGGCTTCATTGTCCTTATGTAAAACTGGGGTGGCCCTGGACATTCCTTCGACAGTCCAATATCCAAACTTGGGGGCCCACCCCGCCTCCCCGTTGTTCCAGCCTTTTGCAAGCCTGAACATGCCTTTTAAACCAGCCAAATCTTCCTGGGATTTTTATTTTAAATCCCTTTTGCCCAATAACTCTTTAAAACAGTCCAAAAATCTTCCTTAATTTAACTCTTTGAAATTCTTATGTTTGGCCCAACCACACTTTTATCCTTTTTTACAGATTTCTTCTGTAATGTTCTAAAACCACTTCAACATGACTTTCCTTCTGTTCTGGGGTTGTGCAGAAATTTTCGAACTTTACACAGCAATGCCCACATGCCATAAACGAATTAAAAAAATTAAAAAAATTCTAACCCTGATTGCAGCCTCAGATTGCTCTTAGTTAAACTACATAACATTCTAGCTTGGAAATTCACTCAGATTCAGTTCTGACGGGTCTCAATCAATCCCTCCAGACTTGCAAGCAAACAGTTCTACCATCGCATCTCCTGATTTTGAATTCATATAGTTCCACATTTGAGGACTTGCATGCTTGATGGTTGCAGATTTATTGCTTTTTCTTAACTTCGTGGAAATATTTTCTGGCATCTATCGAGTTTGATTGGTGATGTCCTTTGGAGGTTATTTTCAGCGGTATTGTTGGGGTTGAGGTAAACAGCGGAGCAGAATATAGCTGAATTTTACCCTCCAGGCCAATACATCTTCCTCAATAATCGATGTCTAAGCTTTATTGAAATGTGCTTTTCTCCATAGTTTCTGGGTTGTAGCTATGAGGTTTTGGATCGATGACCAATTACTTCTTACAGGCATCTTGAGGCTAATCTGTTCCTTGTTAAGATGCTAAATGTGATCATCACAGATCTATTCTGATTGATTCGCTGAACTTCAGGAAGAATATCCCAGAACGCTACAAAGGAAACTGCAGTGTTCCTGCACATTCATATATTGTTTGCCTTGGACAAACAATTAATCAATTAAAGTCCCCTAACAGCTAACACCTAGAAAATTAAGACTGAGATGTCTATAAACTCCCGAACATTTTATTCTGAAAGCAGGAAAATTTTAATTCGAGCAACAAAAACTTTCATTTCTATAGCGCCTTTAATGTAGTAAAATATCCCAAGGTGCTTCACAGGAGCGATTATCAAACAAGATTTGTCACCGAGCCACATAAGGAGATATTAGGGCAGATAGAGGTAGGTTTTAATGAGCTTCTTAAAGGAGAGAGAGGTAGAGAGGTTTAGGGAGGGAATTCCAGAGCTTGGGGCCCAGGCAACAGAAGGCGCGGCCACCAATAGTTGAGCGATTATAATCAGGGATGCTCAAGAGGGCAGAATTAGAGGAGTGCAGATATCTCGGGGGGTTTGTGGGGCTGGAGGAGATTACAGAGATAGGGAGGAGCGAGGCCATGGAGGGATTTGAAAATAAGAATGAGAATTTTAATATTGAGGCATTGCTTAACTGAAAGCCAACCAGGAGAAATTTATAATAGTCATCAAGCATGATGGATTTTGAACTGAATTGCATTATGGAGAATTCTGATCCAAATAATCAAATCAGACAGTCATATTTTCACCAAATCTTTATGTTGACTTGATGCTTTGAGAAGCACAATAACATTCCAACGTAAAATCATCAACGTAACAAATTGATTTTTGGTTCAATCCAATAACGCAACGAGTTTGGGTAAATTTTCAACTTACTGCTTGTTGTGGATCCACCCATTGAAGGAATGACAATTGGGCGGTTTCTATAATGGACATCTGAAAGCGCTTTGCAGCCAATGAAGTACTTTTGGAGTGTAGTCACTGTTGTAATGTGGGAGACACGGCAGCCAATTTGCTCACAGGAAGCTCCCACAAACAGCAATGTGATAATGACCAGATAATCTGTTTTAGTGATGTTGATTGAGGGATAAATATTAGCCAGGACACTGGGGATAACTCCCCTGCTCTTCCTCGAAATAGTGCCGTGGGATCTTTTACATCCACCTGAGAGAGCAGCTGGGGCCTCGGTTTAACGTCTCATCTGAAATACGACACCCCCCGACAGTGCAGCAACTCCCTCAGTACTGCACTGGAGTGTCAGCCTCGCTTTTTGTGCTCAAGTCCCTAGAAGTGGGACTGTGAACCCACAACCTTCTGACTCAGAAGCGAGTGTGCTACCCACTGAGCCACAGCTGACTACTGGGCAGCAGAACCACAAAAGCAGTTTTATCTAGCCGATAGAGTACTGCTTAAATATTGGGAGATCCCCTGCACTTTGGGGGTGGGGTAGTGGGGGTGATTTTAACCCACCCCTCCCACTTGATTCCAGCCTGCTACCATCGTATCGGGCCTTTTTTCAGGCATCCAAAGTGCCTACCTGACTCAGGCAAGGGCCTCGTTAACACATGGAAACCGGGATCCTGTGATGTCTGAGTGGGGCCTACTGAGTAGAGGAGACGAGGCTTCCCACTAAAGTAAGTCTAAAACGTTAATTCATGGGGGTCGCAAAGATCAGGAGTGCTCTGTCCCGGGCTCCCCCTTTTCCACCTGCAAAACGGCCTGATCCCCCCACCCCGCGATGGCTGTCCTACAGTCCCCACGACTTAGCCTGCCCGATGTCGGCCAGCTGGTTCTCTCCACCCATGTTGGGCAGGCAGCTAGCCAGCGGAATGTAAATGAGGCCCGGGAGTTAAAACAGCCCAGGTCTCAAACTGATGACATTGGGCGGGTTTGACGCAGGGCGCATGCTCCTAAAGCGGCAATTGGGAGTACTGTGTACATCATAGGACCCCGACTTGGGTATTGTTCTGGCCAATATTTATCCCTCAACCAACATCCCCGAAACAAGAACTATCGAAAACGACCGAAAAAGAACTATCCTGCCGAATCCCACTTTCCAGCTTGTGGTCCATAGCACGGTAGGTTACAGCACGTCAAGTGCAGGGGAGTTATCCCTGGTGTTCTGGCCAATATTTATCCCTCAAACATCATCACTAAAAACAGATGATCTGGTCATTATCGCATTGCTGTTTGTGGGAGCTTGCTGTGCGCAAATTGGCTGCCATGTTTACTACATTACAACAGTGACTACATTTGAAAAAGTATGCCATTGGCTGTAAAGTGCTTTGGGATGTCCGGTGGTCGAGAAAGGCGCTATATAAATGCAAGTCTTTCTTTTTTTTAAAAAGCCCGCTGCCTGACTCAGGTGATGCTACGGCTGCCCGGGAGTAGCCCCTTGGGAATATAACACCAGCCACATCACCAGCAGGAAAGAGGCGGTAAGTCATCACACACCACCTTCAGGGCGATAATGCCCCTTTTCCCCCAGTTGGGGGGAACCTGAAAATCCCCTTCTCCGCCCCCCGCCCGCCATGTCCCTGATTGCTGTACTTCAACCCCTAGAGAAATCTGACATTGAGAATTGAAGAATGATGTACAATTAAGACTCTGAAGCATCGGAATTGAAGCTCATTTTAGTGTCTGTCTGTCTTGCCGCAGACACCTGCCCCTGTCAAAGCCTATCATCAGTGACAGAGGTAAGTAGATTGCTAAAGTTACAAAATGTAATGGGCTTTAAAAGAATTAAATAACATTTTGTTTTTATGTTATTTTTGTCTTTATGGAGGTCGAGGAGGGGGATTTAAGTGCCAACTAATGGAACTTTGTCTCCACTCCATAACACACTGACAGCTTCAAGCAATTGTGGATCAAGTTTGGCACAGGTCATACGCAATGTATTTTTAATAAAGGGAATTCACCAGTACTGCATGAGTGACTAGGCTGGAGGCTGTGCTGCTTTCTTTCACTCAGAGTCTCCATCTTTTTGACTATTATGATCCATGATCTTACCTCTCATTGTAACAGAGAGAGAGAAAATAGTGGTTCGAGTGGGGGAAAAAAAAAGAGCTTTGGGTAAACTGCAGAGAAGGAACAACCACTGCATTAATCTTTTAACAAGATTATACTGACTGAATTCTGCTTTATAAAAATCCATTCCTAATGGGGAAAGCTTTCTTGCAAAAATCCTGCGGATAATATGATTGTCCTGTGAGATAATTTCTGATCTGAAGAGATACAGTTAAGATCCTGTAAGATTTATTATGCATATGCACAGGATTATTTTGTTATTTAAATTATGTGTAAAACAGCTTACAAAAAAGACATCTAATCGGATCCTGATGTCACAATATCTCTCGTCTACGGCAAGCCTTGATTCCTTCTTTTGTTATCAGGCTGAGCAGATTAGGGTCAAGTAAATGGAATGCTGCAGATACAGCAGATCAATCAGCATCTATACAGAGGAAAGGCGCGTCATCATCTCAGGTGCACCTTTTTGTCAGAAGGACAGGAAGGAATTATAGCGGATCTGAATGGGGAAAAGAATCCAACAGGAAACTTGGGGAGACAGCCACAGTTTTAGTCATTAAAGGTCAATGGCCCGTAACTTGTGGTCAGCGGCGAAGCAAAGGCGTTCGCTGTTGGCCCTGAAGTAAGCTTTGCACAAAGCTTGGGTTGTCCGAAGCATAATTCAAATCAACACAGTATAGTGGGGATCCCATAGCGCGAGCTGCTGTGGTGGCAACAGGCTGTCTAAGCAGCCAATCAAAAAGCAGAATTCTGACAGCCGGCGAACCAGGAAGTGGGTAAGCTCCCTAAAATTCTAACTTTTTAAAAACGTTAAAGAGAGCAAAACAGAAATTGGGGCTTTCACATGGGGCAAAAGCAAATCTGAAAAAAAATGAACAAATTAAAAAAAAAGTAAAGTTTTTTTTAAAAGCTTCTTAAAAATTTAATTTTTTATTAAAATAGATAAATTTGAGACTCCACAAAATTAAAATTAGTTCTTCAGGGCCATAACCATTGTTTAGCAGTCAATACGCCATTAAAAGTCCATTTACACCTAATCCCTTTGGGTCTAACTTTTAATGGGATATTTAACAGCAGTATTACCGCGGAGGAGCCGAACTTTTCGGCAGTTTTCATGATTTGACAGATTTCACTGATTGCCGGCTTGTGGGGTGGGGGGGGCGGGGAGGTGCGGGGCGGGGGTGTGGGGGTTGTGGGTGCACAGTGCAGCCTGTGTCGGAGCAGTGAATGACAGACCGCAACTTCGGGATTTCCGCATGTGCCTGCGCCTGTGCTAAATCCTGAAGTTGCGGTCAGTCATAAAGGCGAAATGACAGTGAACGCTGCCAGTTCACTGCCATCAGGACCAGGCCAGTGTTGCAGAGTGCCCAGAGGAAACTGGGACTTTGACGCACCTTAGGACCCGTCCAGCATCAATTCAAAAGAAATTCTTTATTTTTATCTTTTATATAAAGTTATAGCTGGCCGCGGCAACGGCAATGTGTCAACTGTTATTGTTATTGTCCAGTTTACTATACTTTGGAGCCTGGCAGGGCAGGCACATCATAATATACACTTGCCTGTGGGACATTGTAAAGTAGCCACTTCATTGTTACAAAGAAGTGATTGACTCAATTCTAATTAAGTCTGATCTTGTTTGGGTCAGGCTGACTGGAAGTCCAACTTGTTTACACTTGTTTATTCCTTTTGCCTCTGGTCTGTCGCTGTAACTTAAAATGGATCTGACGTAAGAAAACTACTAGGCACTTGGTCTAAGCGTTAAACAAAGCTTTAATCAACTGTTTTACAACATGGAGGTCTAGTTGTGTCCTTCACTCGTTCCTGTTAAGAATGTCCTGCGCAAGCTGGGCCCGTGCCCGAGTATTTATACTCTCCCTGGACAGCGCCACCCGCAGGCCGCTTAGTATTACTTCATAAATCTTTCTTTCATGAATGACTGATTCATGTCAGGATCCGTTTCAATTAATGGGAAAGAATACCTTTTCTCATCTTACTTTCTGATCTCTCCCAGCCCTGCGACTTCTACCACCAACAAGGACAAGAGCAGCAATGTCATGGGAACGCCATCACCTGTAAGCACATCTCCAAGTCACATACCACCTTGTGGGAACTATCACTAACTAGTTTATTATAAGAAGTAGAATTATACAGAATCAGGAATGAATTAGCAGGTAAAAATAACATACACAATATTTACTATCAACTGTTCCAAAGCAGTTAATTAAGCTCATCCTAGTGGTTCTCTTCAATAACATTTGGACATGAATGATAATGGAAAAAATTGATTTGGACGTTATCACATAATTCCTTCATTGTCGTTGGGTCAAAATCCTGGGATTCCCTACCTAGCACCATTGTGGGAGCAGCATCACCAGAAGGGTCTCCAACAGTTCAAGGAGAAGACTCACCACCAGCTTGTAAGCACAACTAAAAATGGTCAATAAATGTGGTCTTTGCCAGTACCACGTCCTAGGAACAAATATCACAGAAAAATGTCTAAAGTTTTTCAGTTTTTTATTTTTTGAGGGCAGCTATTCAAATTTCAGGCATATTGGAGTTCCATAAGGTTAATTTCTCTTGTAATTTTTTTTACATTATCATTCATGTCCAAATGTTATTGAAGAGAATCACTAAGATGAGCTGAATTTACTGTTTTGGAACAGTTGATAGTAAATATTGTGTATGTTATTTTTATCTGCTAATTCATTCCTGATTCTGTATAATTTTACTTCTTATAATAAACTAGTTAGTGATAGTTCCCACATGTACATAGAAACATAGAAACATAGAAGATAGGAGCAGGAGTAGGCCATTCGGCCCCTCAAACCTGCTCCACCATTCAATGAGTTCATGGCTGATCATCCAAACTCAGTAACCTGTCCCTGCCTTCTCCCCATATCCCTTGATCCCTTTAGCCTTAAGAAATATATCCAACTCCTTCTTGAATATATTTAATGAATTGGCCTCAACTGCCTTCTGTGGTAGAGAATTCCACAGGTTCACCAATCTCTGGGTGAAGAAATTCCTCCTCATCTCTGTTCTAAATGGCTTACCCCTTATCTTTAGACTGTGACCCCTGGTTCTGGACTCCCCCGCCATCGGGAACATCCTTCCTGCATCTAGTCTGTCTAGTCCTGTTAGAATTTTATAAGTTTCAATGAGATCCCCTCTCATTCTTCTAAACTCCAGCGAGTATAAGCCCAATCGACCCAATCTCTCCTCATACATCATTCCTGCCATCCCAGGTATCAGTCTGGTGAATCTTTGCTGCACTCCCTCCATGGCAAGAACATCCTTCCTCAGATAAGGCGAACAAAACTGCACACAATACTCAAGGTGTGGTCTCACCAAGGCCCTGTACAACTGCAGCAAGACATCCTTGTTCCTGTACACAAACCCTCTCGCTACAAAGGCCAACATACCATTTGCCTTCTTAACCGCCTGCTGCACCTGCATGCTTACCTTCAGCGACTGGTACACAAGGACATCCAGGTCTCGTTGCAGTTCCCCTTCTCCCAATCAATTGCCGTTCAGATAATAATCTGCCTTCCTGCCTTGAGCACCAAAATCAAGGCTGACACTCAAGTGTCTGGAGATGCCACCTTTCGGATGAGATGACAAACTGAGACCCTGTCTGGACTCTCAGGTAGGCTTAAAAGATCCCATGCCAGGTTTTGAAGAAGAGCAGGAGAGTTATCCCAGGTGTCCTGGCCAATATTTATCCCTCAATCAATATGACTAAAACAGATTGTCTTGTCTTTATCACATTGCTGTTTGTGGGAGCTTGCTGTGTGTAAATTGGCTGCTGTGTTTCCTACGTTGCAGCAGCGGTTTAAATCAAAATTATTGGCTGTAAAGCGCTTTGGACCACCCTGATGTTGTGAAACATGCTGTATAAATCTTTCTTTCATACTGCCTGTCTGACATCCAATCTTGGATAAGTCATAACTTCATCTAATTAAACAGTGCGGCCATTATCTTTGGACCCCACCACAAAACCTCCATCCACTCTAAGCCTCTCCCTGGCCACTGTCGGGGGCTCAGCCTGGCTGTTTGCAACCTTACCATTCTATTTGAATCTGAGGTCAGCTCCGGACCTCAAATCCTCTCCATCACAAAGACAGGCTACTTTTACCTCCATAACATCACCATTCTCCTCTCCAACCTCATCCCTCCTGCCACTGAAACTCTCGTACCTGATTTTGTCACCTCCAGACTCGATTACTCCAATCCTCTGCTATCTGGCCTTTAATCCTCCAATCCTCCATGAACCTCAACTCATCCAAAACTAAATTACAGCTAGCATTCTGAGCACCATGGGTAAGATCTGTTGAAAGTCAAAACAGCAAAAATGACAGATGGTCCTACACACATCCTTATACTACTAACAATCCTCCGAGTCTGAGCTGAGAGAACAATTTTTATAGTTTTATATCTTTAATATTAAAGCACTAGGGGGTTGATATTACTTCAGATATTTTGCGTAGTTTCTCAACTCTAATATTGGGCCAGAAATTCCAGGCCAGAAGCGTGAGTACGGTCGGGTCACTCACGCATCTGGCTGTTGGAAATGCCAGCGTTCAGCAGGAACAGCGCATGCGGGGAACGCCGGCATTTCCAGACCCGAGGTCTATTCACAGCGCGTGCGACTGCACAGGCAGCGCTTGCGCAGTGAACTTTGTAGATTTCACTGATGGATTCAGTGAGGGTAAGTCCCTAGAACTTGCACTTAAAAAAAGCAAGTGTAAAGTTGTTCATTGGCTGGGGAAGGAGATATATTTTATGGAGGAGCTTATGAAATGCAATATTTAGGTTTGGGAAAGGGAGGGAAGTTATTTTAAGAAATTTTAACTAAGTTTTAAACTTTAATTTTTTTTTTTAAACGGGTTTTCAGAACGGTAGGTAGAAGGAGCAATTGTGGCTGTGTGAATGGAATGTGAGAATGAGTTATGTATGTATGTCCACATATACCTTTACGTATATGTATGTATGTTTTATATTCCTTTACTAATGTGTATGAATGTATATTTTTAATTATGATTTTCCAATAAGTTACTTTCTCTGAAAGTCATAATTAAATAATACATTCATACACATAAGTAAAGGAATATATACATAACACGCAAAGGAATATATACAGACATACATACTTTCAGAAGCTCCACGATAAGAAATATCTTCCTCCGCAGCCTCTGGAGCAACTGTACCCATGCTTTTTTCATGTGTAAGTTGTAATGACTGGACCTCACTGAAAGCATTAATGAAAGTGGCGAATTATACTGCGCACGCGCTGCCTGTGCAGTCGCACGCGTTCTGCCTCTGAACCCCTTCGTTCAGAGGACAGGAAATGCCGGTTTTCCCCACATGCACTGTGCATGCTGAAAACCGGCATTTCATCCGGCCAGATGCGTAAGTACCCCGACCGTACTAGCGCATTTGGAAGGGAATTACTGGGCCAACATTTTACATGTCAATAAAATAAAAAATTTAACAATTGCACAACTTGCCCCCTCGCATCTGCGACTGAGGGTCCAAGGAGGTGCATTGCGCAAGAGGTCATCATCGTACGTATCCTCACACTGTTCCCTTTGGGGAACTGTATGAAGTGGTGGAAGGATTTATGGCCGTGATTAACGCTCATTCCGTGACCGTAACCATCTTTGAACCAGCCATTAGGGTGGTTAGTCCTATGGCGGGCGGGTTTTACGGGCTCCCACAACCCATCTGAGGGGGGGGGGCCACCAACACCCACGGACGCAAGCATCCCGCTGGATGTCCACCCAGAATTTAAAGTTGGAGCTCCGACTCCACTTGCCGGGACTGTCTGGAGTGGGGTTCAAAACCCTACTCCTTCTGGCCCAGCGGCGGGGATGCTTACTGCTACGCAAAAGGCCCACTCTGCACAAAAGGTGACACCCATACGTTTCCTGCGCCTTTTCCCTCCCCGTGACTGGAGCCCTATGCTGCCATTTCACGTTGCTAATTGGATTGGGCCTTTGTCATAGCGGTAGGAGCCCCGCCGCTGGGCCAGATCAGGGTAGGGTTTCGAACCCCGCTCCAGACAGTCCCGGCAAGTGGAGTCGGAGCTCCGGCTCTAAATTCTGGGTTGACATCCAGTGGGATATTTGCGTCCGTGGGTGTGGGTGGCCCCCCCTCCTTGTATAGCTTGTGGGAGCCCGTAAAACCCTCCCGCCATAGGACTAACCGCCCTAATGGCTGGTTCAAAGATGGTTATGGTCACGGAATGAGCGTTAATCATGGCCATAAATCCTTCCACCACTTCATACAGTTCCCCAAAGGGAACAGTGTGAAGACACGTATGATGACGACATTGCTAAATAAATAAATGGAATTAAAAAAATTCTTTTAGGGCTTTTAAAATTCTTTAAATTGCTTTAATTCTCTTTAAAACTACTTCAGATTACTCAAAATAATGTAAACATTTTAAAAAGTTTATGAAAGTTACCAAAATCTTCAAAAAACTTCCAAAAACCTATTTAAACTGCTGCTTTGCATGTAAAAATGGTTAGCAGCTTGACAGAAACATTGGGGGCGTGTCCAGTGAAACTGAGACCTCAAGGGGCGTGTCTCACTTGCACTGCACGCTCCTGACTTCACGCTGGCTGCACTCCTGGGCGGCGTGACGTCATACGCTGCCCGGGATTCTTCTTCTGGAAACACCAATTCCAGGCGTCCCTGGAGCTGATCGGCAGTAGCGCGGGGTAAGTGTAAATACGGGGCTTGCATGCGCTGCAAGCCCCGTTCTGGAATTTCTGGGCCATTAGTGCTTATTTCAGTGTCAGGATGTGTGAGCTGCAAACTTGCAAAGTTGCCCAACCCTGGGAGATAGTACGATAGCAAAATACTGCGGATGCTGGAAATCCGAAATAACAACAGAAAATGCTGGAAAAACTCAGCAGGCCAGGCAACATCTGTGGAGAGAGAAATAGAGTCAACGTTTCGGGTCGAAACCCTTTGTCAAGACTGAAAAAGCACAGGAAATGAAAAAGATTAAAAGTCCAGTTTGGGGGCTGGCAAATGGGGATGAGAGAACAAAAGAGAAGTGAAGAGACATTAAGAGGTATTCAAAACCAGACGAGATGGTGATCGGACTAGTGGAGACAAAAGACGGCTCTAGATTAGGTGTGAAATGCGCTGGCAGAATGAGAGACAGCTGCCATGTGGGAGAGAAAAAAAGGGGGGGAGGGCCAAAACAAAGGTGTGGATAAAAAATATAAGTAAAAATGTAATGGGGGCCGAGGTTATGATCTGAAATTGTTGAACTCGATATTGAGTCCAGAAGGCTGTAAAGTGCCTAATCGGAAGATGAGGTGCTGTTCCTCGAGCTTACGCTGAGCTTCCGTGGAACAATCCAAGAGCCCGTGTAAGGTGAGGTCATCATTTTCCTGCACCTGTAGTCAGTCTAAGGGTTAAGAGGATAAGAAAGCATGGAACAAGAAAAGGCCACCCGCCAACCACCTTAATTTCTCAGGCCATGTACAGCTTAGCTTACTCTGCACTGTCTCCTACTTAACTGAGGAAAGTGACTAACCACTGGTACTACTTGAAAGAAGATAGCACTCCCTGACCCTTTAGATAATCTAGAGCAGCTGCAGGATTTCAGGCCTAACATTACAACTCACATTATTAAATATTGACAATTCACAGTTCGGAGGTGACATTTCTATGGTACTATAAAGCAAGACCCATCATGTTCCACATGGTATTTTATCATCGCTGTCTAAACATATCCTTCTAACTATCAATCCTATCTTAACCCAATATGGATCCCACTCTATTTAAAGGAATTAATCAATATACCATTAATTACTTTTGCTGGCAGTCTATTTCACATACTTGTGGGGGAGAAAGAAAATTCTAATCTCTCGTCTTACTTAAGACTTGTTAATTGTGTGCTTGTGTTTTACGATCCCAGCCTAAATCCAAGATTAGATGTGGTGTTGTGAAGCTTGTCCATGAATTTACCATTCTTACCTTTTACTTTTATTCATTTATGGGATGTGAGCATCGCTGGCAAGGCCAGCATTTATTGCCCATCCCTATTTGCCCTTGAGAAGGTTGGTGGTGAGCTGCATTCCTGAACCGCTGCAGTCCGTGCGGTGAAGGTGCTCCCACAGTGCTGTTAGGGAGGGAGTTCCAGGATTTTGACCCAGCGACGATGATGGATCAGCGATATACTTCTAAGTCAGGATGGTGTGTGACTTGGAGGGGAACTTGGAGGTGGTGGTGTTCCCATGCGCCTGCTGCCCATGTCCTTCTTGGTGAAAGTGGCGAATTATACTGCGCACGCGCTGCCTGTGCAGTCGCACGCGTTCTGCCTCTGAACCCCTTCGTTCAGAGGACAGGAAATGCCGGTTTTCCCCACATGCACTGTGCATGCTGAAAACCGGCATTTCATCCGGCCAGATGCGTAAGTACCCCGACCGTACTAGCGCATTTGGAAGGGAATTACTGGGCCAACATTTTACATGTCAATAAAATAAAAAATTTAACAATTGCACAACTTGCCCCCTCGCATCTGCGACTGAGGGTCCAAGGAGGTGCATTGCGCAAGAGGTCATCATCGTACGTATCCTCACACTGTTCCCTTTGGGGAACTGTATGAAGTGGTGGAAGGATTTATGGCCGTGATTAACGCTCATTCCGTGACCGTAACCATCTTTGAACCAGCCATTAGGGTGGTTAGTCCTATGGCGGGCGGGTTTTACGGGCTCCCACAACCCATCTGAGGGGGGGGGGCCACCAACACCCACGGACGCAAGCATCCCGCTGGATGTCCACCCAGAATTTAAAGTTGGAGCTCCGACTCCACTTGCCGGGACTGTCTGGAGTGGGGTTCAAAACCCTACTCCTTCTGGCCCAGCGGCGGGGATGCTTACTGCTACGCAAAAGGCCCACTCTGCACAAAAGGTGACACCCATACGTTTCCTGCGCCTTTTCCCTCCCCGTGACTGGAGCCCTATGCTGCCATTTCACGTTGCTAATTGGATTGGGCCTTTGTCATAGCGGTAGGAGCCCCGCCGCTGGGCCAGATCAGGGTAGGGTTTCGAACCCCGCTCCAGACAGTCCCGGCAAGTGGAGTCGGAGCTCCGGCTCTAAATTCTGGGTTGACATCCAGTGGGATATTTGCGTCCGTGGGTGTGGGTGGCCCCCCCTCCTTGTATAGCTTGTGGGAGCCCGTAAAACCCTCCCGCCATAGGACTAACCGCCCTAATGGCTGGTTCAAAGATGGTTATGGTCACGGAATGAGCGTTAATCATGGCCATAAATCCTTCCACCACTTCATACAGTTCCCCAAAGGGAACAGTGTGAAGACACGTATGATGACGACATTGCTAAATAAATAAATGGAATTAAAAAAATTCTTTTAGGGCTTTTAAAATTCTTTAAATTGCTTTAATTCTCTTTAAAACTACTTCAGATTACTCAAAATAATGTAAACATTTTAAAAAGTTTATGAAAGTTACCAAAATCTTCAAAAAACTTCCAAAAACCTATTTAAACTGCTGCTTTGCATGTAAAAATGGTTAGCAGCTTGACAGAAACATTGGGGGCGTGTCCAGTGAAACTGAGACCTCAAGGGGCGTGTCTCACTTGCACTGCACGCTCCTGACTTCACGCTGGCTGCACTCCTGGGCGGCGTGACGTCATACGCTGCCCGGGATTCTTCTTCTGGAAACACCAATTCCAGGCGTCCCTGGAGCTGATCGGCAGTAGCGCGGGGTAAGTGTAAATACGGGGCTTGCATGCGCTGCAAGCCCCGTTCTGGAATTTCTGGGCCATTAGTGCTTATTTCAGTGTCAGGATGTGTGAGCTGCAAACTTGCAAAGTTGCCCAACCCTGGGAGATAGTACGATAGCAAAATACTGCGGATGCTGGAAATCCGAAATAACAACAGAAAATGCTGGAAAAACTCAGCAGGCCAGGCAACATCTGTGGAGAGAGAAATAGAGTCAACGTTTCGGGTCGAAACCCTTTGTCAAGACTGAAAAAGCACAGGAAATGAAAAAGATTAAAAGTCCAGTTTGGGGGCTGGCAAATGGGGATGAGAGAACAAAAGAGAAGTGAAGAGACATTAAGAGGTATTCAAAACCAGACGAGATGGTGATCGGACTAGTGGAGACAAAAGACGGCTCTAGATTAGGTGTGAAATGCGCTGGCAGAATGAGAGACAGCTGCCATGTGGGAGAGAAAAAAAGGGGGGGAGGGCCAAAACAAAGGTGTGGATAAAAAATATAAGTAAAAATGTAATGGGGGCCGAGGTTATGATCTGAAATTGTTGAACTCGATATTGAGTCCAGAAGGCTGTAAAGTGCCTAATCGGAAGATGAGGTGCTGTTCCTCGAGTTTACAGTGAGCTTCCGTGGAACAATCCAAGAGCCCGTGTAAGGTGAGGTCATCATTTTCCTGCACCTGTAGTCAGTCTAAGGGTTAAGAGGATAAGAAAGCATGGAACAAGAAAAGGCCACCCGCCAACCACCTTAATTTCTCAGGCCATGTACAGCTTAGCTTACTCTGCACTGTCTCCTACTTAACTGAGGAAAGTGACTAACCACTGGTACTACTTGAAAGAAGATAGCACTCCCTGACCCTTTAGATAATCTAGAGCAGCTGCAGGATTTCAGGCCTAACATTACAACTCACATTATTAAATATTGACAATTCACAGTTCGGAGGTGACATTTCTATGGTACTATAAAGCAAGACCCATCATGTTCCACATGGTATTTTATCATCGCTGTCTAAACATATCCTTCTAACTATCAATCCTATCTTAACCCAATATGGATCCCACTCTATTTAAAGGAATTAATCAATATACCATTAATTACTTTTGCTGGCAGTCTATTTCACATACTTGTGGGGGAGAAAGAAAATTCTAATCTCTCGTCTTACTTAAGACTTGTTAATTGTGTGCTTGTGTTTTACGATCCCAGCCTAAATCCAAGATTAGATGTGGTGTTGTGAAGCTTGTCCATGAATTTACCATTCTTACCTTTTACTTTTATTCATTTATGGGATGTGAGCATCGCTGGCAAGGCCAGCATTTATTGCCCATCCCTATTTGCCCTTGAGAAGGTTGGTGGTGAGCTGCATTCCTGAACCGCTGCAGTCCGTGCGGTGAAGGTGCTCCCACAGTGCTGTTAGGGAGGGAGTTCCAGGATTTTGACCCAGCGACGATGATGGATCAGCGATATACTTCTAAGTCAGGATGGTGTGTGACTTGGAGGGGAACTTGGAGGTGGTGGTGTTCCCATGCGCCTGCTGCCCATGTCCTTCTTGGTGGAAGAGTTCGCGGGTTTGGGAGGTGCTGCCGAAGAAGCCTTTGCGAGTTGCTGCAGTGCATCTTGTAGATGGTGCACACTGCAGCCATGACATACTGGTGGTGGAGGGAATGAATGTTTAAGGTGGTGGATGGGGTGCCAATCAAGTGGGCTACTTTGTCCTGGATGGTGTCGAGCTAATTGAAAGATCATGGGACAGAAGGTTCACTTTCCTGCCTGGGTAGTAACCTGGAGTAACAGATTTCGGCTTCTATAGAACACAACGTTCTGTTTGCAAGTGTGACCCCGAGCTTCCGGTCGCCTGTCACTTTAATTCTCCGCTCCACTCCCAATCTGACCTCTCTGTCCTCGGCCTCTTACACTGTTCCAATGAAGCTCAACGTAAGCTCGAAGAACAGCACCTCATCTTTCGATTAGGCACTTTACAGCCTTCTGGACTCAACATCGAGTTCAACAATTTCAGACCATAACCTCGGCCCCCATTTTTTCAGGTGGCAACTACTGATGATTCTGCTAATCCCATTTACACCTCTTCTCGAACCATCTTTTGTTTCTTTACTTGTCCCATTACCATTTCCTTTTGTCTTGCACCATCATCCCATTTGTCATTTAACCTCTCCTGCCTTCCACCCTATCACAGACCGTTCCTTTTGTTCTTTCCTCCCCTCCCCCCTTTCCCTGCCTCTGTACTTGCTTAAAACCTGTAATATCTCTCATTTTTTCCAGTTCTGACGAAGGGTCATCGACCTGACACGTTAACTCTGTTTCTCTCTCCACAGATGCTGCCTGACCTGCTGAGTATTTCCAGCATTTTCTGTTTTTATTTTACAGAACACATCTAATCTTCATTCCATTGATAGCCTCCACCTGGGAAAAGTGCCTGACTTCTTAGCAAGTGTGTGGTAGAGGTGGGCCTGATTGTCTTCTAAGGGATTCGTACCCTTGCGATCTTATTTTCACAGTTGGGGTATAACATGACTTTGGATGGTAGCTGTCCAGTAAGCCTGTTAGCTACCGCTCAGTTGAAAATAATGCTTTTGTATCCACCACATCTTAACTTATCATTGGGAAATTAATTGAAATTATATAAATTTTTCATTGCAATAGGTAAACTATCCCTCCTTGTCCTTCTTGACTTGTCTGCAGCCTTTGACAAGGTTGACCACTCTATCCTTCTCCAACGCCTCTCCACCGTCGTCCAACTGGGTGGAACTGGACTCGCCTGTTTCCATTCTTTTCTATCTAATCGTAGCCAAAGAATCCCCTGCAACGGCTTCTCTTCCCGCTCCCGCATCGTTACCTCTGGTGTCCCCCAAGGATCTATCCTTGGCCCCCTCCTATTTCCCATCTACATGTTGCCCCTTGGCGACATCATCCAAAAACACAGCGTCAGTTTCCACCAGCATGGACTCGATGGGCCAAATGGCCTCCTTCTGTGCCGTTATGACTCTGACTCTTATGGCTCTATATACGCTGACGACACCCAGCTCTACTTCACTAGTACGTCTCTCGACCCCTCCACGGCCTCTAAATTGTCTGAGTGCTTGTCCGACATCCAGTTCTGGATCAGCAGAAATGTTTTCCAAATAAATATTGGGAAGACCGAAGCCATTGTTTTCAGTCCCCGCCACAAACTTCGTTCCCTAGCCACTGACTCCATTCCTCTCCCTAACATCTGTCTGAGGCTGAACCACACTGTTCGCAACTTTGGTGTCATATTTGACCCTGAAATGAGTTTCCAACCACATATCCGCAGCATAACTAAGACCGCCTATTTCCACCTCCGTAACATCGACCATCTCCGCCCTTGCCTCAGCTCATCTGCTGCTGAAACCCTCATCCATGCCTTTGTTACCTCTAGATTTGACTATTCCAATGCACTCCTGGCTGGACTCCCACATTCTACCCTACGTAAACTTGAGGTCATCCAAAACTCGGCTGCCCGTGTCCTAGCTCGCAACAAGTCCCGTTTACCCATTGCTGACCTGCATTGGCTCCCAGTTAGGCAATGCCTCAATTTCAAAATTCTCATCCTTGTTTTCAAATCCCTCCATGGCCTCGTCCTTCCCTATCTCTGTAATCTTCTTCAGCCCCACAACCCCCCGAGATTTCTGCGCTCCTCTAATTCTGCCCTCTTGAGCATCCCTGATTATAATCGCTGAACCATTGGTGGCCGTGCCTTCTGTTGCCTGGGCCCTAAGCTCTGGAATTCCCCCCCTAATCCTCTCCGCTTCGCTACCCCTCTTTCCTCCTTTAAGATGCTCCTTAAAACCTACCTCTTTGACCAAGCTTTTGGTCACCTGCCTTAATTTCCCCTTGGTATAAGTTTTTTGGTCTTATAATATTCCTGTGACACGTCTTGGGATGTTTTACTACGCTAAAGGTGCTATATAAATACAAGTTGTTGTTGTAATAATTTCCCTATGTAACTGAGCATAGCTCCACTGCTTTGGAGGTGAAATTGGAAAATAACTATTAAAAGGAAGTCGATTTGCAGGCCGCCTTTCACTGACAGTGCATCACATATTCTAGTGAAATTATAAAGTATCCTAGTGTCAGCTGTGGCTCAGTGGGTAGCACTCTCTAGGTGGGAGGGGCTAGGAGTGAGCCGGTGTTACTGGTTGCCTGATTACCGCAGGGAGTTGGAGTGAGTTTGTAAAAAGTTGGTGGTGTTTTTTTCAGGTTTTAGGGCCTTTTTGGCTCATAAACAACAGCCAGATGGCTGCTGATGGGTCCGGAGTGCCAGGCCCCTCAGAGGACAGTGTTCACAAGATGAATTTAATTAGGGGAGGAACTGTGGTTGGAAAGGAAAGAAAAAGGCCCAATGATTTGTGCCGGGACCCCAGGAGGTTTGGAAAAGAAAACACGGTGGTGGTTCAGTGCGAGGATAAGGAGATACGAGCTTGGGATATTCTCCAAGTGGTACATGAGGACTGTGGTGAGGGAAGCTGTTTTGCCTGCTGACCAAAGCCAAATGATGGGTTCGAGGTGATGGTCAGTGGCCGAGAGGAGGTGGAAAGACTTTTACTCAGTTTGAAAGTAAGTGATAAGTTTTTGGAGGTATCTCTGCTATATTCGGAAAAGGTGGTGGTCTCATTCTTAAACTTGCCAGTTTATGTTGAGGACGATGTGCTAATCAAAAAGTTGGAGTCATGGGACATTAAAATTTGCTCAGCAATAAAGAGGAGATACTATCCAGGAACACAGGTAGCAGATGGAACCCATTACGTAAAGGTGCGGTTCCCAGAGGGGGTGAAGTCATTACCGAATAGCATGAAATTCACGACAATGGAAGGAGTGCAGTACTTCTGAGTGCTGCATGATAACCAAGTGAAGGTTTGTTATTATTGTCTTGGACACGACCATCTTGTAAGAAACTGTCCAGACTTGTACTGTTATAATTGCGGCGAGTCTGGACACATCGCTTGGAGCTGCAAGGCGGAGAGCTGTGGGGTGTGTCACAAAGGCCCCACCCGCTGTGAGTGTGAGGCAGAAGGAAGCTCTATGAGTGACGAGGAGATGGGAGAAGGAGCAGGAGTTGTGAGTGGAACGGCCGGAGGAGCGGAGCAGTGGGAGGACACAGCTGGTAAGTTGAAGGAGAAAAGAGCACAGGAAGAGGCAGAAAATTGCGAAGCAGAGAACAGGATGGAGATGGTGGAAACCACACCAAGTACAGTGGAAAAGAACAAAGACAGCAGAGGACAGCTAGGGTCGAGTGCAGACTCGACCCTTAATAAGGTTCAGCTCTCCCTAAAGAATCTGGTATCTGTGGGGGGAGAAGAGGTGGGTGCGGGATGCATGGTAAATGTAAGTACTCCAAAGAAAAATGGGGATTCGGACATCTCGGTGAGCAGGAGGGGGCAAGACAAGGAGAGGGTGCAAGAGGCAGGATCCTTAAAGGGGCAGCAGGATGGGAGCGGCGAGACAAAGACGCCAGAAGGGAGCAATATAGGTGCACCATTGTCCCAGAGAGAGAAGGATCAGGGAGCAAGGGTCAGAGGTGGCGATGAGGTTGAAGGGAGCGGCACTGTTGGAGAAACCGCGATAGCAGGAAGACCCTCTATGGGAGATGATGGGCAGAATTGTCATTGGGCCGTGGAGGCAGGATTGGAGGCATGTGGGGGGTTAAAATCTCAAAATCAGGGGGCACAAACCCATCCTGCCCCCAACCCGCCTCCATGCCAGTTTCAAAGGAGGCGGATACCTGACCTGTACTGGGAGCCGCCTCCCCAAGGTGGGAAGGGGATTACTGCCAATTAACTGCCTGTTAATAGACAGTTAACAGGTAATGTTTAGCCTCATCCCTATTTTTATTGCTGAAGTGTGGGAATCCCGACGGCTCCAAACCACGCCAAGTTAGCGAGGTGGACCGTCGGGCTGAAGGGCTTGGAGGGTTCAAGATGTCCGGTGTTCAGGTGAGTGATGGATGCATGAGTGCAGAGGTAAGTGTGTTTGGTGTGTGTAATGTGTTTAAAGAAGTTTTAATTACATTTACTTACCTTTACAGCCTTCCTTCCTTCAGGTCTCGGGAGTCCCTCATCTCACTGGCACAGAAAGCAGAATGGCCGCGAGCTGTCAAAAAGTTGCAGCATTCAGCTTTCTGTTCTGGAGAGATCTCTAATCAGCCTGAGAGGAAGGAATTAACTTGGAGTACTGATTGTCAGTGTTTGACAGCTTCAAACAGCTTTTGACAGATGAAATGTCAATCTGTGACATCACCTGTTGCCGGTGGCCCTTAATTGGCCTGCTGAGCCTGCTGGGCGTGCTCACCAAGGTCAGTCAAGTGAAAATCGCGTGGGTTGGCCACAACTCGATGGAGGCAGGACTACAACCCCGAAAGTTGTAATCCCGCCTCCTCAATTAAAATCCAACCCAATGTATCTGACGGGGAGCAGGCACATAGGGTGACAGAAGAGCTTGAGAGTGAGGAATTAGAGGAGGACAGAGACATGGAAGTGGGGGGTGGGGTGACATCATGTGGAAAGGAAAAGGTAAGTGAGGGGCAGAAGGAGGGAGAAAGGGCAGCTCCTGGGCCCAAACTTAATGCAAGGAAGAGGCTGAAACAGCAGGAAAGGTTCAAACAGGAGGTGAAAAAGAGTCGGAGGCTGCAGGAAAAAGCAACAGCTGCCCAAAAAGTTGGGAAGGAGCATGACAGGAGGGAAGGGCCAGAGATTAAATGATGGGGAGATTATCAGGCATACACTTCCCTTATTTGGAGCCATGATTACATTGGTCTCGATTAATGTGAACGAACTGAGGGGTGAGAAGAAATTGCAGCAGTTGTTGCAGGGTTTTAAAAGCACAGACTTGTTGTGTCTGCAAGAAACCTTTTGGGATGAGGATATCCTAGAAAGAGTTCAGAAGGTTTGGAAGGGAGAAGTGTTTGCAAATTGTGCAAACAATGACCGTAGAAGGGTGGCTGATTTGATGAGTCCGTCAATAAAAGAGAACGTTGCCTTGGCGGACAAGGACACTGAGGGGAGATTTTTACAGCTAAAGGTAAAAATGGAGGAATTTAATTGAAATCTCTTTAATATCTATGCACCGAACGACCATTGCAAGCGTCGCGAGTTTTTTCAGGGGTTATTCACTGAAGCGGCAGAGGTGGAAAATCCTTGTATAGTGGGGGATTTTAATGTATTTTTATCTCGGATCGACATTTCAGCCCAGTTGACCTTTAAGGATGATAACTCCAGAGGGATGATTGTAAAACTGATGGCAAATTTAAATTTGAGAGATTTATGGAGGGACCAGAACCCCATAAAAAGGGAGTTCTCCAGAACAGGTTGGGTGGGTAATGTTTTAAAACAGAGCCGAATAGTGTAGTGTATGTACCTTTAAGGGGAGAACTACTTTTTACAGCTCCTGTATACTGTAGTACCGGCAGTGACCACACCTGTATATAAACCCTGAGTAGGGACCTGTACGTTTAGTTTTAGAGCAACCCTCATCCAGTAAACACCTGTTGATTGTTCCCTGCAGTCTCGTGTCTAGTTATTGAAGGACACACAACATCAAGATACACGGATCTAACAAATAGATTTTGTGTTAATGCGGGAAGGGTTAAGTTCTGAGGTGATGGAGATTTATTATGAAAAAGTACTTTTTAGTGACCACTCGGCTTTGGTTCTTAGAATTAGGAACAGCAGAGTTAAGATCAGTTCAGGGCTGTGGATTTTAAACAATCAATACCTGAAAGAAATGGCTTATAAAGAAGGGATTTTAAATAAAATAAAGATGCTCGGAAGGAACCTTTGTTTTTGAAAGAAAGAAGAGTTTGGTGGGACAATTTCAAATATGAGGTAAAAGTTTTTTCGGCACGTTATGGGGAAAAGGGAGCGGCAGCTAACTGGTGTCAAGAAGAGAATATAAACAAAAGGTTTACGGATGTCTGTAAAGCAGTTGATGGAGGGGATAAGGGAGCTGAGACTAAGTTCCGGGTGCTAAAGGAAGAGTGGAAATTATTGCAAGCTGAAAAATGCAAGGGGGCCATTCTCCGTGCAAAGGCTAGAGATGCATTGGAGGGCGAAAGATGCACTAGATATTTTCTAGAGCAAGAGAAGCTGCGACAGAGATTATCATTAATTGGAGAGTTGAAGGTTGGGGTGAAGATCATTCATGAAAGTGGGGAGATTTTAGAGGCGGCTAGCAGCTTTTATCAAGAGTTATATACAAAAGAAGACATTTCCAATTTGGCGATGGAGAAGGTTAGTGCTTTTATTGAAGAGGGTTTAAAGGAGGATGAGAGAAGCATGTGTGACAAAGAAGTAGGATTAGCGGAAATAAAAGTAGCAATAAGTGGAATGAAGGGGGGGGGGTCCGATAGACGAAGTACAGAATTTTATAAAGAATTTTTCGAGATTTTAAGTCCATTACTCTTAGGAGTTTTTAAGGAAATTAAAATTGAGAGAAGCCTGGCCCCATCTATGAGGAGAGGTGTCATAAGCTTAGCTTATATAAAAATAAAGGGGATAGAAGGGATCTGAAGAATTGGAGGCCCATCACATTATTAAATGTGGATTATAAGATCTTGGTGAGGGTTGTGGCAAATCGTATGAAGGAGGTTTTGCCGCAGATAGTTTTGCCCTCTCAGTCCTATGGAGTCATAGGCCGGGACATCGCAGACTCCATGGTCTCAATCCGAGATGCGATAGAGCTCATGGAAGAGAGTGGGAGGGAGGCTTATGTATTAAAGGTAGGTCAAGAGAAAGCCTTTGATAGGGTCTCTCATGAGTTATCCCTGGTGTCCTGGCCAATATTTATTCCTCAGTGAACATAACAAAAAGAGATTATCTGGTTATTATCACATTGCTGTTTGTGGGAGCTTGCTGTGCACAAATTGGCTGCTGTGTTTTCCACATTGCAACAGTGTCTACACTCCAAAGGAGTACTTCACTGGCTGCAAAGCACTTTGAAACATCCGGTGGCTGTGAAAGGCGCTATAGAAATGCAAGTCTTTCTAGAGGAAAGCAAATTTTTTGGGGGGGAAGCAATAAATGCTTCCAAATGAGCCCGGACCTTTACAGTTGATAAATGTAAATGTCAGAAAAATCACTGTATTTCTATGTTCATGAAGAACAACTCAATGTTCTAATGTAACATAATAACTATTTTATATACAATGGACCATGTATCAGTGTTGGTAAAGAGATTTCCATTCTATCTTTAGAAACATGGTGTGTAACTAAATTTTGAACAATGTTTTTATCATAAATTCAAGAAGTATAAATGCATTGACTTTGGATTGTGTTCAATCTTAAATCTAGCTTGAATTGGACTTGTGCTGGAGCAGAAGGCTTCAAAAAATCAAGTAGAATAGCAGATTAACAACAATGATACTGGCCCGTAATTTGCGGTCAGTGGCGAAGCGAAGGCGTTTGCCGTGGGCCCCGAAGTAATCTTCCCACAAAGATCTCGCCATATCTGTGGCGAAAAGTTCAGCTTTTCCGATGCGTAATTGAAATCAATGGAAGTTGATGGGGAATCCCTAACACGAGCTGCTGGGACGGCAACAAGCTGTCTGAGCAGCCAATCAAAAGGCAGGATTCTCACAGACAGCGAACCAGGAAGTGGGGAAGCTACTTTGATTCTAACTTTTTTTTAAATGTCACAGAGAGCAGAACAAAGATTGGGGCTCGCACGTGGGGAAAAGGCAAACCTGAAATAAAGGTGAACAAACTTTTAAAACAATTTTTTTTTTTAAGTTTCTTAAAAATTTTAATTTTTATTAAAATAGATAAATTTGACCCTCCACAAAATTTTAATGAGTTTCTCAGGGCCATAACCTCTGTGTAGCAGTCAATAAGCTGTTAAAACCCCAGCTACACCTAATCTGAAAGGGTCCAACTTTTAATGGAGTGTTTAACAGCGTAATTACTGTGGGAGAGCCGAAATTTTTGTCGGTTTCACTGATTTCCCAGATTACACTGATTGCCGGCTATGTGTGGAGGGGGGCAGTGGGGCCACAGCGCAGCCAGTATCGGAGCAGTGAACGACTGACCGCAACTTCAGGAATTCCCCGTTCGGATGCGCCTGCACTCCATCCTGAAGTTGCGGTCAGTTTCAAAGGAGCAATAACAGCGAACGCTGTTCGTTCACTTTTATTACCCACCGCAAATTCTGGGCCATTCATTTGCATTTATATAGCGCCTTCAAAGTAAAGGAACCGTTCAAGGCACTTCACAAATGTGTATAATCAAATGGGCCTCAAGCCAGGAAGTGAACGATTGAAAGGGATCACCGAGATCTTGGTTGTACAGATTGGTTTCTGGATGGCTTCTACTGGAGAGCAAGAGGTAGAAACGTCTGTGTCGGGAGCTGCAGATATTCGGAGTTAAGCAGCTGAAGACACTGCCACCAATGATGGAGTAATGGGACGGGGGAATGTATAGTGGGCCGGAGTCAGAGCAATTAAACATTTAGGAGGGGTAGTAGAGCTGGAGGAGCTTGCATTTGCAGGGAGGGGAAGGCTGTGAAGGGAATTGTTAGATTAGGACAAGGACTTCAAAGTAAATGTTTTGGTGGGCAGGGGGCATGAACAGGATGGGCAGGCGAGTGGCTCTTATGTGGGACAGGATACGAGTGGCAGAGCTTTGAACAAGCTAAGGTGTTTGGAGGGAGGAGGGTGGGAGCCCTGCAAGGAAGACATTGAAAGAGTCACAAGTACCCATGCACCTCTGGACCTACCATACCCTCATAGTGTAATCACTAGATGAAAGAATATTCGCAAAGCACCTCAGTCCCCCCCCTGCCCACGTTCATAGCCCTCTTCCATTATTTCAAAATGGCAGCTATGACTGCTTCTACAGATTACTTATGAGCCACTGCTCCATAGCTCAGAGCTTGGGAATGTAATTCGAAGTATTCAAGCTTTTTACGCACCAATCATCAGTTCAAAGGAAACCATGTTGAGCCCAAGTGGGCTGCAAGGAGTAGTAACAGATGTCACTATCTTGCAGGATAGTGAGACACTGATGTACCATCCTTTTGGCGCCCTCTGATGCCAGTACATGAGGGAGCTAGATGCCAGGACTTGGCAACCTTGCAAGTGCAAGGGAGGTGCAGCTGGAAGTGGGTCCTTCAGGGACAGCAACTTCAGGGAGACAAATGTCAGCTTAGTCATCGGCGGCTCCAGTGGAATTGTCCCAGCCGCCCACCTCTCAACCATCTGTCACTCAGGAAGCACCATCTAGAAGTAAGAGATTAGGATCTAAATCTTGTAAGAAGGCAGGCACAAGGGAGAGGCACAGTGATAAGAAGTAGCAGTAGTTTGATACGACTTAATGAAATTAATAAACTTGAAATTTGTCAGCCAAAGCAGTGGCATTATTCTGATGGAATAGGCTGATAATATTGGAAGAGGATGACTTCTTTTGATGACCATATTGCTCTGGGGAATAGTGTTCAGAGTAGATCAATGGAAGAGGCTTACCTAGTGTCCCATGGTATTACATGAAGCCCATGAATGATATTTATTGGAAATACTTGTGAATTGTTGGTTGTCATTTTTCACGAGCTACTGACAATGGTTTTCTCTGATCCTCCTCCTTTCCATCCTGGCCAAATTCTGCATGATTGAGTCTCTTTGTTCACCATCTTCATTGCCTGGAAGGAGTAACCCTTTCTGAATGGCATTATTGTGCAACACCCAATAGGCAATAATAATTAGTAACATAGGAACAGGAGAAGGCCAGTTAGCCCCTCAAGCCTGTTCTGCCATTCAATTAGAGCATAGCTGACCCACAACCTAACTCCATATACCCGCCTTTGCTCCATATCCCTTAATACCTTTGGTTAACAGAAATCTATCAGTCTCAGATTTAAAATTAACATTTGACCCAGCATCAATTGCCGTTTGCGGAAGAGAGTTCCAAACTTCTACCACCCTTTGTGTGTAGAAGTGTTTTCTAACTTCACTCCTGAAAGACCTGGCTCTAATTTTTAGGAAATGTCCCCTAGTCCTAGACTCCCCAACCAGCAAAAATAGTTTATTTCTATCTACCCTATCAGTTCCCCTTAATACCTTGACATCTTTGTCAAATCACCCCTTAATCTTCTAACTTCCAGGGAATACAACCGTAGTTTGTGTAATCTCCCTTTGTAATTTAACCCTTGGAGTCCGGGTATCATTCTAGTAAATCTACGCTGCTCTCACACCAAGGCCAATATACCCTTCCTAAGATATGTTGCCCAGGTGTGGTCTAACCAATGCTTTGTATAGCTGTAGCATGACTTCTAACTACTTGTATTCTAATCCTCTAGATATAAAGGCCAGCATTCTATTAGCCTTTTTGATTATTTGTTGTACCTGTCCATGGCCTTTGTAGTGTATGTAACCTGTACCACCTTAAGAGGATACCTTAAGGTGATGGACTACTTTTTGATGGCTCCTGTATATTGTAGTACCGGTGGTGACCACACCGGTATATAAACCCTGCGGAGCAAAGTGTATCTCAGTTCAGCCCTGACCCTTAATCACTAAAGACCTGTTTACTTTACTTCTGTAGTCTGTGTCCTGTTATTCAGTATAACTGCAATTGAAAACACAGACTCAACAGTGGCGATGAGTCTGATCTTACCTTGCGGCAGTTTTGCATCAAAGGAAGCTTCATCCTCAGAAACGGGCGTCGAAAAAGGGCATCCGCCCTCAACATCCTGCATCGCACGGGAGGCCATCGGAAACCCGGGTTGGTTTGCTGGCCACGAAGTCAAGCATCAGTGAGCATCCCTTCTACGACAGCGGCGGGTAAGCCCGATCGAGCGGCACGGGGGGGAAGTCGGCCGAGTTGTCAGTGGGAGAAGGGGAGGAAAAACGACGAAAAGGGCGGAGAACACGACCGCAGCCGGTGTCAGGGGCTGGACTGCAATCGGGCAGAGACGCGCAGCAGCCAGAAAAGCGTTTATGGCCACAAGGACCGCGGGAGCGGTGGGGGAACAACAGCAGCAATGCAGGGGAAAATAAAGGACCGCTGGGAGGCGTGGAAGACAAGCGCGGGAAAAGCCGCCAAGCGCGGGAAAAGCCGCCATCTTGAAAAAAAATAATAATAATATCCAAAGGGGAAGGAGAAACTCAGCAAGGATGCCAAAAACGGGTAACATCACTGCTTTTGATAACGATGTGGAAGATTGGACCACTTATGTGGAACGCATCGAAGTTTACTGTACAATGAATGAGGTACCGGATGATAAGAAAGCACTAACCCTATTAAACTCAATGGGTGCGAAGATGTACGGTTTATTAAGGAACCTTGTAACACCAGACAAACCGGTAGGGAAGAGTTTCGCGGATATTGTTACTATCCTGCAGGAGCATTTAAACCCCACGCTGCTGCTGATAGCGGAACGATTTAAATTCTACAAAAGAATTCAACTTAAAGAAGAAAGCAACGCTGAATTCCTAACAGAACTGTGCAAGTTATCAAAGTACTGCCAGTTCGGAACAGGACTAGCAGATGCACTGAGAGATAAGTTTGTGTGTGGGCTCCTAAGGGAAGGAACCCAGAAGCGACTGCTAGAGGAAAAGGACCTTACGCTGGACAAAGCTTTCAGCATTGCAGCATCCCACGAGGCAGCAGCACGGGGCGCTGCAGAGATACAGCAAAGGCCATTGGAATTCAGCACCAATGAAATGGCATTGGGCACAGTAAAGTGCTATCGTTGTGGAAGGACAACGCATGACCAGAACCAGTGCTGGTTCAAAGATAAAGAATGCAGGCAATGTGGCAAACTTGGTCACATAGTGAGAGTATGCCGATCCGGAAAGAAGACCAGCAGCAAAAAGTCACCGCAGGAGAAGTACAAAAAAGTACACAAGGTGACAGAGAACAGTTCGGATGAACAGAAGACGGATTCAGACTCCAGCAGTAAGCAACTGGGTTGTCTGAAAATACATAATGTGGGTAACACAGCAGACCACCAAACTATCTGGGTCATGCTTCGGATAGGAGGAGTCCAAGTGAAGATGGAATTGGACACTGGGTCGGCATTAACGGTCATGAATAAGCAAGATTACAAAAGGTTATTCTCGCACATTCCCCTGAGAGATACGGAGATTGTATTGAAAACATACACGGGGCATATAGTATACCCCAAAGGAAAGATAAAAGTAAACGTGGTCTACAATGGTAAAGAAAGTCAGAAAATGGACTTGTATGTGTTACCTGATGGAGGTCCGCCACTACTGGGACGGGAATGGATCCGGAGAATAAATGTGGACTGGCATTCCATACAAGCACTGACTGTAGATGCCTGTAAGGAGGACGACGTCAAACCTAAACGACTGTCCAAAATCTTAGATGATGCTAAGGAGGTGTTCCAACAGGGACTTGGAACACTGAAAGGAATTACGGCAACCATCAAGGTTGAAGAACATGCAAACCCAAAATTTTTCAAAGCCAGACCGGTGCCTTATGCGATACAACCTGCTGTGGAAGCAGAGCTGGAAGGGCTAGAACGTTCAGGGGTACTGTCCAAGGTGGACTGGAGCGAATGGGCTACACCCATTGTTCCTGTCATGAAGCGTTCATTGAGCAACAAGCCGGGGGAACCTGGGAAGGTTCGCATCTGTGGCGATTTCAAGATCACTGTTAATCCGATTCTTCACACGGTGCAATATCCGCTTCCGCGGATTGAAGATATCTTCGCTTCGCTGCCTGGCGGGAAACACTTCACTAAGATAGACCTGGCGCAGGCATACCTACAGATGGAAGTTGATGAAGCGTCACGTCAGTATCTCAAGATCAACACGCATAAGGGCTTATATCGGTATAATAGACTGGTTTTTGGAGTGGCATCGGCTCCAGCGATTTGGCAAAGGGCCATGGAGCAGGTATTGCAGGGAATTCCAGGCACACAATGCTACCTGGATGACATCCTGATTACAGGAGATAACGATAAGGATCACCTCGCGAATTTGGAGCAGGTGCTCATCAGATTGAAAGAATATGGGCTCAGAGTTAATCGCCAGAAATGCGAGTTCTTTCAAAAGCGAATCTCGTACTGCGGCCACGTCATTGACCGGGAGGGGCTCCATAAGTCACCTGACAAGATTGAAGCTGTTGTAAAAGCTCCTGCACCGGAAAATGTATCCCAGTTGAGGTCGTTCCTGGGGTTGGTTAACTATTACCACAAGTTTCTTCCAAATTTATCCACGGTGTTACACCCGCTAAACACTCTTTTGCAAATGGGAATACCATGGAAGTGGAGCGATGATTGTAAGCGGGCTTTTCAAAAGAGCAAGGCACTGATCACCTCTAAGGAAGTGTTGGCTCACTTTAACCCAACGCTGCCTATTCGCTTAGCTTGTGATGCTTCTCCATATGGTATCGGGGCAGTGCTCTGACATAAGTTTCCAGATGGCTCGGAAAGGCCAGTCGCAACTATGCTCAGATAGATAGGGAGGCTCTCAGCCTCGTGTGGGGAGTTAAGAAATTTAACCATTACCTGCAAGGCCAAAAGTTTACGCTGCTGACAGATCACCAGCCGTTGGTTTCCATTTTCAACCCTAAGAAGGGTGTTCCGGTAATGACGGCGCAGAGGCTTCAGAGATGGTCCCTTTTCCTAGGGGCACATCAATATGATATTGAATTCAAAGGTACAAAGCAACATGGTAATGCTGATGGGCTGTCGCGCCTGCCACTACCTACAGCGGAAGAGGCACCAGCAGTTGACCCTGTCGAGATATTTCACTCGACCATCATCGAATGCTTACCAGTCACCAATGCGGGTATTGAGAGAGAGACCCGAAATGACCCGACACTGTCTCGGGTCTACGACTTGACAGTGAAGGGATGGCCAGCACATGGCGAACCACTGTCACCAGCATTCTCAGCCAGACGAGAACAGCTGTCCATATGTCAAGGAACATTGATGTATGGAACAAGGGTGATTATTCCTCCGAAATTAAGAGAGAGAGTTCTGAAAGAATTGCACGAAGGTCATCTGGGGGGAGTCAAGATGAAAAGCCTTGCTAGGGCTTATGTGTGGTGGCCAGGTATCGACAAACAAATAGAGGATCTGACTAAAAGCTGCTCAGGGTGCCAAAAAGTTCAAAATGCACCTCCAATTGCACCGCTGCATCCGTGGGAATGGCCTTCAGCCCCATGGCAACGTGTGCATATCGACTTTGCAGGTCCATTCATGGATTCCATGTTTTTGATAGCAGTAGACGCACATTCTAAATGGCCAGAAGTGATTAAGATGTCGACCACTACCTCTGAGAAGACGATCGCAGTTCTAAGAACCATATTTGCAAGGAATGGGTTGCCGGAGCAAGTATGTTCAGACAACGGACCACAGTTCGTGTCAGAGGAATTCCAGAAATTCATGAAAAAGAATGGGGTGAAACACTATACATCTGCCCCATATCATCCGGCTACAAATGGGTTGGCCGAGAGATTTGTACAAACGTTCAAAAAGGCGATAAAGGCCATGAGTGAAGACCATATTCCACTACAACACAAGGTGGACAATTTCCTGATGGCGTATCGAAATGCCACGCATGCAGTGACAAATCAAAGCCCTGCCATAATGTTCTATAACAGAAGGTTGCGGTCCCGGTTGGATTTGTTAAAACCCAATGTGCGAAGGGAAGTCGAAAACAAGCAATTCCAGCATGTAAATAACAAGGCCACTCGTAGTTTCGAAATAGGACAACCAGTGTTGGCCAGGGACTATAGGGATGATAAATGGCAACCTGGAACAATTCGTGCATGACAAGGACCCTTGATGTACACGGTAGACGTTGGAGAGAACGTAATACGACGTCATGCTGACCAACTTGTGGAATCGAGAACAAGGGTCGACCCAATGTCTACGGCAGAGACACCAGTTGAAGAAGTTATTGAGCCTGTAGCATCTACCTCAGACTCGAACGTACATGATGATGTTCAATCCAAAAGAGATCAAGTGGATGAGTCACCCCAGCAACGAGAACCAGAGACCCCTGAAAGGCGTTATCCGGCCCGGATCAGGAGGCCTCCTCAGAGACTGAATCTTTGAACAGTTTTGTGTGTAAATTGTATATATGTTATCCATGTAATGTTTAATTTGGGGTGTACACTGTTAAGCTAAAAGGGGAGGAATTGTAGTGTATGTAACCTGTACCACCTTAAGAGGATACCTTAAGGTGATGGACTACTTTTTGATGGCTCCTGTATATTGTAGTACCGGTGGTGACCACACCGGTATATAAACCCTGCGGAGCAAAGTGTATTTCAGTTCAGCCCTGACCCTCAATCACTAAAGACCTGTTTACTTTACTTCTGTAGTCTGTGTCCTGTTATTCAGTATAACTGCAATTGAAAACACAGACTCAACAGCCTTCTATAAATCTATGTATCTGGACCCCTAAGTCTCTTTGGATTTCCATTGTTTCTAGCTTTTCACCATTTAGAAAGTATCTATCTGCTTTAGATCCAAAGTGGATGACCTTACACTTGCTTATATTGAAATCCGTTCTTCACAGTTTTGCCCATTCACTTAATCTATTAATATCTCTTTGTAATTTTATGCTTCTATCTATTCTTGAGAACATTCCTGGACTGTAAAACAGGATGATCCAGACCAATAGAAGCACCTGCACAGGACTTCAACATGCTGATTGTATGCGCTATGACGATTGGAGTGGATCCTAAGGCTTCGTTATACCAGTTCTCTGCTGAAGAATTTGACTACTATGGGGATATCATCAGCCAGGCTGCAGGAAGTACCCATGGTCTCCAGTAAGCCAATCTGATACAGTGCTCTAGCTCAACGATGGCGATTATCAAAGCACAAATGAGTCACAACAGCTTCTTGAGTAGCATGCATTCACAGGCAAGATCCTGTGCTTGGTGTAAAACACGAGCTGCACTTTAACAGAATGATAACCCCTTTCTGTTGATGAAATTGAGGGGATTCTCATATAGGGAACGCAGTGACACAATTCAATACCGCATGAGTTCCATTCATGGCATCCCCGTCCCTTGGGTTATCCTGCTATTTTGTGAAAGCTCACTCTTTATTCTCTTCACTTTGCAGGACCCGGAGAGAAGGTGATAAAGTGAAAGGCATGTCTGAAGAGAGCAGCTGTTACCTTCCTGATCCAGTGGTCACCTGAAGTCAGCTGCGGCTACCTGGAAGGACCTGGTGGCATAAGATTCAAGGCCGAGGTCACTGACAAGGCTGTGCTCCTTGTAATTCTGCGGCCAACAACTGACATAACTCTCCCATAGCCTCCTGGTGAAGTGCAGGCTACCAACGCATTGCCTCATTGCAAAATCAAGGTAGGACCTCCAAGGTCAGTATCCCCTGTGGAGTGAGTATCAATGGGTAGTGTGTTGTCACCTTCTATGATGCCTCCCTCTCCTTGCTTCCATTATCTCCTCCTCCATGTTCTTTTCAGCCTCTTCCTCATAGCACAGAAACAAAGGTATTCCCAAAGGGTATTTCCCCAGAGCAGGCAGCCTCAAGTACTGACGAAAGATCATCGACCTGAAATGTTAACTCTGTTTCTCTCTCTGCACATGCTGCCTGACCAACAGAGTATTTTCAGCATTTTCTGCTTTTATTTCAGCCTCACGTACTGCCAGGATCCTTAGAGAATAAAATGATGGGTTTTTTTTTTAGGTATAATCTTGGCAGGACACCACACCTCCATATTTACTTTCAATTACAGGTAGACTATCCTTTATCCGAACTTCCGAAAACCGAAAACCTCTAAAAACCGAAAGTTTTTTCGTTCAGCGTAAGTCGTGCGCACAATATGACCAGAGTGGCGCACGACTTACGCTGAGCAGGGCAGAGGGTCACAGAGTTCCCTCCTGGGTAGGAGATTGCAGGCCGAGCCAGGCAGTGTGAAGGAGGTACCGGGAGAGTGAACCCAACAATACAGCGGCCCGTCCGATAGCTGCAGCGGCCCGTCCGATATTCTTTTCTCCCCCCAACCCAACCCGAACCGAACCCCGACCCGTCCGATATTCTTTTCTCCCCCCCACCCGACCCGACCCGTCCGATATTCTTTTCTTCCCCCCCACCCGACCCGACCCCGACCCCCGTCCAATATTCTTTTCTCCCCCCCACACCCGACCCAAACCGCAGCCCGTCCAATATTCTTTACTCCCCCCCGACCTGAACCGCGGCCCGTCCGATATTCTTTTCTCCCCCCCCACCCGACCCCCGACCTGATTACGGGCCAGCTTAGTAGGAGTCAGCCGATATCCAGCTTTCCAGAGAAGTAGGAAGGGGAATGAGACACGGAACAGTCGCAAGAGGTAGCCTGAACTTTTAAAATTTATATTAAATACAAATTTCCCAGTCTTTTAATAATACCTTCTGAAATCCGAAAAATTCCGAAAACCGAAACTCAGCTGATCCCAAGGCTTTCGGATAAGGGATAGTGTACCTGTACCCACTTTTGAGTGAGTTTAGCATGGTAAATCCAGCCCTAAATCTCTCTCCAAGACTGACAATTCATTTGTTTCCAGGGACCTCTGGCAGGATATAATTTCTGTCTCTCAAACTGTGTGCACGCTTTGTTCTTTTTTTATTTGTTTTAGCTGGGCAAACTGTAAAAAGTAAAGTAAGAGATTGAATGACTTGTTCACACAAGAGAAGCCATTTGTGTCAACACTAACAGCGGAATTAACTTATAACTTGAAAGACAATAATACCCAGGGGTATTTCAGCAGCCATATTTTGAAGTGGGAAAAGCTTGTTTCAGAGGATGTATAATTCTGTTTGCCTTCACAAGAAAGGCAGGAGAGAAAGCAAGACGCCTGAGTAACTAACCTTCTGTAAAAGGCGATGGGGAGAAACTTCTTCATCGCGCTGATTTTATTGAATTCATCTCAACAACACAGTTGCCATGTGTTTGATCAAATTCTAATGAAATCTTTGGCATCTTTTACTTCTGACTTAAGTGAAATTTGCAAGGATTCACTTCTACGCTATCCTGTCACTATCTTACGCACACCATTGATCATAAACTTAATTGGACCGGCCACATAAATACTGTGGCTACAAGAGCAGGTCAGAGGCTGGGTATTCTGCAGCGAGTGTTTCACCTCCTGACTCACCAATGCCTTTCCACCATCTACAGGGCACAAGTCAGGCGTGTGATGGATCACTCTCCACTTGCCTGGATGAGTGCAGCTCCAACAACACTCAGGAAGCTCGACACCATCCAGGACAAAGCAGCCTACTTAATCGGCACCCCATCCACGATCTTAAACATTCACTCCCTCCACCACCAGCGCACCGTGGCTGCTGTGTGTACCATCTACAAGATGCACTGCAGCAACTCGCCAAGGCTTCTTCGACAGCACCTCCCAAACCTGTGACCTCTGCCAATTAGAAGGACAAGGGCAGCAGACGCATGCGAAAAGCACCAACTGTAAGATCCCCTCCGAGTAGCACACCATCCTGACTTGGAAATATATTAACCGTTCTTCCATAGTCGGTGTGTGGAACTCCCTCCCTAACAGCACTGTGGGAGTACCTTCACCACACAGACTGCAGCGGTTCAAGAGGGTGGATCACCACCACCTTCTCGAGGGCAACTAGGGATGGGCAATAAAAGCTGGCCTTGCGAGCGACGCTGTTGTGTATGTAATATGTGTGCTACTTTGAACCTATGGACAGGACTGCACTACTTGTTGGGCGTAGTGATACGCAGTACCACTCCTGGCCATAGGGGTATAAATAGTACTGTGGGTACTGATCTCCCCTCAGTTCCCGCCTGTGGGCATGAAGTAAAGACCTACGTATAGTCCCTACCTCCAACCAGTAAAGACCTGTTTTATTGTTACTGATTAAGTCTGAGTATTAATTACTTGAACAACTCACAGATTTAACACTGGCGACGAGTCTGATTTGGACCCTGCGGCAGTCACTCCACGGCAGCTTCGTCCACAGCCAGGACGTTGCAGAGAGGTTTCCACCCTCTCCACCCCACTGGAAGACATCCTGACCTCGGAGCCTCCATCGGCGACCGTCAGCTTCTTCTCCAGCTTGGTGGTGGGTAAGCCGTTGTCTGAGCCGGGCAGCGACGCGACAGGCAGTCGACCGCGTTGGCCGCACGAACGGGGCTGGGGGAGCTGGAGGAATAGGGCGCGAGAGCCGCTTCGAGCGGGAGGCGTTTCAACGGAGCGATCGCATCTCCTGATAAGAGCCGAGAGCCGCTTCGTGATCCAGCGATCGCATCCGCTGATAAGGGCCGCACTCGGGCGATCGCGGCGAAGATAAGGGCCGCACTCGGGGGCTGAAGGGAGACGGCGTTGGGGGACGGGTGAAGACCGCCAAGCGCGGGAAAACCGCCATTTTGTGGGCGGAGGACGACGGCAAGAGCGGGAAGCCGCCATCTTGGATAGCAGTAAAAAAAAAAAAAATCTGAGAAATTGCAAATCTACAATGCCTAAACATGGGAATATTAGTACCTTTGATAGTGACCTCGAAGATTGGGCCATATATGTTGAAAGAGTAAAAAATTATTGTAAGGCCAATAAAATTCGTGACCAAGATAAAGCTCTAACATTATTAAATTTAATGGGTGCGAAGACATACGGGCAATTGAAACACCTGTTATCACCAGATGAACCGGCGGATAAGACGTTCGATGAGATTGTTACTGTCCTGAAAGATCATCTAAACCCCACGCCGCTGATGCTAGCGGAACGATTTAAATTTTATGACAGAAGGCAGCTACAGCATGAAAGCAATGCTGATTATTTGCTGGAATTGCGTAAATTAGCGAAATATTGCCAGTTTGGAACGGGACTGACAGAGGCACTTCGAGACAAATTTGTGTGTGGTTTATTTAAACAGGATACACAAAAGCGACTGCTCGAGGAGAATGAGCTGACGCTTGAGAAGGCGGTCACTATGGCAGCAGCACACGAAGCCGCAGTGAGAGGCACGGCAGTAATGCAGCTACGGTCACCGGAGCTCAGTGCACACAAATTGGGTGTGAGTTCTGGCAAATGTTATCGTTGTGGAAAGACAACGCATGATCAGAACCAGTGTTGGTTTAAAAACCAAGAATGTAGAACTTGTGGTAGGCTTGGACATATAGCTAGAGTATGCAGGTCAGCGAAGAAGACCAGCAACAAGAAGTCACCGCAAGGAAAATACGCAAAGGTACACAAGGTGACTGAACAGGAGTCCGATTCAGACGCTAACAGTAATGAACTGGCTAGCTTAAGAGTACTCAACGCTGGTAAGGGTGCAGACCTCCAGACAATTTGGGTCACTCTTCAGATAGAAGGAGTCCAAGTAAAACTGGAATTGGACACTGGATCGGCATTGACGGTCATAAATAAGAAAGATTACGGAAAGTTATTCCAACATATTCCCCTACAGGATACGGGGATTATATTGGAAACATACACGGGGCAAAGAGTGTACCCCATCGGGAAAATAGAGGTTGCAGTGGTCCACAAGGGCGAAGACAGTCAAATAATGGACTTATATGTGATATCTGAAGGAGGTCCTCCACTACTAGGATGGGAGTGGATTAGGAAAATGAATATGGACTGGCATTTCCTACAAACAATAACGAGTGAGAACTCGGTGAAGATAGTCGGCCCAGACTCTGGAACGGATGATGGTAAGCCCAACTCAGGTGCAAAAGACAAAGTTTCAGCACAGAATTCCACTGAGCAACAACAACATAGTTTAACTGTGGATTCTGAGTCTGGCAAGTCTACTGATGTGCCCATTTCTGAGGGACACCGGGCTCGAACTCAACTCCATTTCAAACTACAACAGCAATTAGAACAAATGCTTCGCCGTTGTGAGCAAGCGTTGAATGCAACGAAAGAGTTCTTTGACATAGAGATGGAGAATCTGGAAAGACAACAGAAGCAGCTGATGGAGAAAATGGAACAGGAGCACACAAAACGTCTGATGTCAGAGGAGTTAACGGTCAGCCAACTCCTGCATATGCTGAAGGACAGGACTCTGAAATGGGAAAAACTTGAACACGAACTTCAATATTCAAACGAAAGGGGTTCGGAGCTCTCAAAGGTTATTGGAAGAGCTGAGGTGGCAACACAGACTGAGATGACTGCAACAGAGCAGCCCTTGGATGCCAAAAGTACGCTGACTCACGTCAACGTAGAACAACAGACCGCTGAAACAGCTGCTCCGGTAGAGGGATTGCATAGTCCGATCAATCAATCTCCAAAGGAAGTTGAAGTATTAAAATCACAAATGAGGTCACGAGTAAACGACTTGCTGAAAGCCCAGAAAAAGCTGGATGCAGAGGTACACATGAAGAAGTCTCTTCAGGAAAGATGTCTGGATTTGGAACAAGAGCTGGCTAACGTCCAGCTGGGTATGGAGGAAATAGACGACCCTCTCACTGGTCTAGCTCAGGACGACACCGAATATTACTATGACCTGGTGGACGACACCGAATATTACGATGTCCTGTCCTGCCCAGCTTGTAACTTCGACTCCCAAAGTGCAGAAATCATGGAGGAGCACCAAAAGTCTACGGAACATCGGGAGAAGCTGGCTCTACGACGGAAACAGGAGGAAGAGAAGGAGGAACTGCGCATGCAGCTGGCAGCTGTGGCAGCTGACAATGGAGCCCAGAGAGTCTCCAAGAAGCAGAAAAGGAAAAGTAAAAACAGAAGATGACCCATCTGAACCATTATCACCTCTACCAGATCACACACGTGGTCCCTCCGAACGGAGCCAATTCAGTTCGGAAGTTCAAACTGTTAAATCCATGGAAGGACTATTGAATGAGTCACTCCAGCAACGTGAACCGACTCCACCACAGAGATTGAATCTGTGAACTGTTTTCCGCAGAGACTGAATCTGTGATCTGTTTTGACATGAAGTTATCTATGTATCTATGTTATTCTGTTATGTAAACCTGAAGTTATATATGTATATATGTTATTACGTTATGTTAAATGGGGAGATGACTGTAAAGCTAGGAAGGGAGGAATGTTGTGTATGTAATATGTGTGCTACTTTGAACCTATGGACAGGACTGCACTACTTGTTGGGCGTAGTGATACGCAGTACCACTCCTGGCCATAGGGGTATAAATAGTACTGTGGGTACTGATCTCCCCTCAGTTCCCGCCTGTGGGCATGAAGTAAAGACCTACGTATAGTCCCTACCTCCAACCAGTAAAGACCTGTTTTATTGTTACTGATTAAGTCTGAGTATTAATTACTTGAACAACTCACAGATTTAACAGACGCCTACATCCCGTGAACGAATTTGAAAGAGAGAAAAAGCCTGCACAACGTTCAGGTAAGTATATTTTTTAACAACGTACCTCTTTGGTTGTGGCCTGCAGTGGTCCCGTAAGGACCGTTGGTTTGGCCGCGAGTAGACCTGTTTTTCCCTGAATGCAGCTGGCCCATGCAAATAATGGGCCTCATGCTTGTTTCAGGCTCAATCCCTGGACACCTCTTTTGAGGCCTGTACCAATAGGGCGAGTGGCGCAATTCCAGCTCTGAATGTTTGCACGCTGCCTGCAATTTTAAACACGTTGGCACTCGTTTCACGCCTGTAAATCAGGCGCAGCATCACTGAATTTCTAAGCCCAATTTCTAAGCTGTTTGACACTAGTGTTGCGGTATAGAACAGCGTGAGCCAACACCACGGCCTCAATTTTACGTCTGGGCAGGATCGGTGCATGAGGAGCAGTGGGCAGGGACAGTGACAAACTCGATTTTGATTCCTGAGCCTCATTTAAATATTCAGGCTCGGACTCCTGCCCAAACCTTGAAGAAGTTCACCTTGGACATCCAGTCACTCTACACCTCCATCTCCTTTTAACATTTTCCGGTTCTGACGCAAGGTCACGGACCTGAAACCTTAACTCTGTTGCTCTCTCCACAGATGCTGCCTGACCCGCTGAGTGTTTCCAGCATTTTCTGTTTGTATTCCGTTCTGATTGCTGCTCCCCGCCCCCATCCCGACTATGACAAGGAAAATCGGGTGAGTGCGTAACGGGCCGCCGAACCACAATGTCAACATGACTGCCTGGTGATGAAAGTTTAAATCTAGCCCAATGTTCTTTCCAAAGTGGGTTACCCAAAACTGCATGCAGTAGTCTAACTGCAGCCTAACCAATGCTATGTACAAATTTATCATTACAGTAAACTCTTTCGTATCCGGCACCGACGGGACCGGGATGGGGCCGGTTGATGAAAAATTCCAGATAACAGAGAGGTAGGCAATTTTTAACACAAAAAAAATAAAAACCACTGACTAACTCAGCCACCATGGGAAACTCGGACTCGGAAAAACGAAAAATGGATGGATTCGGCAAGATTACCGGTTATCTGTTTTGACGGTTGACATGAATCAGTCATTCATGAAAGAAAGACTTCTGAAATAATACTGAGCAGCCCTCAGGTGGCGCTGTCCAGGGAGAGTATAAATACTCGGGCACGGGCCCAGCTTGCGCGGGACATTCTTAACAAGAACTAGTGAAGGACAGAACTAGACCTCCATGTTGTAAAACAGTTGATTAAAGCTTTGTTTAACGCTTAGACCAAGTGCCTAGTAGTTTTCTTACGTCAATGGTTATTAAAAGAATTCCGGATGATGAAGTGCCATTTAAACAAACGTTTACTGTACTTCTTTACTCTTGTATTCTATGCCCCCAAAATACTGTTGGTCTTTGTAATGGTTTTATCTATCTGCGCTTACATTTTGTTCAGCTACACCGTTCAGTGCCTTTCCACTAAGTGTACATTCCCATTCCTAGTTCTTTTTTTTCTCAAAAACTGTGTTATCTCACATTTCTGCACATTAAATTGCATCTGCAACCATCTGCCCACTCGACTATCCTGTCTTCCTGAAGTCTGGTACAGTCCTCCTCACTGTTTGCCAAAACTCCCTACTGCTGTGTCATCAGCAAATTTTGAGATTGTGCTTCAAGTACCAAAGTCCAAATCAGCTATGTATACCGAGAACCACAATGGGCTAACTGGATACCCCCTGGGATACACCACTTGCCACCCTTCTCCATCCAAATTTTCTTTTATTCATTCATGGGATGTGGGCGGTCGCTGGCAAGGCCGGCGTTTATTGCCCATCCCTAATTGCCCTTGAGAAGGTGGCGGTGAGCCGCCTTCTTGAACCGTTGCATGTCCGCGTGGTGAAGGTGTTCCCACAGTGCCGTTAGGGAGGGAGCTCCAGAACATTAACCCAGTGACTATGAGGGAGCAGCCGATATACTTCTAAGTCAGGATAGTGTGTGACTTGGAGTTGGCAGTGTTCCCATGTGCCTCCTGCCCCTATCCTTCTAGCTGGTAGAGGTCACAGGTTTGGGAGATATACACCAGTTTAGCCTAACTCCCTGTTTCTCTATCTGTCAACTCACTTTCTATCTACGCTGCTGCATTTCATGTTATGCCTCAATTTTAATAACATGTCTCTTGTGCGAAACCTTATTGAATTCCTGCTGAAAATCCATATAAACAACATTTACTGCATTCTTTTCATCCACCCAATCAGCCACTTTTTCAAGAAATTCTATTGAATTTGTCAAATATGACTTGTCTTTAAAAAAAATCCATGCAGGCTGTCCTTGATTAATCCATGTAGATCTAAGTACTCATGATTTATATCTTGACATTTGGAAGCTTTCCCACAACTGGCATTAAACTAACTGGTCTATAGTTGCCCAACATACCCTTCTCTCCCTTCTTGAACAAGGAGGCCACGTTGGTTACTCTCTAGTCCAAAGGTACGAATTGCATTTTTTAAGGAGGATTGAAAAATTGTGGCCAAAACCTCATCTATCTTCTCTCTGACTTATTTCAATAGCCCCAGATACATGGCATCAGGGCTCAGTGGCTTATCCACACTGAGTTCGGACAACTTTTCAGCAAAAAATTGGTCCATGTTGTAATGATATCAGCAAATAGAGATGGTATTTGCCTGTTCGATTATCATGCCTTAACAGCATGTTTGCATGTATTGATTGCTTGTGCCTGACCAGCAGAGGGCATGTGACCGAGAGAAGCAAGGCAGTTAGTTTTAGTTTCGGTTTCGTTCTAGATGCATCACAGCATCGTGTCTCCTGTAAAAGCTGTATAAAAGAGTTGAACAGACTTTAGATTAAAACTCATTCTCTTTCATAAATGTCTCATCATTGAACCCACAAAGAAATCAATACACATGTGTCCTCTAGTACATCTATATTCTCACTTTCATCATCATTTGTAAAAAAAAATGCAAAAATGTATTTAATATCTCTGTGATACTTTCATCATCCACAATTAGACTCCCCTTTATATCCTTGAGGGGCCCGACCAGGAAACTCTTTATTATCTGGCACCAACAGGACCGGCATGGTGCCGGTTTATCAAAAGTCCGGATTATAGAGAGGTATAGTTAAAAGGTACGAGAGCTCCGGACACAGCAACAAATCCAGGCTTCCCTGTTGCTTAGCAACATGTGCAGGCACTCCGGCCACAGACCAAAAATCCCTGTTGCTTAGCAACAAGTGCACGAACCCCAGTTACACAGCCACAGATCCAGGAACGGCCACTAATATGAAGTAAAATTTACCTGAACCTACTCCTGAAATTTGCTGGTTAACAGAGATTTCCGGTTATTTTTTTTTAGGTGCTGTTTAAAAGAGAGTTTCCTGTATTTCATTTTTTATAAGCTTATAAACACCCCTTATGATTCCATTTTATATTATCTGTTAGCCTGTTTCATTTTCACTTTCAGCCCTTCTAATTCCCTTTTCACCTCCCTGATTGGTGGAAGAGGGTTGGTGAGAGAAACCAATCAACACAATGGATTTTTGGGGGATCTTTGGAGAATGTAAAACAGGCCACTTACCTGGCCTCACCTTCTGCTCACACTGACTCCTTTTGTAAATTATTGTTGTGAACCGCTGAGTGACGGGGAAGTATCCGAGCATTGATTCCACTCTCAGTACCCGTCGAAGTCCCGAGTTATGCTGCTGGCTCCTCACTGCTTTTAACAGTGAAGTCAAGCTTTCCGTTTGCACAATTACATGTATTATTTGTGCCCACAGTGAATGATTTTTTTTATTAGCAACAGGTTTACGATCCTTTGGCAAATTGAAAATTGGATGTAGGATGGGTTTAGGAAAGAAAATAGACTAAGGGAATTGTGTAACCTAAACAGTGACCATGGTATAGGAACGCATTTACTTCAGTGCAGTCCCCCTCTCCCTCTCTATCTCCCTTATCTCTCCCTCTCCCCTCTCCCTCTCCCTTTCTCTCTCTCGCTCCTCTCTCCCTTCCATCTCTCTCCCCTTCTCTCTGCCTTCCCTCTCTCCCCCTCTCTCTTCCCTCTCTTGTAAGGTTTCGCAAGAATTTTGAAAAATCTCTACAGCCCCGAAGATTATTTTTGATGAAAGAAAACCTGGGTGGAATATACCTTAAAAACCCAGGGTGTCAAAATGGCTGTCAGGCCTCGTGGCAGGAGACAAATACAGCCTCTCCCATCACTAGCTGACAAAAGGATATGAAAACACCAGCCTGCGTGTATGCATGAAGTACTTGAAACTGTCAATCAACTGCAGTTTAGGAAGTTTCAACCGCAGGACAAAAGGATGTTTGTTTACAGAACTCTCTACAATGTTGACTCAAAGGCTTAAGTACTTAACTCTGTCAATCAATTGCGGTTGGGCGATGACCGCAGGACAATGCTTTGTTTACAAACCACTTGAGTGATGTTGACTCAACACTTAAGGATGCCTGAGACATTTTGTATGAAGCACAAACCAGTTAAAATGAATGGGTAATAGATTCAAAACCCATTACAGTCAATGGGGACAGATTGATCCCTTTTGTATAGCCCAGATACATCCAGATTTGGACGCGAAGACAACGGCTCCCAATGGGGTATCAAGATAGCCTCTTGGGAAGCCATTCTCTCTCTCTCTGCCGCCTTGCCTCCATGCCCTGCCTACAGAGGAACAGCTCAGCAGCCCGCCCAAAGGAGTGGAATACCAGCAGTTACTTTGAATTACCGGGGTATCTCTACATCGGGGCGGTGAAGAATCTAAGACAGACCACAGGGGCATGGAGCAGGCATTCACTGGTGAGCATAAAACTTTCTGGCCCTTTACAAGGCAACCTAGATAGGCATTAGGGGTGGGAATTAAAGGGGAATTTTGTTAAATTGTAATTTTAGTCAATTTTCCCTCGATGTGTCCGTTTCTCCTCCCCTATTAAGTAAAAGTGCTGGATTAAGTAAAGATGTCCTGTATTAAGCAAAAGTGCTGTATTAAGCAAAGGTGTGCTGTATTAAGTAAAAGTACACAGTATTAAGTAAAAGTGTGCTGTATTAAGCAAAAGTGTGCTGTATTAAGCAAAGGTGTGCTGTATTAAGCAAAGGTGTGCTATATTAAGCAAATGTGTGCTGTATTAAGTAAAAGAGTGCTGTATTCAATATTTTCAATTTATTTCTTTTTATTTCAATAAATACTGGTCTTCTTTGCACCCAACCACGAGTCTCATTTTGTCTCTATCGCTACTGAAATAAGTCCAGTGGTCAGAACCAGAAAAGGGGAGCAATTGAAAACCACACGGGGCTCTGGAGCAGCTCAGATACTTCTGACTGGCTAGAGACAATAACCCCAGTAATACACAACCCCCCCCACCTGTTTCTACAAAATGGCAACCGCGGCAGGAGCTACGGCAACAGTATGCAATGTAGCAGACAGTGGTCTGGGTCTGGAGAGAGCAGCAGTTATTGGTTTTCTTTTTATCCCACTGATCTGTTTGTGGTTAGGTCCCCGCAGGCTTAGGGAAGTTAAAGCAGAGAGTTTGGATAAGGAAAGGGAGATTGGAGAATACCAGGCCAAGATAGAGCGCCTTGTGGTCCAGTTTGGTGAGGGCAAAAGCCACACGAAGTACGAATTAGAGTACTTGAAGTGCCTAGTTGCAGAGGCCAAGAGCAATGAGATGAGGGTGCAGGGGGAAAATGCCCGCCTCATACAAGAAGTAAAAGAGGAGGAGGAAAAGGTTAGGGAGGTAAAGGCAGCGTATAAGCTGGCCTGCGACCACGAGCTTGAGGAAGCAGATCATGGCCCCTGTAGGGAAGAGATAGAAAGCTTGAATATGGCTTTAAAGAGGGCAAAGGGGATGATATGTCTTATCAGCCTGAAGATAGGCCAGTCGGATTTTACCGGCAATCCAAATAGAACCGTCCCACAGGCAACACCCAGAACAAGGTTGGTCAGGGAATCAAAGGTCCCACAACCGTCACCCACAGCTCCGAGCTTTCAGGAGCTCTGGCAGAGAGGGGGGGGTGGAGGATGAGGTGGTAGAGGAAGCACAGCAGGCCCCGCTAGATAAGCTGAGACCAGGACCAGTGTACCCCCTCCGACAACGGAGGTACGGTCCGCCCGTTGATGAAGATGACCCAGGGGCCATCCAGAATCAGTTTGTGGTGCCGTATGGCACCCACCAGCTCAGGGACATGGTTAGCCACAGCCCCAAGCTCTCAAAAAAGGGAGACCCCTCACTGCACTTCAGCGAGATAGAACAGGCAGCTTGTGTTAATGACTGCGATGACGCAGAGCAAGCAAAAATGCTGCTGCTTTCCCTGGGAGGTGATCTCCTCCAGGCCCTATCTGGTGAGTGCAAAAAGGGGGCAGGAGGATTATGAGGGTCTGAAGAATGAGATATTGGAGGCCATGGGACTCAATGATCATAGTCCGTTCGCCCGGGTAGAAAGAACTGTGCAGCTCCCAGGGGAGCCCCCGCAGGCATTCGCGGACAGGCTGTGGCCAGTCTACTGGAGCGCATGCCCGGGAATGCCAGGGCGGGCAGCACTGGACCCTGTCCAATTGACTCACTGGCTCCGTTGTCTTATGAAGGAGAACAAGGGAAAGGATCCCACGGCCCCAGCCCAAAAGGCAGGGCCAGATATCCCTCCCGCGACAATTGAGTCATTTTTACAGTCCCTACGCTCTCTTCTGACTGGCCAGGGGGGAGTAGCAGCCACCACCCGTGCTTTAACCCCATCTGCCCCATCCCACTCCCAGCAATGACTAGAGCCAGCGCAGCCTGTCGACCTGTGTCCCCGCAAAAATGCTGAGGGGAGCAGGCCCTATGTTAAAACGGGGGTGAAGACGGGGCAGGGGATATATTCGGTGGACACTGGAGCTTCCAGCACGGTGGTCCACTCAGAAGACCTGACAAATTGACCCCGGTCTAACAAGGTCCCATTTGGCTTAATGGGACCTACAGGGAAACAGACAGCTGGGAGCGAACCTGAGGTCAGAAATCCTCAGCCTGCAGCGGGTACATGCTCACAGGCTGCACAGGCAGGCGCTGTGGCTTGTGTTAGGGGAGGAGCCATTCATGTCCAGTGTAAGCTGTTCATGCAGGGGGACAGGGCAGGAGAGTTCTGGGACCCCTGTAGAGCAGGCCCGGTAGCAGCAGTCCGGGACAAGGGAGGCACACAGGGGACAGTTTTGGCCCCGGACCAAAAGCAGGTCGAAGCCCAAGATTCTGCCTTTAAGGCCGCACTGGTAAGGGAAAAGGATTTGGAACAGGGTTACTTGCAGGCTGCCAGTTATGCTAAACAATGCAGGATGTTTAAGCGGGAGGCAGGGAAACGGATTTAACCTGAGAATAGAAATCCTCAGCCTGCAGCGCGTACACTCACACAGACTGCACATGCAGGAGCAGTCGCATGCGTGAGTGGAAAAGTTCCCCAGCACTTGGCCCGAGTGATTCCCCCTCTCTTGTAGGACTCCGGGGAGGAGCCTGAACCAGGTGTTAGACCTGAAGGGGAAGACTCTCAGCAACCTGCAGCCAGTGGCAAGGGATTGCCTGTCCCCAGCCCAGGTTTGGGAAGGGAGGGATCCGAGAGAGAAGGTCCCCAGCCAGCAAGGAATGTGACCCGAGCTAAGTGTCCGCTCACCAGGGTAGCCCCACCAGCGACACTCCCTAGGAGGTCTCTTTGGGTACCCCAGCCCAAGAAAGTATGGTCACCCACTTTCCAGTGGAATAGGGCGGACTCCCGAGTCAGGGAGAAGCCAAAAGACAGAAGTCCCCAACCAGCAGCCATAAGCTGCGAAGGACTGAAAGTTGGAACCAGTCCAGCCACGCTGCAGGCAGTAGCCTGCAACAGTCCAAACAGGGATTAGGCTGGCTGCCCAGAGACGGGTGGCGCTTGTATATAGCTTTGTTCAAGTAACGTGTATAGAGGATTAAGTTAGAATGTGTTAATTTTAATCTTATATTGCAATTCGATAGTGTTAATTATTAAAGTATAAGTTTTAATTATGGTACCATTCCAGAATGTTGTCTATGTGAGCTGAGGTCGCTGGACCCGATCACATTCCCCCGAGCCAGGGAACCTGGTTAGATGCTTTTTTTAAAAGTCTTTTTCAGAGTTTCGGGAGGTGCAGAGGACCATCATGCCTTTGGATGCTCGGGGAAGGGAGCACCCCTAGCCCATGAAGGGAGGGGTCTGCAGGATGCAGATACCCACAGCAATTAAACTGTTATTGGAAATCCAGATTAAGATTAAGAGTTTACAAAAAGCTTGTTAATTATTTTATATTTTGTATTATGTACTGGTCCCAACTCCAAAGGAAATAAGGTGTGAATTTAATTCCTAACTGTGAGATTGTTCTACTTGTTTAGAGTCAAGTGAACAAATTGCATATGCCTGTGAATTGTTGTGTTCGAAGATTGTGGAAGTTTGAGATACATTTGTGGCTGTAGAATGGTGCCATTTATTAAAGTGTCAGGCAATTGCATTATAAAAAAAAAGAAAAGAAAGCTAATTTTCTTCCGTTTGTATTTTTAACAGATATGTTTTGGCTTGGTGGTAATCCCATTAAAGATGTTGTATCATGTTAAAACTATGTCACAAGTGGTGCAGGGGCATTGGACCCCCTCCATGTTTGAATTATTGTAAGTACTCAGTGGTGCAGGGGCATTGGACCCCCTCCGAGTTTGAATTATTGTAATGAATCATTTTTTGTTGTTGATAGATGCCTACCGTGTACTGCGATTCTCTCTGGGTAAGGGAGATGGAGGTGTCGAGGGAACACAGATAGATATAGATAAGTATAAGGGAACGGGGTCAGAAATTATTGCTCACCTTTGAACAGGATACTACAAGCAAGTTTTAGTATCCGATGGGGGACTGTAAGGTTTCGCAAGAATTTTGAAAAATTTCTACAGCCCCGAAGATTATTTTTGATTAAAGAAAACCTGGGTGGAATATACCTTAAAAACCCAGGGTGTCAAAATAGCTGTCAGGCCTCGTGGCAGGAGACAAAGACAGCCTCTCCCATCACTAGCTGACAAAAGGATTTGAAAACACCAGCCTGTGTGTATGCATGAAATACTTGAAACTGTCAATCAACTGCAGTTTAGGAAGTTTCAACCACAGGACAAAAGGATGTTTGTTTATAGAACTCTCTACAATGTTGACTCAAAGGCTTAAGTACTTAACTCTGTCAATCAATTGCGGTTGGGCGGTGACCGCAGGACAATGCTTTGTTTACAAACCACTTGAGTGATGTTGACTCAACACTTACGGATGCCTGAGACATTTTGTATGAAGCACAATCCAGTTAAAATGAATGGGTAATACATTCAAAACCTATTACAGTCAATGGGGACAGATTGATCCCTTTTGTATAGCCCAGATACATCTAGATTTGGGCGCGAAGACAACGGCTCCCAATGGGGTATAAAGATAGCCTCTTGGGAAGCCATTCTCTCTCTCTCTGCCGCTTTGCCTCCATGCCCTGCCTACAGAGGAACAGCTCAGCAGCCCGCCCAAAGGAGTGGAATACCAGCAGTTACTTTGAATTACCGGGGTATCTCTCCTTCGGGGCGGTGAAGAATCTAAGACAGACCGCAGGGGCACGGAGCAGGCATTCACTGGTGAGCATAAAACTTTCTGGCCCTTTACAAGGCAACCTAGATAAGTATTAGGGGTGGGAATTAAAGGGGAATTTTGTTAAATTGTAATTTTAGTCAATTTTCCCTCGATGTGTCCGTTTCTCCTCCCCTATTAAGTAAAAGTGCTGGATTAAGTAATGATGTCGTGTATTAAGCAAAATGCTGTATTAAGCAAAGGTGTGCTGTATTAAGTAAAAGTACGCTGTATTAAGTAAAAGTGTGCTGTATTAAGCAAAAGTGTGCTGTATTAAGCAAAGGTGTGCTGTATTAACTAAAAGAGTGCTGTTTTCAATATTTTCAATTTATTTCTTTTTATTTCAATAATAACTGGTCTTCTTTGCACCCAACCACGAGTCTCGTTTTGTCTATATCGCTACTGAAATAAGTCCGGTGGTCAGAACCAGAAAAGGGGAGCAATTGAAAACCGCACGGGGCTCTGGAGCAGCTCAGATACTTCTGACTGGCTAGAGACAATAACCCCAGTAATACACAACCCCTCCCCCTGTTTCTACAAAATGGCAACCGCGGCAGGAGCTACGGCAACAGTATGCAATGTAGCAGACAGTGGTCTGGGTCTGGAGAGAGCAGCAGTTATTGGTTTTCTTTTTATCCCACTGATCTGTTTGTGGTTAGGTCCCCGCAGGCTTAGGGAAGTTAAAGCAGAGAGTTTGGATAAGGAAAGGGAGATTGAAGAATACCAGGCCAAGATAGAGCACCTGGTGGTCCAGTTTGGTGAGGGCAAAAGCCACACGAAGTATGAATTAGAGTACCTGAAGTGCCTAGTTGCAGAGGCCAAGAGCAATGAGATGAGGGTGCAGGAGGAAAACGCCCGCCTTATACAAGAAGTAAAAGAGGAGGAGGAAAAGGTTAGGGAGGTAAAGGCAGCGTATAAGCTGGCCTGCGACCAAGGGTTTGAGGAAGCAGATCATGGCCCCTGTAAGGAAGAGATAGAAAGCTTGAATATGGCTTTAAAGAGGGCAAAGGGGATGATATATCTTATCAGCCCGAAGATAGGCCAGTCAGATTTTACCGGCAATCCAAATAGAACCATCCCACAGGCAACACCCAGAACAAGGTTGGTCAGGGAATCAAAGGTCCCACAACCGTCACCCACAGCTCCGAGCTTTCAGGAGCTCTGGCAGCGAGGGGGGGTGGAGGATGAGGTGGTAGAGGAAGCACAGCAGGCCCCACTAGATAGGCTGAGACCAGGACCAGTGTACCCCCTCCGACAACGGAGGTACGGTCCGCCCGTTGATGAAGATGACCCAGGGGCCATCCAGAATCAGTTTGTGGTGCCGTATGGCACCCACCAGCTCAGGGACATGGTTAGACACATCCCCAAGCTCGCAAAAAAGGGAGACCCCGCACTGCACTTCAGGGAGATAGAACAGGCAGCTTGTGTTAATGACTGCGATGATGCAGAGCAAGCAAAAATGCTGCTGCTTTCCCTGGGAGGTGATCTCCTCCAGGCCCTATCTGGCGAGTGCAAAAAGGGGGCAGGAAGATTATGAGGGTCTGAAGAATGAGATATTGGAGGCCATGGGACTCAATGATCGTAGTCCGTTCACCCGGGTAGAAAGAACTGTGCAGCTCCCAGGGGAGTCCCCGCAGGCATTCGCGGACAGGCTGTGGCCAGTCTACCGGAGTGCATGCCTGGGAATGCCAGGGCAGGCAGCACTGGACCCAGTCCAATTGACTCACTGGCTCCGTTGTCTTATGAAGGATAACAAGGGAAAGGATCCCACGGCCCCAGCCCAAAAGGCAGGGTCAGATATCCCTCCCGCGGTGATCGAGTCATTTTTACAGTCCCTACGGTCTCTTCTGACTGGCCAGGGGAGAGTAGCAGCCACCACCGGTGCTTTAACCCCGTCTGCCCCATCCCACTCCCAGCAATGATTAGAGCCAGCGCAGCCTGTCGACCTGTGTCCCCGCAAAAATGCTGAGGGGAGCAGGCCCTATGTTAAGATGGGGTGAAGACGGAGCAGGGGATATATTCGGTGGACACTGGAGCTTCCAGCATGGTGGTCCACTCGGAAGACCTGACCAATTCACCCCGGTCTAACAAGGTCCCATTTGGCTTAATGGGACCCACAGGGAAACAGGCAGCTGGGAGCGAACCTGAGGTCAGAAATCCTCAGCCTGCAGCGGGTACAAGCTCACAGGCTGCACAGGCAGGCGCTGTGGCTTGTGTTAGGGGAGGAGCCATTCATGATCAGTGTACGTTGTTCATGCAGGGGGACAGGGAAGGAGAGTTCTGGGACCCCTGTAGAGCAGGCCCGGTAGTAGCAGTCCGGGACAAGGGAGGCACAAAGGGAATAGTTTTGGCCACGGACCAAAAGCAGGTCCAAGCCCAAGATTCCACCTTTAAGGCCGCCCTGGTAAGGGAAAAGGATTTGGAACAGGGTTACTTGCAGGCTGCCAGTTATATTAAACAATGCAGGTTGTTTAAGCCGGAGGCAGGGAAACGGGCAGCTGGGATTTAACCTGAGAATAGAAATCCTCAGCCTGCAGCGCGTACACTCACACAGACTGCACATGCAGGAGCAGTCGCGTGCGTGAGTGGAAAAGTTCCCCAGCACTTGGCCCGAGTGATTCCCCCTCTCTTGTAGGACTCCGGGGAGGTGCCTGAACCAGGTGTTAGATCTGAAGGGGAAGACTCTCAGCCACCGGCAGCCAGTGGCAAGGGATTGCCTGTCCCCAGCCCAGGTTTGGGAAGGGAGGGATCCGAGGGAGAAGGTCCCCAGCCAGCAAGGGGGGTGACCCGAGCTAAGGGTCCATTCACCAGGGTAGCCCCACCAGCGACACTCCCTAGGAGGTCTCTTCAGGTACCCCAGCCCAAGAAAGTGGAATAGGGCGGACTCCCGAGTCAGGGAGAAGCCAAAAGACAGAAGTCCCCAACCAGCAGCCATAAGCTGCGAGGGACTCACAGTTGGAACCAGTCCAGCCACGCTGCAGGCAGTAGCCTGCAACAGTCTAAACAGGGATTAGGCTGGCTGCCCAGAGACGGGCGGCACTTGTATATAGCTTTGTTCAAGTAACGTGTATAGAGGATTAAGCTGGAATGTGTTAATTTTAATCTTATATTGCAATTCGATAGTGTTAATTATTAAAGTATAAGTTTTAAGTATGGTACCATTCCAGAATGTTGTCTATGTGAGCCGAGGTTGCGGTACCCGATCACATTCCCCCGAGCCAGGGAACCTGGCTAGATGCTGTTTTTTTAAAGTCTTTTTCAGAGTTCCGGGAGGAGCAGAGGACCATCGTGTCTTTGGATGCTCGGGGACGGGAGCACCCCTAGCCCACGGAGGGAGGGGTCTGCAGGAGGCAGATACCCACAGCAATTAAACTGTTATTGGAAATCCAGATTAAGATTAAGAGTTTACAAAAAGCTTGTTAATTATTTTATATTTTGTATTATGTACTGGTCCCAACTCCAAAGGAAATAAGGTGTGAATTTAGTTCCTAACTGTGAGATTGTTCTACTTGTTTAGAGTCAAGTGAACAAATTGCATATGCCTGTGAATTGTTGTGTTCGAAGATTGTGGAAGTTTGAAATACATTTATGGCTGTAGAATGGTGCCTTTTATTAAAGTGTCAGGCAATTGCATTATAAAAAGAAAGAAAAGGAAGCTCATTTTCTTCCGTTTGTATTTTTAACAGATATGTTTTGGCTTGGTGGTAATCCCATTAAAGATGTTGTATCATGTTAAAACTATGTCACAAGTGGTGCAGGGGCATTGGACCCCCTCCATGCTTGAATTATTGTAAGTACACAGTGGTGCGGGGGCATTGGACCCCCTCCGAGTTTGAATTATTGTAACTAATCATTTTTTTCTGTTGATAGATGCCTACCGTGTACTGTGATTCTCTCTGGGTAAGGGAGATGGAGGTGTTGAGGGAACACAGATAGATATAGATAAGTATAAGGGAAGGGGGTCAGAAATTATTGCTCACCTTTGAACAGGATACTACAAGCAAGTTTTAGTATCCGATGGGGGACTGTAAGGTTTCGCAAGAATTTTGAAAAATTTCTACAGCCCCGAAGATTATTTTTGATTAAAGAAAACCTGGGTGGAATATACCTTAAAAACCCAGGGTGTCAAAATGGCTGTCAGGCCGCGTGGCAGGAGAATAAGACAGCCTCTCCCATCACTAGCTGACAAAAGGATTTGAAAACACCAGCCTGTGTGTATGCATGAAATACTTGAAACTGTCAATCAACTGCAGTTTAGGAAGTTTCAACCACAGGACAAAAGGATGTTTGTTTATAGAACTCTCTACAATGTTGACTCAAAGGCTAAAGTACTTAACTCTGTCAATCAATTGCAGTTGGGCGGTGACCGCAGGACAATGCTTTGTTTACAAACCACTTGAGTGATGTTGACTCAACACTTAAGGATGCCTGAGACATTTTATATGAAGCACAAACCAGTTAAAATGAATGGGTAATACATTCAAAACCCATTACAGTCAATGGGGACAGATTTTGTATAGCCCAGATACATCCAGATTTGGGCACGAAGACAGCGGCTCCCAATGGGGTATAAAGATAACCTCTCGGGAAGTCATTCTCTCTCTCTCTGCTGCCTTGCCTCCGTGCCCTGCCTACAGAGGAACAGCTCAGCAGCCCGCCCAAAGGAGTGGAATACCAGCAGTTACTTTGAATTACTTGGGTATCTCTTCTTCGGGGCGGTGAAGAATTTAAGACAGACCGCAGGGGCACAGAGCAGGCGTTCACTGGTGAGCATAAATCTTTCTGGCCCTTTACAAGGCAACCTAGATAGGTATTAGGGGTGGGAATTAAAGGGGAATTTTGTTAAATTGTAATTTTAGTCAATTTTCCCTCGATGTGTCCGTTTCTCCTCCCCTATTAAGTAAAAGTATTGGATTAAGTAAAGGTGTCCTGTAATAAGCAAAAGTGCTGTATTAAGCAAAGGTGTGCTGTATTAAATAAAAGTGTGCTGTATTAAGCAAAAGTGTGCTGTATTAAGCAAAAGTGTGCTGTATTAAGCAAAGGTGTGCTGTATTAAGCAAAGGTGTGCTGTATTAAGCAAAAGTGTGCTGTATTAAGCAAAGGTGTGCTGTATTAAGCAAAGGTGTGCTGTATTAAGCAAAGGTGTGCTGTGTTAAGCAAAAGTGTGCTGTATTAAGCAAAAGTGTGCTGTATTAAGCAAAAGTGTGCTGTATTAAGCAAAAGTGTGCTGTATTAAGCAAAGATGTGCTGTATTAAGCAAAGGTGTGCTGTATTAAGCAAAAGTGTGCTGTATTAAGCAAAGGTGTGCTGTATTAAGCAAAGGTGTGCTGTATTCAGCAAAGGTGTGCTGTGTTAAGCAAAAGTGTGCTGTATTAAGCAAAAGTGTGCTGTATTAAGCAAAAGTGTGCTGTATTAAGCAAAGGTGTGCTGTATTAAGCAAAGGTGTTCTGTATTAAGCAAAGGTGTGCTGTATTAAGCAAAGGTGTGCTGTATTAAGTAGAAGAGTGCTGTATTCAATATTTTCAATTTATTTCTTTTTATTTCAATAAATACTGCTCTTCTTTGCACCCAACCACAAGTCTCGTTTTGTCTATATCGCTACTGAAATAAGTCCGGCGGTCAGAACCAGAAAAGGGAAGCGATTCGAAACCGCATGGGGCTCTGGAGCAGCTCAGATACTTCTGATTGGCCGGAGAAAATAACCCCAGTAATACACAACCCCCCCTGTTTCTACACTCTCCCCTCTCTCTCCCCCTTCCCTCTCTCCCTCTCTCTCTCTCACTCTGCCTTCCCTCTCTCCTCACCCCTCTCTCTCTCCTCACTCGCTCCCTTCTCTCTCTCCCTTCCCTCTCTCTCTATCATTCCTCTCTCTCTCCTTTCCCTCTCTCTCTCCCTCCCTTCCCTCTCACTCTTCTCTCTCTCCCCTCTCTCCCTTCTCTCTCTCCCTTCCCTCTTTCTCTCACCCCTCTCTCTCCTTTCTTGCTCTCTTTCCCTTCCCTCTCTTTGCTCTCTCCCTCTCTTCTTTTTCTCCCTTCCCTCTTTCTCTCCCCTCTCTCTCTCCCTTCTTGCTCTCTCTCTCTTCCCTCTCTCTGACCCCCTCTCTCTCCCCTCTCTCTCCTTTCCCTTTCTCCCCTGTCTTTCTCCCTTCTTCCTCTCTCTCCCTCCCCTCTCTCTCCCTTCCCTCTCTCTCCTCTCTCTCTCACCCCACACTCTCTCCCCTCTCTCTCTCTCCTCTCTCTCTCCCCTCTCTCTCCCCTTCCCTGTTTCTCTCTCCCTCCCTTCTCTTTCTCTTTCTCTCTCTCTCCCTTCCCCCTCTCTCTCCCTTCCCCTCTCTCTCTCACCCCGCTCTCTCTCCCCTCTCTCTCTCCCCTCTCTCTCCCTTCCCTCTCTCTCCTTTCTCTCTCTCACCCCTCTCTCTCACCCCTCTCTCTCTCTCTCCCCTCTCTCTCCTTTCCCTCTCTCTCCTCTCTCTCTCTTCTCTCTCTCTCCCTTCTCTCTTTCCCACTTCTCTTTCTCTTTCTCTCTCTCTCTCCCTTCTCTCTCTCTCTCTCTGCTGCAGTATTTTCTGACTCCTGCAGATTCTGCAGCTCTTTATTTAGAGGCAGCAGGATTATACGCAGGCTCTCTGGCACCTAATTAGTTTGTATTTGGATTATATTCTATATTCATTTTTATATCAAGGTTTTTTGCATTAGTTTCTACATATAGCTGAAGGAATTTCAATTCGTTATATTTTAATAACATGGGCTGGTCGTTTATTTTGAGGCTCCTGTACAATATCATCCGATGGAATAAAATTGATCCAGTTCTGGTTTTTTACTGCGAACCCAGCACAATTTTAAAATAAACACAGAGAACACCTGGAAAAACAATCTTTTGCTACCGGGTTTGGCTAAAGAAAGATAAGAACTTGCATTTATAAAGCATAATAATTCACATCCTCAGTACATCTCAAAATGCTTTGCAAGCACTTTAATCACCTTTGAAGAACTGTCACCGTTTTGTAAGCAATTTGTTGACAGCAAGATCCCACCAGCCGCAAACGAACAAATGGCCAAGTAATCTGCTTTTGATTATTTTGGTAGCTAATATATTTTTTACAGTATAAAAGGTTCCGAGGCAGTCAACATTGGAGGGAAAAAAGCTAACGCAGTTCGAGATGACCTTCACCACATGGCCTCAACCAAATGTTCCCTCCGCCTAATTTTTTTTTCGGGTGCGCGGCCCCTTTAAGGGGCTGGGCGGCCCCGTTCACAGTTTCGCGCGCGTGCAAAATGTAACATTGGAAAAGCCGGTCCCGGGCCATGTGGGACCAGCAGAGAGCTGTGCGACTGCGCCGCTCAGGGGGAACATTGGCCTCAACCCATTCTTGTTAAGCGGAATCAGGCTGGCGTTGCTGCAGTTACACGAGAGGTTCTGTGCTGAGGTGATGCAACTGTCAGGTCAAATCTGCATCTTCAGCTGGCAAATCTGTGTAGCACTGTAGCAAAGCAAACCAAGCACTAGGGTTTATTTCTAGAGAGATGGAATTGAAAACTAGAGAAGTTATGCTAAACTTGTATCGAACCTTGGTTAGACCTCACTTGAAGTATTGCTTGCAATTCTGGTCGCCTTATTATAAAAAGGATGTAGAGGCACTGGAGAGGGTGCAGAGAAGATTTACAAGGATGATACCAGAAGTGTGAGGTTATACCTATCAGGAAAGGATGAACAGGCTGGGTCTCTTTTCTCTTGAAAAGAGAAGACTGAGGGGTGACCTAATAGAGGTCTTTAAAATTATGAAAGGTTTTGATCGAGAAGACACAGAGAGAGTGTTTCCACTTGTGGGGAAGAGCATAACTAGAGGCCATCAATATAAGATAGTCACCAAGAAATCCAACAGGGAATTCAGAAGAAACTTCTTTACCCAGAGGGTGGTGAGAATGTGGAACTCGCTACCACAGGGAGTGGTTGAAGCGAATAGTATCGATGGATTTAAGGGGAGGCTAGACAAGCATATGAGGGAGAAGGGAATAGAGGGTTACGCTGATAGATTTAGATGAGGAAAGACGGGAGGATGCTTGAGTGGAGCATAAACACCGGCATGGACTGGTTGGGCCGAATGGTCTGTTTCTGTGCCATACATCCTATCTAATCCTATCCTATGTAAACTGGAGCAGGGATTAGCAAATGCTACAATACAATACTGTGGCTAAATCTGATCAGGATCATTCGAGCAGTCAGCTAAACCAAACTCTCTCACGAACATTCCCTGATGTAACCACGCTGCTTCAAATATTTTTGCAGAAATGGAAACTTAAAAGGATACTGCCTCCGTAAATGAAAAAAAGTATCGGGAGAGGATTTTATTATTTGGAAAGACAGAAAACATAGAAGAGCTGTGTGTCAATTCCATCACAGGGATATTGCACAAGGGACTCGGTGATGAATTTCAAGATGTTTTATATCACCGTGTTCTCTGTTTGTATGAAATCACAATAAAGAAACAAGACTGGAGGCAGGGGAAACATGGCTGTGATTTTGCGAGAGGATATGGGGGAAGCACAGACGACTGCAATCAATATTTTTCTTTGTTACTCGAATTCAACCCTAATTGTGCGGATGCCACTGTCTAGAAAACCAGCAAACAAAGCTGACCAACAACTTGGAGAAGATTAACAGAAGCCCGCAGAGAGCTGACAATTGAAGAATACACACGACCTGTCAAAACGAGTAGTTACATGGGCTTTTCTAACTTAATACTCGACATTATGTGTCGGTGCAGGCTTGATGGGCCGAAATGGCCTCTATCTGCACTGTGGGGTTTCTGTGATTTCTGTGATTATTTCATGTTTACCAGTGGAAGAAATCGTTAATACATGAAAGTCTGAGGGGAAAAATACAAATGTTAAAAGGCGCAAAGTTGGAGGTGTATCTCCAGTGGTCCTGGAGCAGGTTGCCCTGCAGAATTTAGAATGTTTCACGTTGAAAATTTATGCCTTCTGGTTCATTCTAAGCATGATGTTTCACAGTTAAGTGATCTTTAGATTTTTAACAGACCTTAACAGGCAATCTCTTATTTTAAAAGTTACATCTGCAGTCACTCACCCACATCTATATCCCCGCCATCCCGTTTCACAAAGGCATTCTACACTTTCTGGACCCAGATCACAGAGGTACTGCATCCCACCCAATTTCCCAAACATTTCGCTGAGACACTTTCTTCTCTCCAGTTCATACTAGCAGTCTTCTACAACTCTCACCCACGCTTCACCCAGTTTAGCTCCGCTAAGTCAACACTTCACTTCCACTCAATGGAAGCTGGCATTTTTCCCTCCCCACCTCCCCTTTAAGATTCCGAAGGGGATTGACAGGGTAGATGCTGAGAGGTTGTTTCCCTCTGGCTGGAGAGTCTAGAACTAGGGGGCACAGTCTCAGGATAAGGGGTCGGCCATTTAAGACTGAGATGAGGAGGAGTTTCTTCACTCAGAGGGTGGTGAATCTTTGGAATTCTCTACCCCAGAGGGCTGTGGATGCTGAGTCGTTTAGTATATTCGAGGCTGAGAGAGATAGATTTTTGGACTCTAGAGGGAATCAAGGGATAAGAACATAAGAACATAAGAAGTAGGAGCAGGAGTAGGCCATACGGCCCCTCGGGCCTGCTCCGCCATTCAATAGGATCATGGCTGATCCAAATCTAGACTCACGTCCACTTCCCTGCCCTCTCCCCGTAACCCCTAATTCCCTTATCTGCTAGGAAACTGTCTATCTCCATTTTAAATTTATTTAATGTTGCAGCTTCCGCAACTCTCTGGGGTAGCAAATTCCATAGATTTACTACCCTCTGAGTGAAGAAGTTTCTCCTCATCTCAGTTTTGAAAGGGCAGCCCCTTATTCTTAGATTATGCCCCCTAGTTCTAGTCTCACCCATCAGTGGAAACATCCTCACCGCATCCACCCGATCAAGCCCCCTCACAATCTTATATGTTTCGATAAGATCGCCTCTCATTCTTCTGAACTCCAATGAGCAGAGGCCCAACCTACTCAACCTTTCCTCATACGTCAACCCCCTCATCTCTGGAATCAACCGAGTGAACCTTCTCTGAACCGCCTCGAGAGCAAGTATATCTTTTCTTAAATATGGAAACCAAAACTGCATGCAATATTCCAGGTGTGGCCTCACCAATACCCTGTATAACTGCAGCAAGACTTCCCTGTTTTTATACTCCATCCCCCTTGCAATAAAAGCCAAGATTCCATTGGCCTTCCTGATCACCTGCTGCACCTGCATACTAACTTTTTGTGTTTCATGCACCAGGACCCCCAGATCCCTTTGTACTGTAGCACTTTGCAGTTTCTCTCCATTTAGATAATAACTTGCTCTTTGATTTTTTTCTGCCAAAGTGCATAACCTCACACTTTCCAACATTATATTGCATCTGCCAAACCTCTGCCCACTCACTTAGCCTGTCTATGTCCTTTTGCAGGTTTTTTATGTCCTCCTCACTCACTGCTTTCCCTCCCATCTTTATATCGTCGGCAAACTTGGATATGTTGCACTCGGTCCCTTCCTCCAAATCGTTAATATAGATTGTAAAGAGTTGGGGTCCCAGCACTGACCCCTGCGGAACACCACTAGTTACTGATTGCCAGCCCGAGAACCAACCATTTATCCCAACTCTTTGTTTTCTGTTAGATAGCCAATCTTCCACCCGTGCCAGTATATTACCCCCAATCCTGTGATTTCTTATCTTGATCAGTAATCTTTTGTGTGGAACCTTGTCAAATGCCTTTTGGAAGTCCAAATACACTACATCCACTGGTTCCCCTTTATCCACCCTGTATGTTACATCCTCAAAGAATTCGAGCAAATTTGTCAAACATGACTTCCCCTTCATAAAACCATGCTGACTCTGTCCTATTAAATTATGTTTATCCAAATGCTCTGTTACTGTTTCCTTAATAATGGACTCCAACATTTTGCCAACCACAGATGTTAGGCTAACTGGTCTATAGTTTCCAGCTTTTTGTCTACTTCCCTTCTTAAATAAGGGTGTTACATTAGCAGTTTTCCAATCTGCCGGGACCTTTCCTGAGTCCAGGGAGTTCTGGAAAATAATCACCAATGCATCCACAATCCCTACCGCCACTTCTCTCAAGACCCTAGGATGTAGGCCATCAGGTCCGGGGGATTTATCCGCCTTAAGTCCCACTATTTTACTGAGTACCACCTCCTTAGTGATTTTAATCATGTTTAGCTCCTCCCCCCCCCCATTGCCCCCTGTTTGTCCAGTGTTGGGATATTTTTAGTGGCCTCTACTGTAAAGACTGATACAAAATATTTGTTCAGCGTCTTTGCCATCTCCATGTTCCCCACCACTAGTTTCCCGGTCCCATCCTCTAAGGGACCAACATTCACTTTAGCCACCCTTTTTCTTTTTATATAGCTGTAGAAACTCTTGCTATCTGTTTTTATATTTTTTGCTAGTTTACTTTCATAATCTATCTTCCCTTTCTTAATTAATCTTTTAGTTATTGTTTGCTGGCTTTTAAATGCTTCCCAATCTTCTATCCTCCCACTAGATTTGGCTACATGGGCCTAGAAATTCGGTAGGCTTAGCGCCGCTTTTGAGGCGCTAGAGGGCCTAGCGCCGGAGTTATGGCCAGTTTGGAAATTGAGTGGGTCCCTAAATCGGCGTTAGGCCATTAGCGCTGTGCCGGCACCGATGACGTCATCGGTGTGCGCAGCGTCCCGGTTGCCATGGTAACCCGCCCGAACTCCGAAATTGACTTGCAGCCGCCTCGCCCGTGGCAGCCGCAAGCAACGTTCTGGCAGAGGTGCCTTACTGGACTTTGCGCCGGCGCATTAAAGGCCCCGCGGCGGCCGGCCGCTTTCCCGCCGGCCGCCTGGCCGCAGCTCCCTCCCCGGACTTCTCCCCCCACCCCCGGGACAGATGCAAGCCCGGCACTTGTCCGAGGTGCCGGGCTCATTTTTACAATGATTTTCGCGGGCCGCGGCCGGGTGCAGGCAGCTCCTCCTTAAGGGAAGGAGGAGGCCTGCACTTCCCGAACCTGCCGCACCGCAGCGGGCGCCGCAGCGCCGGAATAGCGCCGCAATTCAGCGCGTAGCGCCAGTTTTCAGGCGCAAACAGCTTTCAGCAGCGCCGGCAGCCGTTTGGGCGCAGAACTAGTGAATTTTTGGCCCGCCCAGCGCGACTTAGCTCCGGCACTAACTTCCAGCGCTAAAGCTGTCGCTGCGCCAAAACCCAATTTCTAGGCCTTTATATGCCCTTGTTTTCAGTCGGATACTATCCTTTATTACTTTACTAAGCCACGGATGGGGATCGGGCGGGAAAGTGGAGTTGAGTTAGAAGATCAGCCATGATCTTATTGAATGGCGAAGCAGACTTGAGGGGCTGAATGGCCGACTCCTGCTCTTAATTCTTATGTTCCCCTGGAGTTCATGCTGGCACTCGTCTCCCCTCACCCCACCCCCACCCCCACACCAATAGTTTGAGCTTGCCCTCTCCCTCCCCAGTCTCTCTAAGCTAATCCTGACACTCTTCTTCATCCGCCATCCCAGAACACTGCTCCCAGATTCTGCTGGATTTCACTCCTCTGCATTACCATCCATTCCCCCTTCACTTCCTTGCCCGTCATTTCCCTCTCCTTCATTGCCATCTATTTCCTCCTTTCATTGAAATACATTTCTCCATTGGTCCCCTTTCATTATCATCCATTCCCTCATAGTGTCAGCTGTGGCTCAGTTGGTAGCAGCCTCTGAGAGTTGTGGGTTCAAGTCCCATTTCAGGGGCTTGAGCACAAAAATCTAGGCTGACACTCCAGTGCAGCACTGAGGGAGTGCCACACTGTCGGAGGTGCCGTTTTTCGGATGAGACATTAAACTGAGGCCCTGTCTGCTCTCTCAGGTGGACGTAAAAGATCCTATGCCACTATTTCAAAGAAGAGCAGGGGCGTTATCCCTGGTGTCCTGGCCAATATTTATCCCTCAATCAACATCACTAAAAACAGATTACTGTATCTGGTCATTATCACATTGCTGCTTGTGGGAGCTTGCTGTGCACAAATTGGCTGCTGCGTTTCTTACATTACAAGTGACTACACTTCAAAATTATTTAATTGGCTGTAAAGTGCTTTGGGATGTCTGGTGGTTGTGAAAGGCGCTATATAAATGCAAGTCTTTTTTTTCTTTCATTGACTTGCTTTTACCTCCCTTTCTTGCTACCCATTCCCCCTTTCACTGACATGAACCCCCCCTTTACACTGCCATCTATTTCTCTTTTCACTACCATCCACCCCTTCCTTTTACTTCTGCCCCTTCTCCCTTCTTTATTACTGTAAGCCATCTGCTAAGTCCTGCTTTATCCTATTCCAATCTAAGTCCGGAGTTCCATCGACAGTACACAGCGGCCACTATCTCTGCCATTTGCGCCGGGAACGGTCTTGAGAAGACAGAGGACTCCATTCCAGCCATTGGCATCAGGGAGGAGCGAGACTGAGAACGAGGAACCTGGCCTTTGCTGATTTTTCCAAGAACTGCGGGGCCTCTCATTTACACTCTGACAGGATGCCCAGTCCCCCCAAAGGACTGACTGTCAGCATGAAACGCTGATAGTTGGCAAGTATGTAATAGAGTGCTCGAAAATTATCATGCTGGGTCTCTAACAAGGAACATTTTTTAGAGGTGTCAGTGGGAAAGCATGCTTTCACTTTAGAACCCAAGTTCACATGAGAAGCTGCAGATTTGTTAATATTATACTGCATCCAGCCTTGAGTTCATGTGCTTCAAATTACCGGGCTCAGGTTCACCTGCTTTAGGGATAACAATTGTAGATAAAGTCCACACAAGTACAATGGTGTTCCTAAGAACTTAAGAATTAGGAACAGGAGCAGCCGATATGGCCCCTCGAGCCTGCTCCGCCATTCAATAAGATCATGGCTGGTCTTCGACCTCAACTCCACTTTCCTGCCCGATCTCCATATCCCTTGACTCCTCATGAATCCAAAAATCTAGCGATCTCAGCCTTGAATATACTCAACGAATCCATGTCCACAGCCCTTTTCTTTTTATACAGGTGCACTGGCACAAGATGAGAAAACCAACCCATCCGACGGCAGCTAATTTATTTGGCCTTGCAACTGTTACAGCTATTTGTAATCTGTCATGCGAGGTACAAAGTGAGCATGAAAGGTCGATCCGGCTCTCCCAGCGGAGGATGCTGCTTGCAGGGAACACGTTGGCCAGGATTTTCCCAGGAGCTGCTCCCTCTCTGCCACCGCGGGAATCACTGGACGGGCGGCAGAAGCCCATGTTTACTTGCGTAAACAGCACATTTCAGCGGTTCTGAGGAAATTCCCAGCCATCCTGACAATCTTCACCCGTTAGAATGAATGAATGGAAAATCACAGGCTCACAATTTCCCATGGTGACCCCCCCACCCCACCCTCACCCAGTGAGGGTTGATCCTGACTGGAAACATGGAATCGGCCCTAATGGATGTGCGTGCCTTGGTATCAGCCACTCATGTCTGTTGTTTCTAATCTTGGTACTGAAGATTTCCTTATCTGAAATGGACAATAATCAGACGTCCCCTAACATCCCATTTAACCTGGACTCTCCTCTGAAAGAAATATTGCTGCAATAATAGAAATTAATGCCATGTTGTTGATGGGCTTGCCATTTTATGTATCTCATTTAGTTAAGATCTGAGTGCAACATATGCCTCCATAATGCTATGGTGTACTATGTACCATAATACACTACATCATTATTTGGCAAATATAGCATGGTTACAATCAATTACACTCTAGCCATCTCACAATGACCTTATTTTCTGTTTTCAGTACCAGTACTACTGTTGCAAACCCACGTTGTAAAATGGGAACGAGCATCACCACCTCCCAGAGGAGACTTTACAAATCATCGTGTATTTTGTACGTTATAGAAAGTTCCCGTCAAAATTACTGAGAGACTGGAAATCGCTCCTCTGGTCTTCTATAATATGAGCAGTTGGCAACGGCAGGGCTATAGGAACAACTTGTTTAATTATGAATCTAATTTTGCAATCACGACAAAAGGTTGGTTAAAATTATTCCAATCTATATTTGTTCGATGGCAGAAACCAAAGCTCAGGGCTTTACAAAATTTATACGGCATACATGCCTGGGAGCTGTGAGTTTCTGCCTCGTATCCACGCTAGTGATTAGAGTTGAGTTTGGGGAGTTTGGCTACAGATGGTTGATTAAAATTTCAGCTTCTTCGAGCTGAGCCAATTGAGAAAAAATGCAAAGTTTATATTAGCACTTGATTCTGGACCATCTAAATTGCTTTCAAAAGCAAATTTCAGATATTCATCCACAATTATTTGCTTGCTGGCGATGCGACTGCTTTCTTGTTAGCCCCTCAGTTCCTCATGGTTACAGCTCCAAACCTCCTTTCCCGCCTGTTCACAATAATGCAGAGAACCTGGTCCCAAAACGCAGCTTAGCGCGGCAGCAAGTCATGGAGCTAGTATTAATTTTCAGGTCTGTGACTCAATGCAAATTAACAACGTTTAAATGCAGGTTCAGGTTTACTGTTGAATGCATTTTCCAAAAAAATTTGTGCTTCATTTTTCAATGCGGGGAGCTGCAGGTGATAGCTCTGCAAGCTGCTGAATAAAAAGATGTTCAAAGCTGTTAACTCCCTGAGGAAAAAATCAGTCATTCTCCCAGGTGAAGTGTAATAGTCAGGATTGATTCGACAGCTACAGTAATAAAACAGAGAGGCAGAAAAAAACTTGCAATATGTAAAAGAATTATGAGAGCCTCAATAAAAGACCTCTAGAGTGTCAGCTGTGGCTCAGTGTGTAGCACTCTCGCCTCTGTGTCAGTAGGTTGTGGGTTCATAGTCCCACTCCAGGGACTTGCGCACATAAAGCTAGGCTGACACTCCAGTGCAGTACTGAGGGAGTTGCTGCACTGTCAGAGGTGCCGTCTTTCAGATGAGACGTTAAACCGAGGCCCCATCTGCTCTCTCAGGTGGACGTAAAAGATCCCATGGCACTATTTTTGAAGAAGAGATGGGGATTTATCCCCGGTGTCCTGGCCAATATTTCCCCTCAACCAACATATCAAAGCAGATTATCTGGTCATTTTCACATTGCTGTTTGTGGGAGCTTGCTGTGCGCAAATTGGCTGCTGCGTTTCCCACATTACAACAGTGACTACTCTTCAAAAAGTACTTCATTGGCTGTAAAGAGCTTTGAGACGTCCTGAGGTCATGAAAGGCGCTGTAGAAATGCAAGTCTTTCTTGCTTTTCTTCTTTCTATACATATTCTTATGTCTCTTGAGAACTGAATAATACAAACTTATGAAAATGAGGAGCAGGAAAAGACCTTTGCAAAATACTGCAGACGCTGGAAATCTGAAATAACAACAAGGGATGCTGGAAACACTCAGCAGGTCAGGCAGCATCGAAGAGAGAGAAACAGAGTTAACGTTTCGGGTCGAGGACCCTTCGTCAGGAAAGGCCTACTGGTCCATCCAGACTCTCCCACACAGTTGTGACACCTTGTGCATCACGGTACATACACTCCCCACAAAATGGCATACTTTGTTTTATAGTGAATTGTCCTGCGAATATACCCGAGGACCCTCTTTGGTTTAGCTATAGCTACATGGCATTTGTCATGGATGATGTTCCCCCTAAGGTGCATGGCTGCACACCAATCGTGAGGTCCCACCCAGGCCACTCACCAGCTCCAGCTGGAAGAGAAACCGCACAGCAAAGTTAAAGCGACCGCACATGAAAATAAAAAAAAATTAGAGGGAGTATTGGTCACGGACCTTTAGAAATTGATGTACTAAAACACCCAGATCTCTTTCTTTCACAACTGGCTTAAATTCTTTTCCCTGTATGTTTAGCATTTGACCTACAACACTTTTCTAAGTTAAATATCATGGGTGGAAAATTCGACCCCTTAGCGCCTCCCGTTAGTGCCATTTGCTGGTGCTTACGGGTTGCTAGAGTATTATCGGTGGGGCGAGGCGAGGCGAAGCCAATGCCGCATGCCAAATCCCACACACCCCCCCATCCCTGTAGGCCACTGGTAACAGTTATCACCAGGAGCCTCAACACCACGTGGTTTGTGATGTCAGTGAATGTGCAACGCTCACTGACCACCCGATCTGCAAAATTGATTGTCACCACCTACCTGAGCGCCTAGACTAAACACCAACAGGGAGAGCTGACATGAAGCAGCTGGAAGCTGGCACCAGGAATGTTATTTAAAGGGATTATCAGTAATGACTTGCAGCTGTCAGGTTAGTGGAGTTTCAGTGGTTTCTTGACAGTTTCACATAGTCCAACAGTTTCATTCAGTAATTTCAAGGTTATTTTGTATCAGGGGTGTTGTGGCAATTAAAAATAGCTACATTTATTCTTAGAAAAATCAAACTGCTACACTTGGTAACATTAATGGGGGCTGTACTGTCAGTCGAACTCACCATCCAGGATCTACGGCGGAGGGAGCGGAGGCATCGAGAAAGACTGGAACATGTGGCCAGAGGGAGGACGAGGGCCATCAGGGCTCTCAACAGGAGGACTTCCCCTCTGAGGGTATTCCGAGAGCACTTCTCCTATTTCCAGTTAAATGAGGAGCAGTGTATTAGAAGGCTCTGCTTCACCAAGGAGGTGGTCACGGAACTCTACCCCCTTCTACAACTAGACCTCCAGCCTCAGATTAGGGTAACCACAGCTCTCACAGTTGCAGTCAAGGTCACTGTCGCCCTCAATTTCTTCGCCAGCGGATCCTTCCAGTCTGCTCTCGTCTACCAAATTTGCCGGAGAAAACTGCGCTCCTCTAATTCTACCCTCTTGAGCATTCCTGATTATAATTGCTCAACCATTGGTGGTCGTGCCTTCTGTTGCCTAGGCCCTAAGCTCTGGAATTCCCTGCCTAAACCTCTTCGCCTCGCTGCCTCTCAATTTTTTGTCTTTTAATACTCCTGTGAAGCACCTCGTGACTTTTTACTACGTTAAAGGTGATATATAAATACAAGTTGTTGTTGTTGTTGCATCAGAAGACATAGCTAACATCTCGCAGTTCGCTGTCCATCGCTGCATCTGGGAGGTCACAGAGGTTCTCTACAGTAGGAGAAGGGATGACATTTCCTTCCCCATCACCAGAGAGAAGTAGGACGAGCGTGCATGTGGAATTGCCAGGAGAGCGGGATTCCCAATGGTGCAAGGCACCAATGACTGCACCTACATGGCTTTGCGGGCACCGCATAACAATCCTGAGATCTTCCGTACCCGCAAAGGCTACCACTCGCTTAAAGTGCAGTTGGTGTGCGATCACAGACAGCGAATCCTCAATGTGAATGCCCGCTATCCTGGCAGCAGCTATGATGCCTTCATCCTGTGCCAGACTGGTGTGCCAGCACCCTTCCAGTCACCACATCAAGCTCGCGGCTGGCTGCTCAGAGACAAGGGCTATCCGCTCTCCACCTGGCTCATGACTCCACTCCGCAACCCCAACACTCCTGCTCAGCACTCATATAATGAGAACCATCATCGAGCAGAAAATCGGCCTGCAAAAGCAACGGTTCCGCTGCATTGACCACTTGGGAGGAGCCCTCCATTACTCGCCAGAGCGGGTCTCCCATTTTGTGGTGATCTGCAGCATGCTCCACAACTTGGCCACTGTGAAGGCCCAGCCCTTGCCACCAGGGATTACAGGACTACCTCATGAGGAGGCAAAGGGAGAGGAGAAGGATGAGGAAGAAGAGGAATACTAGGAGGAAAAGGAATGAGGGAAGAGGCAGCCACTCAATCAGTCTTCCAGAAGGGCGATCTGTGACCGCCTCATTTGACTGCGGTTCGAATAAATTAAACTCCAGATCCCCATTGCTCACCACACCCCCATCATTCCAGCCCTGTCGCAGGCCATATCACAGCGCAAAGCTGAAATGAAACACACCACAAAAGAATTTAAACAGAATTAATACATTTATCAAAAGTCAATGAACACCTATTTACAAGAAAAATATTGGCCCGTAATTTCCGATCGGAGGCTTTCTGTGTGCGGAGGCCTCCTATTGGAAAAAAATCTACAAACTTACCTGAGGGCTCCCGAGGTCCAGACACTTCTGCTCCTGGGCCTCTCCACTGTCGAAATGCGCAGGGCCCAGGTACCCCAGGGGGCGCAGGCGGTTCTCAAGCGTCCCTGGGATCACGTGGGCCAGGCCAGCCAATAGGAGAACGGAATCTCCCTTCATACTTTTGACAGATAGACCCATCAAATATATGAATGGAGATCACCCCAAAAACACTATAAAACATTAAATACATTTTTAAAAAACAATCATGTTTTTAAAATTGAGTTAAAATTACATTAAATCAAATATTTTAAACAAAAAATTAAATTTTTTGAAAAAAATAATTAAAGTTTTATACAGGGCTAAAAATAAACTTAGCTTTTTTTAAAAGTATTTTTATATTACAAATGAGTGAAAAAAAATTATTTATTTTACTTTTTTTAACTCTTATGCTGGTATAAGCAGGCCTTACACAGGCTTTTACCAGGCGTAAGGTTTCTAAGTGTTTTCTGCGGGCGGAGGTTCTCCAGAAAGCGGAACTCTCCCCCCGCAGAGGCCCTTCTCCAGGGCAGGCGTCCGATCTGTCAGGAGCATTCTTCACAGATCGGAAATGGCGGTTTTCAGCGCATGCACGTCGCACACCTGAAACCGGCATTTCCGAAGTCCCTACGGGTGTGTACACAGCCCGTATACACCCGTAGGGATTGGAATATACATACCATTAACTACTCACTCTTGTGCAATCCCTTAGTGTCTCTCGTTACTGTGCCTTTGCCTACTCTAGTGCTCCTACAAAGTGTTGGCCCATTGACTGCAGCAGGGCTGGTGGAAGGCTGCTGAGTGTCCATGCGGGAGACTTCAGATGGCCTTGCAGGACGCCCTAGACCAGCTCTGGGCCTGGAAGACCCGGCTGCAGACAGCACCACCTCAGCATGGGTGGCAGCAGTCTGGGCTGGATGGATGACAGGCAGCGACCAAGGCAATGGCGGAGTGGCAGTGGTGTGAGCAGGAATGCTGTCATCCTGGCCCTTACTGCTGCCCACTCATCACTGGTGCCTCACCCTGTGCAGACCCGCTACTATACCAGCCTCTAAAGAATGCGTAGTGCCAGTTTCTGAGCTGGTGTCTGCGGGTGACATATGCAGTGAAGTGGTGTGTTCGTCCTCCTCCTCTTCTCCCGCCTCGCTCTCAATGGTGCCCTCAGGGATAGGCTGTTCAGGTGCTTGCTGATTATCTGAAAGCATAAAGGCACAAGAGTTGGGTTAAGGTGAGGGGAGGGTGGCAGGAAGGGAGAACTGCATGAATACAGCATGATTAGCTGGAAAGTGTGAAAAGCTTGTGGGGTGAGGGGGAAGTGGGATGTGAGAAGAAGGAGTAGGGATGAACATGCCATTGTTGTCCCCAAGGAGGGTTAACATCACTGGTGGCCACGGCACCCACCACCTGGCACCCAATATTCTCCAGCATAGGCAGTGGTTGGGTGTCGGCTTGTCCCCCGCCTGTGCGCTCCTGCTCCCTCCTGTTGTGAGCCAACTTGGCCTGCAAGAGAAAGGAAAGTGTGTGAGTGAGTGTGCAGCAATCTGTTTGGGTGCCTGCCATAGTTGAATAGCTGTCATTATGTGCAATGTGTGAGATATGGGTGTGAGTGTTGGTAGGTAGAGATTATTGGTGGGTGAGTGCTGGGGGTGTGGTGCTTTGGGCAGTGTGTGAAGACTGACATGAATCAGTCATTCATGAAAGAAAGACTTATGAAATAATACTGAGCGGCCTACGGGTGGCGCTGTCCAGGGAGAGTATAAATACTCGGGCACGGGCCCAGCTTGCGCAGGACATTCTTAACAGGAACTAGTGAAGGACACAACTAGGCCTCCATGTTGCAAAACAGTTGATTAAAGCTTTGTTTATCACTTAGACCAACTGCCTAGTAGTTTTCTTACATCAAAGACTGTGGTACAGAGGGTGGTACCTTTTGTTGAAGCATTCGCTCACCCTGACCACCTGAGTGAGGATGTTAAAATTCTTCCTGCACGGTGTATGAGTCCTGGGGACCACAGTGCTGCCCAAGACATGCTGGGCAACCTCCCTCCACATGGCACAGAAAACTTGCGGGGAGGGCCTCCTGCCACTTGCCGGGTAGAGCACCGCCCTCCGTCTCTCCAAAGCAGACAACAATGCTTGGTTTGAAAATCTGTGGGCTCCCTCCCTGGGGCGTGGATCTGCCAGCATGACACCTGCTTGAGTCATCCGGCTCCTTGGGCTTGGCCTGCTCCTGCTTGCTGACACAGGTTCACAGCCAGCAAAGCTGAGAATGAGGTTCTGCAGCATCAATGAACCTCCCCTTTAAGAACTAGAAAGAGCCTATGGCAATGATGACTTATGATTCGACTGCACCTGATATTGCTTAACGCTTTGAGTGTAGCGCCACTGAGCTCGGCCATTAGCGCTTGATTTAGCGCTCCAAGCCTTTCTTTGTGCAATGAGATGGAATTTTGCATGCAGCGTGATTTATTAGCGCCTGGCGCTAAATCTCAAACTTTTCTGAAGTTACTACCCATTCCTGGGCTATAATGAATTTCTCCCCCTTAGAATTGAATTAGTGCTCCAATAATTTTTTTGAGCAGTGAGCACGAATTTTGCATGCAGTCTAAAGCATTAGCGCCTGGCGCTAACTCTCCAACTTTTCTACTGACACCACCCATTTCTGGGCTATAAAGAATTTCTAGCCCCATTTGTCAAGCATGAGGCCAATCCCCAAGAACATCAAGATCTGTGTGCAATAGTCGAGCACCCTCTATAGTCTTAACACTTGCACAATTCTTGGTGTTGTCCACAAACTTGTGGATAATTCCCCTAACACCTACATCTAGATAATTAATGAATATAGTAAATGGCGAAAGTCCTAGCACTGATCCCTGCGGGACATCACTGGTAATCAGTCTCCAAGTAGATCCAAATCCATCCACTACTTATTTCTGCCTACGGGCATTCAGGCAAGTCTCAATCCACCACAGCAGATTACCATTAATTCCACATGATTCTTTGGGAATGTTCCACTGGGCAGTAAGTTGAGGGGAGGGGGTCCTCTGGAGGCGATCAGGCATGGGGGGAGCGGGTCAAGGGAGGCCCAAGGCTACCTCATGAGGCCTGGAGGAGCTACTCCCGGCCCACAAGGAAATCTAAAATTAAGTTTTAAAACTTACCAGCACGTGCCTCTTTTGGCTCACGATCCAGCTCCCAGCAGGTCAGGTCTGACCAGGAACCCGTCACTGCTGCCCTCCCCCTGCTCAGCCCCCCGACTAATATTGCCGTCATCGGGAATCTGATCTGCATATAGAAAAGAGGATCCCGCTTCCTTCCTGCGGCTGTCTTGTTGGCCGGCTCGAAAGAGCAGGATAACATCGGGACACATTGGGGTCAGAGGGGGATCAGACTGGCCTCATTTTTACTGGTACCTCCCACCGCAGCCCCCCCCCCGCCCCCCCTGGCCTCTGGGGCCCAATTTTAACTCCAGGTGGATTCCCCGCTCAGACCTGAGTTAAAATTACAGTCGGGTCTCAATTATGTCATCGGGCTGCAACATGCAGATGTAAAGAAGGACCCGATGGCTCCGGGTGCCTGTCCTTGCCGCCCGCTCAGGAGAGCAGGGTTAAAATTGAAGATGTTGCGATCATGGCGGCTTTCGGACGGGTAAACGCCAGGGGCGATTTTAACTGCACACCCGCCAGCTTTCTGCTGAGTGAGTCGGGTTAAAATCGCCCCTGGTTTCTGCTAGGCAGGGGGAGTCAAAGTCAGGGCCTATGCGTTTAAGTTTTCTCTTAAACAGTTTCCATTTTTATTCCACATCCGTTTCGGCCCCACCCAATAGGGATGACCAACTAACCTGTTCATAATCCTTAAACTATTTTATTGAAGTTAGCCCTTTTGCTGATCATATTATGGTCACTGTTTCCTAGGTGTTCTCCCACATGTAGCTCCGATATCAGCTTAACCTCGCTACCAAATAGAATGGGGTGGGGGGGGGGCATTATAATCCCAAAAAACAGGTGGGTTTGGGTCGATTGAAAGGTTAAAGAGTCAAAAATCTGAATCCCGACTCCAACCCACCTGTAGTGTATGTGCTTTAAGTCAGAACTACTTTTTACAGCTCCTGTATACTGTAGTACCGGCAGTAACCACACCGGTATATAAGCTGTGCGCATGCCTCTGTACCCCAGTCTAGAGATGACCCTCCTCCAGTAAAGACCTGTTGTTTGTTTATGTACAGCATCCGTGTAATTATTTATCCACTGAACCACGGTTCTAACAGTGGTGACGAGTGTTGATGCGAATCTACCTGCAACATAAAAAAAAAAAAATAGTCGAGTCCAGGAACACGGGCGTCGACCGCGAGCAACTGCCCAGCAGTCAGGCAGAGATCCAACTTCGCTGGGGAGGCTGTGGAGAGCCGGGCTTGGTTCTCCAGCCACAACGAGCAGTAAGAGACCGACGACAGGTCCAGAGCAGACCCTTCCTGAGCAGCGGCGGCTGGAGCCGACCGATGGCAGAGAGAGAGAGCTGGGCAGCGTCGATGGGGTAAGAAAGAGGGTGAAGAGAGCAGGGCGCAGCCGGGGATTGATCACCGAGCGGCGTCGAGGAAAAATACTGCAAACCGGAGAGAGGGAGGGTAAGAAACAGCCGGGTTCTAGACTGAGCAGCGTCGACAAATATCAAGAGAAGAACGCGCAGAGCACAGCCAGGGATCACGGGCTGATCAGGGTCCGCGGGGCGAAGCAAGGGGAGACACCATTGAGCCGCGGAGAAGCAGGGAGAGCGCGGGAGGCGCCATTGAGCCGCGGAGAAGAAGGAAGAGCGCGGGAGACGCCATTTTGCGAAGCCGCAGCGGAGAAGACGGGCGAGCGCGGGAAGGAAGGAAAGCGCGGGAGACGCCATTTTGTGCCAGCGGAGAAGAAGGGGAAGCGCGGGAGGCGCCATTGGGGATAGTTAACGCACAACCAAGGATGCCGAAGAGTGGCAGTATCTCTACGTTCGACAATGAAGTCGAGGATTGGGCGACATATGTGGAACGTATTGAGGTGTACTGCAGGGCGAATGAAGTGCCAGATGCTAATAAAGCACTGGTTCTGTTAAATTCCATGGGTGCAAAAACTTATGGGTAACTGCAAAATCTAATAACCCCAGAGAAGCCAGTAAACAAGGATTTTGGAAGCATAGTAGAAATCCTACAGGACCACTTAAGCCCCACACCGCTGCTGATAGCAGAACGATTTAAGTTCCATAAAAGGAACCAACACAAAGACGAAAGCAATGCTGAGTACCTAATGGAACTGCGCAAGCTATCGAAATACTGCCAGTTTGGAGCGGGACTAGCAGACACGTTAAGGGACAAGTTTGTGTGTGGGCTACAAAGTGAAGGAACCCAGAAACGGCTTCTATCAGAAAAGGACCTTACGCTGGACAAAGCTTTCAATATGGCAGTATCACACGAAGCAGCCGCAAGGGGCGCTGCAGAGATACAATGGAGACCGCAAGAATACGGCACCAATGAAATGACCTATGGAACAGGGAAGTGCTATCACTGCGGCAGAACAACACATGACCAGAAAGATTGTTGGTTCAGGGACCAAGTGTGCAGACAGTGTGGGAAAGCAGGACACATAGCAAGAGTCTGCAGGTCTGGGAAGAAAACCAACAGTAAGAAATCTCCACAGGAGAAGTACAAAAAGGTACACCAGGTGATGGACAGTGGTTCAGACGAACAGAAAAGTGACACAGACTCCGGAAGCAAGGAGTTGGGTTGTCTGAAAGTACATAATGTAACTGAAATAGAGGACCACCAGACTATCTGGGTTACACTCAAGATAGACGGAGTCCAAGTGGAAATGGAATTGGAGACAGGGTCAGCTCTAACAGTCATAAATCAAAGAGACTACAAGCGGCTATTTTCACACATACCCTTGAAAGCTACAGAGATTGTCTTGAAGACATATACGGGGCAAAAAGTCTACCCCAAAGGAAAAATAAGGGTAAAAGTGATATATAAATGTCAGGAAATACCTAAAATGGATATATATGTATTGCCAAATGGAGGACCACCACTGCTAGGACGTGAGTGGATCCGGAAGATACATTTAGATTGGCATTCCATACAGGCACTGAAGGTGGAGGCCAAAAAGGATGACGACATCACACCTGGACGACTGTCAAAAATGCTAACTGACGCAAAACAAGTGTTCCAGGAGGGACTAGGAACACTAAAAGGAATAACAGCAACAATTAAAATAGAGGATAATGCAAGCCCAAAGTTTCTGAAGGCCAGACCAGTGCCTTATGCGATCAGACCAGCGGTTGAAGCAGAGCTGGAAGGGTTGGAACATTCAGGAGCACTGTCCAAAGTGGACTGGAGTGAGTGGGCTACACCCATCGTCCCTGCAATGAAGAGGTCGTTGAGTAATATGCCTGGGGAATCAAAGAAGGTCCGCATCTGTGGGGATTTTAAGGTGACAGTGAACCCAGTCCTTCACACGGTGCAATATCCACTTCCACGAATTGAGGATATTTTTGCCTCGCTATCTGGTGGTAAACGCTTCACCAAAATTGATCTAGCCCAGGCGTACTTGCAAATGGAGGTAGAAGAAGCTTCGAAACATTACCTTACGATCAACACCCATAAAGGTATCTATCAATACAACCGGCTGGTGTTTGGAGTAGCCTCAGCTCCGGCTATCTGGCAAAGGGCGATGGACCAGGTCCTGCAAGGGATTCCAGGGACCCAGTGTTATTTGGACGACATCTTGGTCACGGGCGAAAATGACGGTGATCACCTCGTTAACTTGGAGAAGGTGCTCGCCAGATTAAAGGAATATGGGCTACGAGCTAATCGCCACAAGTGCGAGTCTTTCCAGAAACAGATCTCGTATTGCGGCCACGTCATCGATGAAGAGGGGTTACATAAGTCCCCTGACAAGATTGAGGCAGTAGTCAAGGCTCCAGCACCAGAAAATGTTTCACAACTGAGGTCGTTCCTCAGGCTGGTAAACTATTACCCCAAGTTCTTACCAAATTTGTCTACGGTACTACACCCGCTGAACACCCTACTGCAAACAGGGGTACCATGGAAGTGTGATGACGAATGTAGATGAGCTTTCCAGAAGTGTAAAGAATTGATCACATCAAAAGAGGTGTTGGCCCATTTCAACCCAGCACTACCAATTCGTTTGGCATGTGATGCATCACCCTACGGCATTGGAGCGGTGCTGTCGCACAAATTCCCAGACGGGTTGGAGAGGCCAGTGGCCTTTGCGTCTCGGTCACTAACCTCAGCCGAGCGCAACTACGCCCAGATTGACAGGGAGGCCCTCAGCCTAGTGTGGGGAGTAACAAAATTCAACCATTATCTGCATGGGCAGAAGTTCACCTTTCTGACTGACCACCAAGCACTTGTCTCCATCTTTAATCCTAAGAAGGGCGTGCCAGTAATGACTGCACAGCGGTTACAAAGATGGTCCCTGTTTCTAGGGGCGAATCATTATGAAATAGAATATAAAGGCACGAAACAGCATGGGAACGCTGATGGGCTATCGCGCCTGCCACTGCCTACGGTGGAGGAAGCACCAGCAATAGACCCTATCGAGATATTTTATTCATCGATAATTGAACGATTGCCAGTAACAAACGCGGATATAGAGAAAGAGACCCGCAATGATCCGACGCTGTCACGGGTATATGAATTGACGGTGAGGGGATGGCCAACACATGGCGACTCACTGTTGCCAGCATTCTCATCCAGAAGAGAACAGCTGTCAGTATGCCAGGGGACAGTGATGTGTGGATCCAGAGTGGTGATTCCACCCAAGTTAAGGAAGAGAGTGCTAAAGGAGCTACATGAAGGTCATCTGGGGGGAGTGAAAATGAAAAGCCTTGCTAGGGCTTATGTGTGGGGGCCAGGAATCAATCAACAAATCGAAGACCTAACTAAGAGCTGCTTAGGATGCCAGAAGGTCCAAAATGCACCACCACATGCCCCTCTACACCCATGGGAGTGGCCCTCCTCTCCATGGCAACGGGTGCACATTGATTTTGCTGGTCCATTCATGGACTCAATGTTCTTAGTAGCAGTGGATGCTCATTCAAAGTGGCCTGAGGTGATAAAGATGTCTTCAACCACTACAGAGAAAACGATTGCAGTCCTTCGGACCATATTTGCCAGAAACGGTTTGCCAGAGCAGATCTGCTCTGATAATGGACCACAGTTTGTATCCGACAAGTTCCAAAAATTCATGAAAAGGAATGGGGTAAGGCATTACACATCCGCCCCGTATCATCCAGCCACCAATGGATTGGCTGAGAGGTTCGTACAAACCTTTAAGAAGGCGATAAAGGCCATGTGCGACGAGGAAATTCCACTACAGCATAAGATGGACAATTTCTTATTAGCCTACTGAAACGCGACACATGCAGTTACCAACCAGACCCCAGCCATGATGTTCTTTAACCGAAGGTTGAGATCTCGTCTGGACTTGCTTAGACCAAATGTGCGAAGAAATGTTGAGGACATAGTGGTTAGCACTGTTGCCTCACAGCGCCAGGGACCCGGGTTCGAATCCGGCCTCGGGCGACTGTCTGTGTGGAGTTTGCACATTCTCCCCGTGTTTGCATGGGTTTCCTCCGGGTGCTCCGGTTTCCTCCCACAGTCCAAAGATGTGTGGGTTAGGTTGATTCGCTATGATAAATTGACCCTTAGTGTTAGGGGGATTAAATACGTGGGGTTACGGGGATAGGGTGGGATATGTGTTGGTGTAGGGGTTACGGGGATCGGGTGGGATATGTGTCGGTGCAGGCTCGATGGGCTGAAATGGCCTCTATCTGCACTGTGGGGTTTCTGTGATTCTGTGATTCTGTGATCAACGAGAAGCCGACAAGGAGCTTCAATGTAGGGCAACCAGTCTTGGCCCGTGACTATCGAACAGAGAAGTGGCAACCCGGAATGATATGTACAAGGCAGGGGCCATTAATGTACACGGTGGATGTTGGGGAGAACATTGTGAGACGCCACGTCGATCAGATCTTAGCATCACAGGAAGGTGTCAACCCCATGTCTCGAGTACCTGGGGATGAACCCGACATACCAGTAGCATCTACTTCAGACCCAGTAGCAGTGGAACCCGATGAACTACCCGATGAAAAGGGGTCAGAATCGCCTCTGCACCAAGAACAAGAACCTCCGGAAAGGCGCTATCCCAAAAGGGTCAGGAAGCCACCCCAAAGACTGAATTTATAAATGGACTTTTGTTATTAAATTCACATGTAAAAATGTAATTGTTATTTGAATATTAAGGGGGTATTATTAATCTAAAAAGGGAGGAATTGCAGTGTATGTGCTTTAAGTCAGAACTACTTTTTACAGCTCCTGCATACTGTAGTACCGGCAGTAACCACACCGGTATATAAGCTGTGCGCATGCCTCTGTACCCCAGTCTAGAGATGACCCTCCTCCAGTAAAGACCTGTTGTTTGTTTATGTACAGCGTCCGTGTAATTATTTATCCACTGAACCACGGATCTAACACCACCCACTTCCGGTTTTAAAGGAGGCGGGACGGGAAGCCAACCCGCTCTCAGGATGGGAGGGTTGGCATTTTAAATAATATAGTGAGGCTGCTTGCCTCACAATGATCCACCATTTTAAATTTAACTGTGGGTGGGTGGGTTTCCCAGGCCGCGGGAAACCCGCCAGCAGAGTGCACAATAGCAAAATACTGCGGATGCTGGAAATCTGAAATAATAACAGAAAATGCTGACAATGCCTTTCCACTTACCTATTGGATCCAAGTTTCCTCAGCATATTGAAGACCCCCCCCACCGACCCCTTGCACCCTCCCTGCCTCCAAATTAAAGTTCCAGCCTAGAGATCCTAGTATCTGATTATCGCTGGTTTCCTCTTTGAAAAACAAAGAAACACTTGCATTTATATAGCACCTTTCACGACCTCGGCATGTCCCAAAGCACTTTACAGCCAGTGAAGTACTTTTTGAAGTGGAGTCACTGTTGTAATGTAGGAAACACAGCAGCCAATTTGCACACAGCAAGCTCCCACAAACAGCAATGTGATAATGACCAGATAATCTGTTTTTTTTACGTTGATCGAGGAAGAAATATTGGCCAGGGCACCGGGGAGAACTCCCCTGCTCTTCTTCGATATAGTGCCATGGGATCTTTTACGTCCACCTGTGAGAGCAGACAGGGCCTCGGTTTACGGTCTCCTCCGAAAGACGGCACCTCCGACAGTGCAGCGCTCCCTCAGCACTGCACTGGAGTGTCAGCCTAGATTGTTGTGATCAAGTCTCTGCAGTGGAACTTGAACCCTTGGGGGGAAAAATTCAGTTGTTTGTGCCTCCCGTTAGCGCCTTAAGAGGGCGCTAATGAGGCGCAAAGCAACTAGCACCCAGGCGCGGCGATGTTTGCGCTGCTCGCGAAATTAACTAGACATTTTGCGACGGCCCTAAACACTACCACCACGATCACCTGCGCCGGCAGATCATGATGACAGTTGTGTGCGCAATGCCCTGGTAGCGGCCCGGACCGGATATTGAGTGGCGCCAGTGAAGTACTTTTTGAAGTGGAGTCACTGTTGTAATGTAGGAAACACAGCAGCCAATTTGCACACAGCAAGCTCCCACAAACAGCAATGTGATAATGACCAGATAATCTGTTTTTTTTACATTGATCGAGGAAGAAATATTGGCCAGGGCACCGGGGAGAACTCCCCTGCTCTTCTTCGATATAGTGCCATGGGATCTTTTACGTCCACCTGTGAGAGCAGACAGGGCCTCGGTTTAAGGTCTCCTCCGAAAGATGGCACCTCCGACAGTGCAGCGCTCCCTCAGCACTGCACTGGAGTGTCAGCCTAGATTGTTGTGATCAAGTCTCTGCAGTGGAACTTGAACCCTTGGGGGGAAAAATTCAGTTGTTTGTGCCTCCCGTTAGCGCCTTAAGAGGGCGCTAATGAGGCGCAAAGCAACTAGCACCCAGGCGCGGCGATGTTTGCGCTGCTCGCGAAATTAACTAGACATTTTGCGACGGCCCTAAACACTACCACCACGATCACCTGCGCCGGCAGATCATGATGACAGTTGTGTGCGCAATGCCCTGGTAGCGGCCCGGACCGGATATTGAGTGGCGCCCCCTGCCTTACCGCCTGCCGCTAGCAACGACAGGTTGAGGGGAGCGTTTTGCAGTCAGGAAGGGACTGGGGAAGCGCTATTTAAAGGCGACCGCTTCCTGCCTTTTTTTGTTGGTGACATTTTTGCACCACACATCCTGAGAGAGAGAGAGACTTCTGGAGAGATTCAACACTGTGTGAAGGAGTTTTGGGTACTGAGCAGCACTTTGCAGGTTTATTTTGATTTGACCTTCCTTGTATCTATTTAGAAGAGACTATGGGGGCCACATTCTGAGCTCTTTCCCTGGGTCTCTCCATTGTATTTTTCCAGCAGATTTGATGTACAGGTCTCTCCAGGCCGAGATTCAAGGCTGCAACGAGTAGGATGTGGATGGAGAGCAAAATCAACCCTCCCTTTTAAGATAAAAAGAGAAAATGCTGGAGAAAATCAGCAGGTCAAGCAGCATCTGTGAAGAGAGAAACAGAGTTAACATTTCAGGTCGATGACCTTTCGCCAGCGCGCCCTTTAAGAACTCTCCGGCGCCAGTGTGTCTGTGTTCCATTGCTGACTGACATCACATGAGCTTTGCCAGCGCTCTGAGGTAGCGCCTCGCTCCTCAGACTTTGCGCCTTAAGACAGGTGTGAAGCGTCTGATTTAGCGCCCCGATCACCTCCAGGGGCGATAAAAGCCAAGTTTGCCGTCGGAGGCGATAATTAGCGCCAGGCGCTAAACTTTGCGCACGGCCAATAATGGCGCCCCAAACGGGGTAATACTGAATTTTTCCCCCTTAGCCTTCTGACTCAGAGGCAAGGGTGCTACCAACTGAGCCACAGCTGACACTTTGACCAGCTAAGTTAGGAAATAGACTTGTATTAATTCAACAAATCTTTCAGTTGCACTTTCCACAGCAGCTATCTCCTGTGCATTTATTAAAGGTGTGAATTTAAAAGAGAGGGATGCAACATGCGCTGACGTTACCGTGTATGTGGGCTTTGAATAAGCAGGACAGATCTTGATTCAATAGTGCTTTGCTTTTTATCTTATGTAACCTACTCCCTGATGCTGTGCCAAAAAATTAAAATGCGAAATATGAAGGAATGGGTATTTAGCTATTGTACAAGCCCCTGAGCCTATCGTTGAACACAAAATCACCCCTGCACAACTAGACATGGCAGATAATCTAGCAAGCAAAAGAAAGATTCCTCATAAGAACACAGGACTACTGTGAGATTATATCATGTATCATTAAGCAGCAAAAGATGTCAGATCTGTTACAACAATTACCAATATTGGCAGGGAGGTACTGAAAATACTTGATAGTGCCAAGATTGATAATGATGTTATTTTTTATCAAGATGGAATAATTATGCGAGTAGTAGAAGTAAATGAATGTAACAGATTCATTAAACAGACTTTGATAATCAGTTAAAGCACGTGGCAGTGTCGTGGCTAAGATACTGAATTAAACAACTCAGAGGTTGTGAATTAAAATCCCGCCATGGCATCAGATAAGTTGACAATGAACCCCACTGCCCTTCCCGGAAGGGAAGCTGTCACCCCTACCTGGCCTGACGCTTCACCAGGAGCGATTATCAGACAAAATTTGACAGTGAGCTACATAAGGAGATATTAGGACAGGTGACCAAAAGCTTGGTCAAAGACGTAGGTTTTAAGGAGCGTCTTAAAGGAGGAGAATCGCTCCATTCCAACACTATATGGTTCACTGAGAAAACCGCTTCGTTCTAAAAACAATTGTGCTACTTTCTGAATACAAGAATTCCTCCGACAGTCCCTTCTGACATGGTGGTGTAGAATTAAGATGATTGCACAATTAAGAAGAGTATACTTGTTTAACTCTAAGAAGAATGACAACAGCTTGTATTTATGTAGTGCCTTTAACGTAGTAAAACGTCCCAAGGTGCTTCACAGGAGCGTTGACAGACAAAATTTGACACCGAGCCACATAAGGAGATGTTAGGACAGGTGACCGAAAGCTTGTTCAAAGAGGTAGGTTTTAAGGAGCGTCTTAAAAGAGGAAAGAGAGGTAGCGAGGCGGAGAGGCTTAGGCAGGGAATTCTAGAGCTATGTGTCTAGGCAGCTGAAGGCACAGCTGACAATGGTGGAGTGATTAAAATCGGAGACGCACAAGTGGCCAGAATTGGAGGAGTGCCGAGATCTCGAAGGCCTGTGGGCTGGAGGAGGTCACAGAGATAAACCCTTTGTTGTTTGCTTGGCTGACACTTCAGCGCAGTACAGATGCAGTACAGGTGTCGTCTTTCAGATGAGACGTTAAACCGAGGCCCCATCTACCCTCTGAGGTGGACGTAAAAGATCCCATGGCACTATTTCAAAGAAGAGCAGGGGAGTTATCCCCGGTGTCCTGGGGCCAATATTTATCCCTCAATCAACATCACTAAAACAGATTATCTGGTCATTATCATATTGCTGTTTGTGGAAGCTTGCTGTGTGCCCAAATTGGCTGCTGCGTTTCCTACATTACAGTATTACATTGGCTCTAAAGTGCTTAGGTAATGAAAGGCGTTATATAAATGCAAGCTCTTTATTTCTTTTTATGATGCATCTAGCAGGATCTGGAGAAGCCCACAGAACCTGTTTATTGTGTATTTCTTGCTGTTGAGTTTGGGGGTAGGTAAAATCATTAGTGTGTGTTTTTGTTACTATCATGGCTGTAATGAGTTTGACACAGCAACTTGACCGATGCCACCCTAAAGGGAATCATTACCTTAGATGTTGAGTCACATTTCTGCTGCTGGCTTGACTGTGTCAACTATCGATTACAATTTTAAATCCTGCTATAGCAGATATGATTGATTGTGGGGTACCTATCTTCTTTTATTGATTAACATGAGCCTAAAACATGACATGCATTCTCTGAGTTACACAGCTCGGTAACTATTGCATTGTAGCAAGTTGTTTTGTGATATTGTTCCCGCCCCTCCGTGTTTTGCTTCGAGGTATCACATTCAAGCACTGCAGTAGACTGAGGTGGTGAAAATGCATCTTCAATTTCTTTTGTAATGCTTTGTTGTGTTATTAACACCCGGTAAGTCGCAATTTCAAATTTTTATTAATATAAGACTTAAAAGGATGAGTAAAATGATATGAAATAGAGTTATTATACCTCACGCCACATTAAGAGTTTAGTTTATGTTGTGTAGTGGTGGTGAATGCTTTTGTTATTTTTGCAATGTCCAATATGGTATATTCAGTTGGCCATAAAATTAAAAGAAGATATATTCCATGTGTAGGAACATAGGAACAGGAGGAGGCCATTTAGCCCCTCGAGCCCGTTCCGCCATTCAATGAGATCATGGCTGATCTGCGACCTAACTCCATATACCCGCCTTTGCCCCATATCCCTTAATACCTTTGGTTAGCAGAAATCTATCAATCTCAGATTTAAAATTAACAATTGACCCAGCATCAATTGCCATTTGCGGAAGAGAGTTCCAAACTTCTCCCACCCTTTGTGTGTAGAAGTGTTTCCTAACTTCACTCCTGAAAGGTCTGGCTCTAATTTTTAGACGATGCCCCCTAGTCCTAGACTCCCCAACCAGCGGAAATAATTTCTCTCTAACTATCCTAAAAGCTCCCCCTTAATTTTGTGAAAACTTTGATCAAATTACCCCTTAACCTTCTAAATTCCAGGGAATACAACCCTAGTTTGTGTAATCTCTCCTCGTAACTTAACCCTTGTGCCTAGAAATTGGGTTGGGGCGCCAAAGTGGCGCAAAAGTCGGCGGAGCGCAGGATTTAGCGCAGCGATCGGAGTGATACCGATCACCAGATATTCAGTTTCAGTGCTGCTCGAGGGAAACGGGGCGAGGCTCGAGGCGCTCCGCGTCCCTCTTAGGGTACTGAAACTGATTATCGCAGCGCAACGTGCCGCAGCGCCACACGCTGCGGCACGGCACCCTGCGGTACTGCAGGCCTTCCTCCCACTGTTAAGGGGGAGGTGCCTGCAACAGTGCGGTCCCCGCTCGCGAGTGCCGGCAAATGAGCCCGGCACCAAGGAGAAGTGCCAGGCTCTCGGGAAACAGCCGGCAATGCCGCGGGGGGGGGGCGGGGTTAGGAGGCCGGGGACGGAGGTGCTGGCAGGCGGCCGCCGGAAAAGCGGCCGCCCCGCACCTCCACCTTAACTTGCGCCGCTGCCGGCACAGTAAGGCCCCGTGAACCGGGCACGGGTAGCGAGCGGCGCAACTGCGGCGTTCGCTACCAAATATCGTGAACAGCGCACGAATGGGGCGCTGCGCACACCGATGACGTCATCGGTGGCGGCGCAGCGCAAATGCCTAACGCCACCATTAGCGCCCCTACTGAATATCACCGGAGACGCAGCCAGTGGCGCTGCAGCCACTGACTGCCTCTTTAGGCGCTAACAGGTGGCGCTACTCACCCAATTTCTCCCCAAGTCCGGGTATCATTCTGTAATATTTGTAACACAAAAACTATTCGACCTATAAAACCAAACATTTGAAATTTTTATAACTAATCTAGGAAAAATGTCACACAACACAGGTACAGCAAATTAAACTACAGTACTTTCCTCCCTTCTGGTACTCTAATAAGTCAACAAATTTGCGTTTTTACATTGCAAGGGCAGTAGTCTGTCGTTACATTGCAAATAATCACCATAACCGTCATGATCTCCTTCATTTTTACTCTCGAGGATATGACATTTGCTTATGAAACAAATTGAGTAAAACGTGCTTGTTGAGTTGACAGTCATACTAATTTGTAACCTGGAAACTGATACTTTATGTGCAGTATTGATTTCACTACAGTTGATTTGTCCACCTACCTTGGGGGAGCACTAACTCCTTAAATGCAAAAAAAAAGTTTTGTTATCGAAAATAATTTTAGTTTTATTGAATTGTTCTTTCATTGCTCTTTGCAACAAGAATTTTTGTTATGAATTTGCACTCTGAAATGATATACTGTATTAAGCAGTCGATCCTATTTTATGCTGCCCATTGATTTTTGCAATGGCTTAAGGCACCGGTGAGGTTTTCACGCCAATGGTTCTCAAAGTAGTTGTTTCATTGACGCAGCTGCACCACAGAGTCAACAAAGAGCGCTACGGTACTCCACTGAGGAAATTCTTCATCCCATTCACGCAACAGAGAGCTAATGGCTTAAACAACAACGACTTGTGTTATAAATCTCATCATCGTAAAGAAACTACTCATGAAATAACGCTGGACGGCCAGCTGGTGGCGCCGTCCAAGGAGTATAAATACTCGGGCGTGGGCCCAGCTTGCTCGGGAACATGTTGTAAGACAGGAACTAGTGAAGTACAACTAGACCTCCATGTTTTGAAACAAGTTGATTAACGCCTTGCATTATACTCTAACCAAGTGCGTAGTGAGTTTGAGGCTCAGTCAAATGCTCTGAGGAAATGGGTTCAAATCCCACCACGGCAGCTGGTGGAATTTAAATTCAATTCAATTTAATTCTGGAATTAAATGTTAGTCTTAGTAATGGCGACCATGATACCATTGTCGATTGTTGCAAAAACCCATCTGGTTCACTAATGTCCTTTAGGGAAGGAAATCTGCCGTCCTTACCTGGTCTGGCCTACATGTGACTCCAGACCCACAGCAATGTGGTTGACTCTTAATGCCCTCTGAAATGGCCTAGCAAGCCACTCAGTTGTAAACAACCGCTACGAAAAACAGTAAGAATAAAACCGGACGGACCACTCGGCATCGACCTCGGCACCGGAAACGACAATGACAACGGCAAACCCAGCCCTGTTGTCCCTACAAAGTCCTCCTTACCAACATCTGGGGGTTTGTGCCAAAATTGGGAGAGCTGTCCCACAGACTAGTCAAGCAACAGCCTGACATAGTCATAATTACCAAATCATACCTTACAACCAATGTCCCAGACACCACCATCACCATCCCTGGGTATGTCCTGTCCCACCGGCAGGACAGACCCACCAGAGGTGGTGGCACCGTGGTATACAGTCGGGAGGGAGTAGCCCTGGGAGTCCTCAACATTGACTCAGGACCCCATGAGGTCTCATGGCATCAAGTCAAACATGGGCAAGGAAACCTCCTGCTAATTACCACCTACCGCCCTCCCTCAGCTGATGAATCAGTACTCCTTCATGTTGAACACCAATTGGAAGAAGCACTGAGAGTAGCAAGGGCACAAAATGTCCTCTGGGTGGGGGGCTTCAATGTCCATCACCAAGAGTGGCTCGGTAGCACCACAACTGACCGAGCTGGCCGAGTCCTAAAGGACATAGCTGCCAGACTGGGTCTGCGACAGGTGGTGAGAGAACCAACAAGAGGGAAAAACCTACTTGACCTCATCCTCACCAATCTACCTGTTGCAGATGCATCTGTCCATGACAGCATTGGTGGAAGTGACCACCGCACAGTCCTTGTGGAGACGAAGTCCCGTCTTCATGTTGAGGATACCCTCCACCGTGTTGTGTGGCACTACCACCGTGCTAAATGGGACAGATTTCGAACAGATCTGGCAACTCAAAACTGGGCATCCATGAGGCGCTGTGGGCCATCAGCAGCAGCAGAATTGTATTCAACCACAATCTGTAACCTCATGGCCCGGCATACCCCCTCAATCTACCATTACCATCAAGCCGGGAGATCAACCCTGGTTTAACGAAGAGTGCAGGAGAGCATGCCGGGAACAGCACCAGGCATACCGAAAAATGAGGTGTCAACCTGGTGAGGCTACAACACAGGACTACTTGCATGCCAAACAACGGAAGCAACATGCGATAGACAGAGCTAAGCGATCTCACAACCATCGAATCAAATCAAAGCTCTGCAGTCCTGCCACATCCAGTCGTGAGTGGTGGTGGACAATTAAACAGTTAACAGGAGGAGGAGGCTCCAAAAATATCCCCATCCTCAATGATGGTGGAGCCCAGCACGTGAGTGCAAAAGTCAAGGCTGAAGCATTTGCAACTATCTTCAGCCAGAAGTGCCGAGTGGATGATCCATCTTGGCCTCCTCCTGAGGTCCCCAGCATCACAGATGCCAGTCTTCAGCCCATTCAATTCACTCCACGTGATGTCAAGAAACGGCTGAAGACCCTGGATACTGCAAAGGCTATGGGCCCTGACAACATTCCGGCAATAGTACTGAAGACTTGTGCTCCAGAACTAGCTGCACACCTAGCCAAGCTGTTCCAGTACAGCTACAACACTGGCATCTACCCGGCAATGTGGAAAATTGCCCAAGTATGTCCTGTCTACAAAAAGTAGGACAAATCCAACCCGGCCAATTACCGTCCCATCAGTCTACCCTCAATCATCAGCAAAGTGATGGAAGGTGTCGTCGACAGTGCTATCAAGCGGCACTTACTCAGCAATAACCTGCTAACTGACGCCCAGTTTGGGTTCCGCCAGGGCCACTCAGCTCCTGACCTCATTACAACCTTGGTCCAAAAATGGACAAAAGAGCTGAACTCAAGAGGTGAGGTGAGAGTGACTGCCCTTGACATCAAGGCAGCATTTGATCGAGTGTGGCATCAAGGAGGCCTAGCAAAACTGAAGTCAATGGGAATCAAGGGGAAAACTCTCCATTGGTTGGAATCATACCTAGCACAAAGGAAGTTGGCTGTGGTTGTTGGAGGTCATTCATCTCAATCACATGACATCACTGCAGGAGTTCCTCAGGGCAGTGTCCTAGGCCCAACCATCTTCAGCTGTTTCATCAATGACCTTCCCTCCATCATAAGGTCAGAAGTGGGGATGTTCGCTGATGATTGCACACTATTCAGCACCATTCGAGACGCGTCAGATACTGACGCAGTCTGTGTCCATATGCAGCAAGACCTGGACAACATTCAGACTTGGGCTGACAAGTGGCAAGTAACATTCGCACCACACAAGTGCCAGGCAATGACCATCTCCAACAAGCGAGACTCTAACCATCTCCCCTTGACATTCAATGGCATTACCATCGCTGAATCCCCCACTATCAACATCCTGGGGGTTACCATTGATCAGAAACTGAACTGGACCAGCCATATAAATGCTGTGGCTACAAGAGCAGGCCAGAGGCTGGGAATTCTGCAGCGAGTGTCTCACCTCCTGACTCCCCAAAGCCTTTCCACCATCTACAAGGCACAAGTCAGGAGTGTGATGGAATACTCTCCACTTGCCTGGATGAGTGCAGCTCCAACAACACTCAAGAAGCTCGACACCATTCAGGATAAAGCAGCCCGCTTGAGTGGCACCCCATCCACCACCTTCAACATTCACTCCCTCCACCACCGGCGCACTGTGGCTGCAGTGTGTACCATCTACAAGATGCACTGCAGCAACTCACCAAAGCTCCTTCAACAGCACCTTCCAAACCCGCGACCTCTACCACTTAGAAGGACAAGGGCAGCAGACGCATGGGAACATCACCACCTACAAGTTCCCCTCCAAGCCACACACCATCCTGACTTGGACCTGTATCGCCGTTCCTTCACTGTCGCTGGGCCAAAATCCTGGAACTCCCTCCCTAACAGCATTGTGGGTGTACCTACACCATATGGACTGCAGCGGTTCAAGAAGGTGGCTCACCACCATCTTCTCAAGGGCAATTAGGGATGGGCACTAAATGCAGGCCTAGCCAGCGATGCCCACATCCCATCAATGAATAATTTTTTTTTTTTAAACTTGTTTTTATCCAGCGCCTTTAACTCAGTAAAATGTCCCAAGGCGCTTCACTGGAGCGTCATCAAACAAAATTTCACATCGAGCCACATAAGGAGATAATAGGACAGATGACCAAAAGCTTGGTCAAAGAGGTAGGTGTTAAGGAACATCTGAAAGGAGGAGAGAGGTAGAGGCGGAGAGGTTTAGGGAGGGAATTCCAGAGCTTAGAGCCTAGGTAGCTGAAGGCACGGCCGCCAATGGTGGAGCGATTAAAATCGGGGACGCTCAAGAGGGCAGAATTGGAGGAGCGCAGAAAGATTACATAGGGAGGGGGCAAGGCAATGGAGGGATTTGAATACAAGGATGAGAATTTAAAAATCTAGACGTTGCCTAACTAGGAGCCAATGTAGTTCAGTGAGTACAGGGGTGATGGGGGAACAGGACTTGGTGGGAGTTAGGACACGGGCAGCAGAGTTTTGGATGACCTCAAGTTTACCTAGGGTAGAAAGTGGGAGGCTGGCCATGGAATAGTCAAGCCTGGAGGTAACAAAGACATGGATGAGAGTTTCAGCTGCAGATGAGCAGAGGCAGGGGTGGATTCGGGCGATGTTATGAAGGTGGAAAGAGGCGGTCTTAGTGATGGCGCGGATATGTGGTCGGAAGCTCATCTCGGTGTCAAATATGACACGAAAGTTGCAAACGGTCTGGTTCAGCCTCAGACCGTTGCCATTGAGAAGGATGGAGTAGGTAGCAAGGGAACAGAGTTTGTGGCAGGGACCTAAGACAATGGCTTCGGTCTTCCCAATATTTAGTTGGAGGAAATTTCTACTTATCCAGTATTTGATGTCGGATAAGCAGTCTGACAATCTAGAGAAAGTGGAGGGGTTAAAAGAAGTGGTGGCGGGGTAGAGCTGGGTGTCGTCAGCGTACATATGGAAACTGATGCTGTGTTTTCGGATGATGTCGCCGAAGGGAAGCATGTAGATGAGAAATAGGAGAGGGCCAAGGATAGATCCTTGGGGGGCAGCAGAGGTAACGGTGCAGGAGCGGGAAGAGAGGTCATTGCAGGTGAGATAGATAAGAATGGAAGTGTCAATTTAGCTCTATTGGTAGCACTCTTATGTCTGAAGTAGAAGATTGTGGGTTCAAATCCCACTCCATGATTGCAGTGCATAACCTGAGATGACGTCTCAATGCAACGCTGAGGGAGTTCTGGATTATCAGTGGTGCCATCGTTTGGTGAACCAATGGTTCAAGTGGGTATTAAAAATACCATGGCATGGTTGAAAGAAGAACATGGCATTCTCATGATGTCTTGGCCAACATCCTTCCGTCAACAGCCAATACAACCAAAATTAGATTGGCTGGTCATCCCATTACTATCGGCCATTGGTTGTTGCTTTTGCTTATATAACAATTACTTGAAAAGTAATTCATTGTGCGTGAAGTGAATTGGGATGTTTCTGATTGATGTGTTATATAAATGCAGGTTCTTTCTTTCAGTATTAGCTATCTTTCAGTGGCCTGTCACAGAACAACACACAAATCTATGAAGGCTTCGACAGCCAACTGTTCCAGCAGGGATCGATACAGAGGAACAAAAATTTGAGGGTAAAAAATAGCTATTTCATTATCTTCATCAATACATTAGAAGCGACTTTGATTGTGCAGAAATGGAGGAGAAAAGTTGGTATTGACAGAGACTCTGAAGCGGAGTAGACCATCCAATCAACTGGTCTTCATGGCTTTGGACTGTGCTGAATCCAGGGTCAAGAGATGGAATTTCTCTGGAGCCTCCAAAGAAAGCTACAAAGCCATATTCGCTGGAGCACGACGTCTCACGGCATACCCCTTCAGTTAGACTTGATTCTGCACCCTCCAAAAATGCTTGTGCCTCAAATGCAAGCTGATAACGGTGCGGCAAGGGTATCAGTGAGCTTAGTGAGTCCAACAGTGTATCTCCTTAACCAAGGAGATTTTAGGATTGAGAAAGAAAACAGAGGAATGATGGTGAATGAGGGAGAATTAGAGTCAAATTAGGTACAGAAAGAGAAATAAAGAGAGGGAAAGAAAGACTGGATTAAGCGAGAGAGAGAAAAGAGACAGAAAGAAAAAAAAATCAAATTTAAATTCGATATTTTTAAACCTCGAACCACAATTGATTACGTGCAGGAATGAGATTGAACCATTTAAATTGTTCTCTTTTAGAGCCAGAATGGTTGATTGGCATTGCATTAACAATTATCACATCGTTCAAAAGGTACCTATGCTCTTACTTAACTTTCTGTGGCGAGATGAATGGGTAACTCATGTGAAAATCCGGTAAGTTCTTAAAAATATCAATGAAGCTAAGGGCGAGATGTCGTTTGTGCAAAGCAACTCACGGGTTATCTCTTAATCCTCTGAATTTGCCAGGTAATTTGCACATTAATAACGGCGTGCGTTGTTAACAGGCTGTTATTTAACCAGCAAGATTCGACCCATTGTTGCATTATTATGCAAATTGAGTCCATTTATGGATATGAGGCTGTCAACTGTAGGGTTGAACTTGCACTCTACTGTCAGTTTTCTTTTTAAGCAAATGATATGAATGTTGATAATTGAAAAAAACCTTGGTATCTTTTAACTGGCAGTTGAGGGGGGTGGGGCGGGTGGGAATCAATGGAACGCATCTTAATCAAGCTATCCTGACACATATTTGAAACCGCAAGAGGAAATAGCAGCATGGCCATGGTGAAAAACACATAATAAAGAATGCTGACTGCTGCTTTTGATGTTTCCCTATTAGCTAGTCCAATAACAGAGACAGTCTCACGTTACCCAAGAGTTATTTCCATTCTCTGGGAGTAATATGGTTTGCTGTTACTATTCCCTGAAGATTAATAAGGGTAACAAGCAAGTTATTAGGCTCAGTTAGTTCAACAGCAACATAAATTTATACCCTCCCATCTTCTCTCAGTTGCTATATGCAACACACTACTTATTAGGCGGCATTTATTTGCTTTGACGTCTGCTAGATAAACACTTCAATATTAAGGTAGTTGTTAGTCCATTTATTGAAAAAAAAATGGACCTTAGATTGTCAAGTTATGTTCTTTATTGGTAAAATGGGGTTTAACACTGTCTATTGTGTCATTTTGCCTGGCTAACGATTAAAAAAAAAGCTTCTATTACTCTTGAGCTAGCAGGAAGCACATAGGAACATAGGAAGAGGAGGAGGCCATTCAGCCCCTCAAGACTGTTCCCCCATTCAATTAGATTACGGCTGATGTGAAAATGTTAAGAGTCCCACTGTTTCACTTCAGCAGAAGAAGGGCAGGGTCGCCAACAGCATTGTTTTTTATGTGCAATCATGTTATGAATTTAAGTTACTATATATTATATATGCGTACCTCCATATTATATATAAAAAAAGGGTCATCAAACTTCACCACCAACAGATTTGGGTTTTCATTAATGTATGTATTCATGAGATAACAGACAATAAAATAATTCATTCCTTGATGTTATGAATCATATTAGCCCTAAAATTCTATTATTCCTGTTTTCAGAGGTACATCTTTGAATTATATGGTGTTGAATATGACATTGCTCCGTAACTGTGATGTACTATGATATTTTATAAAATTTGTACAGAATTGTTATACGCATTATATTTAGTGAAAGGGTAAAAACTGTGAATGTCACAAAACATCAAGGGGGAAAAATTCAGTTGTTTGCGCCTCCCGTTAGCGCCTTAAGAGGGCGCTAATGGGGCGCAAAGCAACTAGCGTCCGGGCGCGGCGATGTTTGCGCCGCTCGCGAAATTAACTAGACATTTTGCGGTGGCGCTAAACACTACCGCCACAATCTCCTGCACCGGCAGATCGTGACATCAGTCGAGTGCGCAACACCACGGTAACGCCCCGGACCAGATATTGAGTGGTGCCCCCCTGCCTTACCGCCTGCCGCTAGCAATGACAGCTTGAGGGGAGCGTTTTGCTGTCAGAAAGGACTGGGGGAGAGCTATTTAAAGGCGGCCGCTTCCGGCCTTTTTTTGTTGGTGACATTTTTTCACCATGTATTCTGAGAGAGAGAGAGAGACTTCTGCAGAGATTCAACGCTGTGTGAAGGAGTTTTGGGTACTGAGCAGCACTTTGCAGGTTCATTTTGATTTGCCCTTCCTTGTATCTATTTAGAAGAGACTGTGGGGGCTGCACTCTGACCTCTTTCCCTGGGCCTCTCCATTGTTCTTTCCAGCAGATTTTATGTACAGGTCTCTCCAGGCCGAGATTCAAGGCTGCAATGAGCAGGATGTGGATGGAGAGCAAAATCAAACCTCCCTTTAAGGTAAAAACAGAAAATGCAGGAGAAACTCAGCAGGTCAGGCAGCATCTGTGAAGAGAGAAACAGAGTTAACATTTCAGGTCGATGACCTTTCATCAGAACTCCCCTTTAAGAACTGGCCGGCGCCAGTGTGTCTGTGTTCCATTGCTGACTGACATCACATGCTGTTCGCCAGCGCTCTGAGGTAGCGCCTTGCTCCTCGGCCTTTGCGCCTTAAGACAGGTGTGTTGTGCCTGATTTAGCGTCCCAATCACCTCCAGGGGCGATAAAAGCCAAGTTTGCCGTCGGAGGCGATAATTAGCGCTAGGCGCTAAACTTTGCGCACGGCCGATAATGGCGCCCCAAATGGGGCGATACTGAATTTTTCCCCCAAAGTCTGCCTTAAATAAAAACAGAAAATGCTGGAGAAACTCAGCAGGTGAGGCAGCATCTGTGACGAGAGAAACAGAGTTAACGTTTCAGGTCGATGACCTTTCGTCAGAACTGGGGGTTCATCGACCTGAAACGTTAACTCTGTTTCTCTCTTCGCAGATGCTGCCTGACCTGCTGAGTTTCTCCAGCATTTTCTGTTTTTATTTCCGATTTCCAGCATCTGCAGCATTTTGTTTTTTGTATGAAGCCTGCCTTGTTGCACAGTGAATGGAGCAATGAAATGCCGTTATCTGAGGAAAAATGAAAGGAAAGTCTTGCATTTCTATGGCGCCTTTCACGACCACCGGACGTCCCAAAGCGCTTCACAGTCAATGAATTATTTTTCAAAGCGTGGTCACTATCTTAATGTGGGAAATGCGGCAGCCAATTTGTGCACAGCAAGCTCCCGCAAACAGCAATGTGATAATTGACCGGATAATCTGTCATGGTGTTGGTTGAAGGCGAAAAATATTGGCCAGTTAGTCCGAACTACGGCAGTTAACTGGCCACCGGTGTTCCCTTTAAGCCGCGCAGCTGTCGCGAGGTCCCTCGCAGCTGGTGAGCCGGCTTGCCAACGGGAAAAAACGCGCATGCGCAGCAGCCTGAATGGGCCACGTAGCATGTTAAAGGCGGCCTAAAAATATTGGGGGAACATTGCCAACCACTCAATTGAAATTATTATTGAGTTAAGACTAAAACAGGATTAGCCACAGATCTTAATAGCGACAGTCCGTTAGAAGGAGCTGACACCAGAGGCTTATTTTAAGTTCCATTATGTGCACATGCCCTGAGTTTTATTCCCTTTCAGGGTGATTAGACAGGTCTCAGAAAGAAAGTATCCAGCTCCTCGCTAATCTTCGCAGTTACAAGAGGTTTCCTACTTCAGCCTGAGATTGCCTCTCCATCTTCTGGTTCACAGGGAGGCAGACATTCCCGAGATTTTAATCTCGCAACAATATAAACATTTCCTTTCTTTGCAGTCCAATCTCAACTCTGGAAACAGCATATTGGCTTAGCTGCTCCTGATTATTTTGGGCTCTGCCTCAAGGGATCTCTGATTTTCTTGCATATGAAGGGTACTATTCTGATTCATTTGACATTTTCTGCGATCTTTGCAGCAAGCTATGATAGCATTTACATAACAGCACCTCTTTTATTTACAGAATCGTTGATCCAGGAAAAATAAAATATGAATTCTCAATGATTTCAGGCTTAGAAACAGGCACAGACCAACAACAGAGTGGAAAAAAAAACAGTGAGCGAATTCAGGGTGATATAAAGTAATAAGGGCTTAGGAATAAAATTCTATCAGTAAAATGGCCATTATAGATGCAGCAATTACATAATCAGTGTCGGAATTGTGTGTGTGGCGGAGAGGGGGGGGGGGACGCGGGGGGTGGGGGGGAGTGGTGGAAATAACTTAGTATGCTCAGTGGAGAGGTTTGCCTGAATTTATCCGCTTGAAAGGCAGTGTAATTGAGGCAGCGAAGTGCAACAAAGGAATTTTATGGAGCCGTCTGTGGTAATATGCTTGTACTGAAACCTAATTGCTAACTCCCTGATAGAAGGAATCCAGATATGAAAAGTCAACAGAACAGTGTAGCATGGTTGAAAGCAAAGAAATACCCAGGACCAAAATATATTGTAAATAGGGTGGATGCCGTAGCTTTGCCAATCCGAGCATCCAACGGGACTACTTCAAATGAAAACGATCCTCCAATGCAAAGGAGATATTGGCCCGTATTTTCCGACCCCCCCACAGGTGTGTACGAGCTGTATACACATCCGTAGGAGCCTCACAAGTGCCGGCTTCAGACACGGGAAGCACATGTGCTGCAACCCGGCACTTGCGATCAGTGAAGAATAGCCCCGTAAAAAACTTCAATTATTTTTTTCAAAAACTTTAATTTTTGTTTGATATATTTAATTTAATGTAATTTTAACTAATTTTAAATACATGATTTAAAAAAAATTCATTTAATGTTCTAGTGTGTTTTCTGAATGATCCCCATTCATACTTCTGACGTGTCCATGCGGAGAGAACCGTCAAAAGTGTGAAACATAGAAGATAGGAGCAGGAGTAGGCCATTCGGCCCCTCGAGCCTGTTCCGCCATTCAATGAGATCACGGCTGATCATCCAAACTCAGTACCCTGTCCCTGCCTTCTCCCCATATCCCTTGATCCCTTTAGCCTTAAGAAATATATCTAACTCCTTCTTGAATATATTTAATGAATTGGCCTCAACTGCCTTCTGTGGTAGAGAATTCCACAGGTTCACCACTCTCTGGGTGAAGAAATTCCTCCTCATCTCTGTCCTAAATGGCTTACCCCTTATCCTTAGACTGTGACCCTTGGTTCTGGACTCCCCCGCCATCGGGAACATCCTTCCTGCATCTAGTCCGGTTAGAATTTTATAAGATTCAATGAGATCCCCTCTCATTCTCCTAAACTCCAGTGAGTATAAGCCCAATCGACCCAATCTCTCCTCATACGTCATTCCTGCCATCCCAGGTATCAGTCTGGTGAATCTTCGCTGCACTCCCTCCAAGGCAAGAACATCCTGAAGAGGGATTCCCTTCTTTGATTGGCTCCCCATGGCCCACGTAATCCCAGGGATGCTTGCGAACTGCCTGCACCCCCTGGGATACCTGGGCCTCTGCCCGCGCGGACCAGTAGAGGCCCAGGAGCGGAGCTGTCGGGACCTACAGAGTCAGCAGGTAAGTTCGTCGATCTTTCCAGATCGGAGGCATCCGCCCGCAGGAAGCCTCTGGTCGGAAAACCAGGCCCATTGATTCTTCGTGTTAATAGTGATGCTGAAATGGGCATAATGCCCATCACAAATTTGAACTTGGTCTATAGGTTACATGTAAAAAATCAACAACTCAACCTTCTTACAGGAAACTCTTTTTTACCTGGCATGACGGGACCGGCGTGGTGCCGGTTTAGCAAAAAGTCCGGATTACAGAGAGGTATAGTAAAAGGTACGAGAGCCCCGTACACGGCCACAGATCCAGGCATCCCTGTTGTGTGGCAACAGGTGCAGGAACCCCGGCCAGAGATCCAGGCATCCCTGTTGCATAGCAACAGGTGCAGGAACCCCAATTACACGGCCACAGATCCAGGAACGGCCACTAATATGAAGTAAAACTTACCTGAACCTACTCCTGAATTTTGCCGGTTAACAGAGATTTCTGGTTATTTAGGTGCCGGTAAATCGAGAGTTTCCTGTATATAACTCGCGTAGGGTACGGTAGCACAGTGGTTGTGTTACTGGACTAGTAATCCCGAGGCCTGGTCTAATGATCCGGAAACACGAGTTAATAATCCCACCACGGCAGCTGGGAAATTTAAATTCAGTTATAAATAAATCTGGAATAAAAAGCTAGGACCAGTAATGGTGACCATGGAACTACCAGATTGACTTAAAAACCCATCTGGTTCACTAATGTCCTTTAAGGAAGGAAATCTGCCGTCCGTAACTGATCTGTCTGGACTATATGTGACTCCAGACCCACAGCAATGTGGTTGCCTCTTAACTGCCCTCTGAAATGGCCGAGCAAGCCATTCAGTTGTACCAAACTGCTACAAAGAAGTATTCTAAGAATAAAACGGGACAGGCAACCGAGGCAAAATCCTGGAACTCCCTCCCTAACAGCACTGTGGGAGCACCTTCACCACACGGACTGCAGCGGTTCAAGAAGGTGGCTCACCACCACCTTCTCAAGGGCAACTAGGGATGGGCATTAAATGCTGGCCTGGTCAGTGACGCCCACATCCCGTGAACAAATAAAAAAGATTATAACCCATGTGATATGTTGTGGTAAACCACTTTTATCGTTACACTATAGTTATCACTGTTGTATTGTTATCACCGTTATCACTGTTGTATCACGATACGAGGTCGCCTCTTGTCGCGCTGTTATACCTGGGCTGACCACCTCCGACTCCGCCCATGGCTCCACCTACCTGCCCAGGTATAAAGGTAGTCGACTGGCTGGTATTCCTCCTTGTTGGACCCGATCACCCACGAGGGTGGGCTCTGTTATTTAGTCAATAAAAACCTTTAGTTACGTTCCTAACTCGTCGCTTTTTATTGGACGAATTGATAGGTATATCAATTTTATTGACTAAATTTTAAAGATGTCTACTACTGGCCAGCCAGAAGCCCTCCCAGAAGCACAGCCACACCAGCCGGCTTGGCTGCAAGCCCTCAAACCACCGTACCTGGATCTAAACCCACAGGCAGCAAACGCAGCCCTCAACTTCAAACACTGGCTGGACTGCTTCGAATCCTACCTGGAAGAATCCGGCGCCCCGCAGAGATCCAAACTAAGACTTCTGAACGCCCAAGCGAGCCCGAGAGTATACGCACTCATACAGGACACGACTACGTACGAGGCCGCTATCAACCTACTGAAACAGCAGTACCGCAGCCCGGTAAATTACATGTACACCAGGCACCTCCTAAGATCCCGCCCGCAACAGCCAGGAGAGTCTGTAGCTGAATTTTTACGGGCGCTAAGAGCACTCGGCAGGAACTGTGACTTTAAAGCGGTGACGGCTGTTGAAAATACAGAAGATAATATCCGCGATGCCTTTGTGAAAGGCCTACGGTCCGACTACTCACGGCAAAGACTGCTTGAAGCTAAAGACCTCGACCTGGACAAAGCTGAAGCCCTCGCTCTCTCCCTGGAGGTGGCCCATCAGGACCAGGAGGCGTTTTCCAGGTACTGCTCGCGACCCTGGGACTCGGGCCCGACCCCTACCGCAATACCCTTCGCAGCGCCGCCCCCGGGACCTACCTCAGCGTCGGCGTCCCGGACACGACTGGGCCCGCCACCCCCGGTACCGGCTCCGACATTGGGCACCCGCGATCGGGCCGCCGGCTGCTTCTTTTGCGGCCAGGAGAAGCACCCGAGGTCGCGCTGCCCAGCCAGGAACTCTACCTGCACAACCTGCAGGAAGAAAGGCCACTTCTCTAAGGCCTGCAGGAGCGGATCTTCAGAGGCCAGCAGTGCCTCATGCGAACTGTGGGGGCGGCCATCTTCTTTCACGGCAACTGAGGCCAGTATCCCCACACGTGAGTCATGGGGGCGGCCATCTTTGATCAAGGCAACCGACCCCAATAGTGCCTCATGTGAGTTATGGGGGCAGCCATCTTCTCCGCCATTTTGTCCTACCTCGTGGGAGACGCCATTTTACACACCACGCCCGACTGCCACCGGGCCCCCGGACCCGACGACCGCCTCGCCCGCAGATGACAACGACTCGCTTACCTACACGCTAGCCTCCGTCACTCTGGATCAAGCCCGCCCACACCACCTGTCCAAGTCGATGATGGACATCAAAGTAAACGGCCACGCCACGACCTGCCTGTTCGACAGCGGAAGCACGGAGAGCTTCATCCACCCAGACACGGTGAGCCACTACTCCCTCCCTGTCCTGCCAACGCGCAACCGAATCTCGATGGCATCGAGGTCCCACGCCACGGACATTAGCGGCTACTGTGCTGTGACCTTGTCGGTTAAGGGTACAGAGTATAAAAACTTTAAACTCCTCGTCCTCCCCCAGCTCTGCGCTGCCGTCCTACTAGGGCTGGACTTCCAATCCCACCTCCAAAGTGTAACCCTAGCATACGGTGGACCCCTCCCCCCACTCACAGTCGACAACCAGCGAAGGTTAAACCGCCCACCGCGTAACACCTGCAGCCTATCCACCCTCAAGGTGCCGCCACCTTCCCTGTTCGCTAACCTCACCCCCGACTGCAAACCCGTCGCTACCAAGAGCAGGCGGTACAGCGCTGGGGACAGAGCTTTCATTAGCTCTGAGGTGCAGCGTCTCCTGAAGGAGGGCATCATCGAGGGGAGCAACAGCCCCTGACGTGCCCAGGTCGTGGTCGTTAAGACCGGCGATAAAAATCGCCTGGTCATCGACTACAGCCAGACCATAAACAGATACACCCAGCTGGACGCATACCCCCTTCCCCGCATATCTGACATGGTCAATCAGATTGCACAATACCGCGTATTCTCGACCATCGACCTTAAGTCGGCCTACCACCAACTCCCTATCCACCCCGAGGACCGCCAGTACACCGCCTTCGAGGCGAATGGGCGCCTATACCACTTCCTTAGGGTCCCCTTCGGTGTCACCAACGGGGTCTCGGTCTTCCAAAGGGAGATGGACCGGATGGTTGACCAGAACGGACTGCAGGCCACATTCCCCTACCTAGATAACGTCACCATCTGCGGCCGTGACCGGCAGGACCACGACGTGAATCTGGAGAAATTCCTCCGTACAGCCCAATGGCTGAACCTCACCTACAATAAGGAGAAATGTGTGTTTAACACCTCGCGCCTTGCCATCCTTGGCTGTGTAGTAGAGAACGGACTCATCGGCCCCGACCCCGAAAGAATGCGCCCCCTCATGGAGCTACCCCTCCCCCACTGCCCTAAGGCACTTAAGAGAACCCTGGGGCTCTTCGCCTACTATGCCCAATGGGTGCCCAATTATGCGGACAAAGCCAGACCCCTCATGAAGTCCACATCCTTCCCCCTTACGGAGGAAGCGTGCGCAGCCTTCTCCCTCATTAAGGGAGACATTGCCAAGGCCACTATGCACGCAGTGGATGAGTCCATCCCCTTCCAAGTCGAGAGCGATGCATCCGACTTCGCCCTAGCCGCCACCCTTAACCAGGAGGGGAGACCGGTGGCCTTCTTCTCAAGGACCCTACAGGGCCCTGAGATCCAACACTCGTTGGTCGAGAAGGAGGCCCAGGCGATTGTGGAGGCGGTACGACGCTGGAGGCACTACCTGGCAGGCAAACGATTTACCCTCCTTACCGACCAACGTTCGGTCGCTTTTATGTTTAATAACAAGCTGAGGGGCAAAATCAAGAATGACAAGATCTTGAGGTGGAGAATCGAGCTCTCCACCTACGATTATGATATCTTGTACCGGCCAGGTAAGCTGAACGAACCCCCCGATGCTCTGTCACGAATTACATGCGCCAGCGCGCAAAGTGATAGACTTCAGACCCTCCACAACGACCTCTGCCACCCCGGGGTCACCAGACTTTACCACTTCATTAAGGCCCGCAACCTGCCCTACTCCATCGAGGAGGTCAGGACCATAACCAGGAACTGCCAGACCTGCGCCGAGTGCAAACCGCACTTCTTTAGGCCGGACAGAGCAAGCCTGATCAAGGCCACCCGCCCCTTCGAGCGCCTGAGCATCGACTTTAAGGGGCCCCTCCCGTCCTCTGACCGTAATGTGTACTTCCTCAACATTGTTGATGAGTACTCCCGTTTCCCCTTTGCCTTCCCCTGCCCAGACATGACCAGTACCACGGTCATTAAATGCCTGAACGACCTCTTCGCCTTGTTCGGGTTCCCAAACTATATACATAGTGACCGGGGCTCCTCTTTCATGAGCGAGGAACTCCGTCAGTTCCTACTAGCGAGAGGTATTGCAGCAAGTAGGACCACCAGCTACAACCCCCAAGGGAACGGCCAGGTGGAAAGAGAGAACGCGACGGTATGGAAGGCCGTCCTCTTAGCCTTAAAGTCTAAGGGCCTCCCAACCTCCCGCTGGCAGGAAGTCCTCCCGACAGCGCTGCACTCCATCCGGTCACTACTTTGCACTGCCGTTAACGCCACCCCCCATGAACGAATGTTTGTTTTCCCCAGGAAGTCGACTACGGGAACCACTCTACCAACCTGGCTGACCTCTCCGGGGCCCGTCTTGCTGCGAAAGCACGTGAGGGCCCATAAAACAGACCCCCTGGTCGAAAGGGTGAACCTCCTGCACGCCAACCCCCAGTACGCCTACGTGGCTTACCCAGACGGGCGGGAGGACACTGTCTCCTTACGAGACCTCGCACCCTCGGGCACTCCGGAGACACCACCTTTACCCCCCCCACCACCCCCCCAATTCCAGCCCAGGTAGACGGCATGCCGGAACCCCACGAGCCTTCGCCGACCACGCAGACACCAGCACTAACACCGGATAATGCAGCACCGCCGCTGCGACGATCGGAGAGGCTTACGAGGCCTCCGGACAGACTGACATACCAGAACTGGTAGTACACTTCACCCCGCCGGACTCAAATCTAAACAAGGGGTGAATGTGGTAAACCACTTTTATCGTTACACTATAGTTATCACTGTTGTATTGTTATCACCGTTATCACTGTTGTATCACGATACGAGGTCGCCTCTTGTCGCGCTGTTATACCTGGGCTGACCACCTCCGACTCCGCCCATGGCTCCACCTACCTGCCCAGGTATAAAGGTAGTCGACTGGCTGGTATTCCTCCTTGTTGGACCCGATCACCCACGAGGGTGGGCTCTGTTATTTAGTCAATAAAAACCTTTAGTTACGTTCCTAACTCGTCGCTTTTTATTGGACGAATTGATAGGTATATCATATGTTTAATGTTTTAAAACTTTAACAAAGGAAATTAATGGTAAAGATATATCTCTGAGAGACACAGTATGCTCTTCAATCTATGCTTAAATCAAAGCTTAATAAACATGACATTGAAAAATTAGTAAAGAAATTGCTATTATAATGTTGTGAGATTTACACATAGCTCAATATGTTAAGTGAAGTTGAAAGTATGGTCGATTTCCTCATTCATTTTTAGCTGAATGAGTAAACTGACCTACTGGTGGGTTGTCCAATGCAGCACAATGTTCCTGTTTCAGTCTGAAACTGACATGAATTTATGAAGTCATAAGCTGGCAGTGGGGCTATCGAAACATGTTAGTGTCTCTCCAAGGCAGAGACGTTCCTCCTGCATTCATTGGATCTATCCATCATTCTCTCTGCAAAGGTGCGAGGGAAAACAAAAACACTGCAGAGCAAGGTTTGAATGCTTTTGTTACCTCCGTTAAAACCCACGGCTTGACAGCGGTAGATGCTGGAGAGGATGTTATCCCCCTGGCTGGGGAGTCTAGAACCAGTGGGTCACAGTCTCAGAATAAAGGGGTCGGCCATTTGGGACTGAGATGAGGAGAAATTTCTTCACTCAGAGGGTGGTGAATCTTTGGAATTCTCTACCCCAGAGGGCTGTGGAGGCTCAGTCATTGAGTATATTCAAGACAGAGATCGATAGATTTTTGGATATTAAGGGAATCAAGGGATATGGGGATAGTGCAGGAAAGTGGAGATGAGGTAGAAGATCAGCCATGATCTTATTGAATGGCGGAGCAGGCTCAAGGGGCCGAATGGCCGACTCCTGGTCCTATTTTTTATGTTCTTATGTTACCAATTTCAGATGGTTTTCTAGATGTAGCTGGATGAAAGAAAAACAGTGGATATAAGCACACAAAAAAAGCAGGTCATTACTTAGTAAAATTGGTATGATGGGGGCAGGGTAGTCCAACGCATTGCCCTGAATGCAATCGAGACAATGGCCTGGAAATTGCAGCCAACAGCGAAGCGAAAGCGTTCGCTGCTGGTCCCCTTAAGCACGCTTCGTACAAGGATCTTGCAAACCCTGTGTCAAGAACTTCGGGTTTTCCAACCTTGAATTCAAATCAGCGCAAGTTAGTGGGGATCCCCTAGTGCGAGCTGCCGCGACATCAACAGGCTGTCTCAGCAGCCCATCGAAAGGCAGAATTCTCACAGACAGCGAACAAGGAAGTGAGTAAGCTCTTAAAATGCTAGCTTTTTTTAAATAGTCAGAGAGAGCAAAAGAAAAATTCATGCTCTCACACGGGGAAAAGGCAAACCTGAAATAAAGATGTACAAATGTAAAAAAAAATTAAAATTTTTTTTTGAAAAGTTTCTTAAAAATTTTCAGTTATTAAAATGGACAAAATTTCACACTGCACAAAATTAAAATTAGTTTTCCATGCCCATATCCTTTGTTTAGCAGTCAATACGCTGGTAAAACCTCAGTTACACCTAATCCCTATGGGTCTAACTTTTAGTGGGGAATTTAACAGCGTAATCACCGCGGAAGAGCTAACGGTTCCGCCAGTTTCAATGAGCCAGAAATTCGGGTCCCCACGGGTGAGTACACGCTGGGTACTCACCCGTAGGCTCAACGAAAGTGCCGGTTTTGTGCATGCACTGCACATGCGCTGGAAACTGGAACTTCCGTTCCCTTAAAGGAAGGGGTTCACAGGTCGAACGCGTGCGCCGGAGTGGCAGCGCGTACGCCTGGAACTTCCGTTGTTTTTGCAGGTTTATCCGGGAGGGTAAGTCTCCAGGAGCTGCGCTTGTAAAAAGCAGTCGCAAGGCCTGCTTTTAACAAGGTAAGTGGTGAATTAAGTAAAATTAAAACATTTTTTCCACAGGTTTATTATTTTTAAATATTTAAAGAAAGGTAAGTTGATTTTTAGCCCCGTTAGAAACTGTAATTAATTTTTTCAAAAATTTAAATTATTGTTTAAAATAGTTATTTTATGTAATTTATAGTTATTTTAAAAATGTGATTTTTAAAAAATTTATTTGAAGTTTTGGTGATGTTTTGGGGCTGAATTGTATTCACAGATTTGACAGCTCTTCCTGTCAAGTCTATGAATACAGATTCCCTGCTACCATTGGCTCTCCATGGCCCACGTGATCCCAGGGGATGCTTCGAACTAACTGCTCCCCTGGGATACGCAAGCACTGCGCGCCGGCTGCTGGAGGAGGCCCAGGATCGGAATCCCACGCGGGTCCACAGCACAACGGCCGGCGCGCTAGGTAAGTGCAGGTCGGAGGCTTGCACCCGCGGGAAGCCCCCGACCCGAATTTCTGGGCCAATGAGTTACGAGATTGCACTGATTGCCGGCTCTGTAGTGGGCAGGGCTGGGCACAGCGCAGCCTGTTTCGGAGCTGTCATCGACAGACCGCAACTCTGGGATTTCTGCTCGCGCAAAATCCCGAAGTCGCAGTCGTATTCGAAGTGCTCCGAGAGTACGCCCTGTAAGATTTTGCAAAATTTCTACATTTCCGCAAAGGTTGTTATTAATAAACGGGACTCTGCGTGGACATTTTAAATCAAAAATGGTACCCAAGATGGCGTCCGTGCCTCGTGGCAGAAAGCCTGTGAGATTTTAAAACTGGACTCTGCGACGCAGACAGCTTGTGGATCGAATTTACATATATAATCAGAAACAGATTAAGAGAGCCATCGAGGCTGGACAGGCCCATCAAGGAACATTCATGACAAAACAAGTCAATTATCGGGCCGGTAGATGCGATTTACCGGCCATCTAAAAACAGTTAGTTTGGATTGCTACCATTATTTAAAATAGCCCACCAAGATTAAGACAAAGAACTAACCTGATTTGGTGCGCAGGTAAGGGTTTTCGAAAAGAGTATAATTGAAGGCCTCGGGTAACAACCGCGCTCTGCTCTCTCTGCTCTTTCTGCTCTGCTCGCTCGTCTCTCTCTGCTCTGCTCGGCTCTTCTGCCCCTCGCCCTCGTGGCCGTCGCACTTTCCCCGTCCTGCGCTTACCCCCTGGCCTTTGCCCGTGCCTTTTGCCACTCCATCTGGAAATCGCCCAGGCACTGCATCGGGCAGACACGGACAATTCAGACCAGGCGAGGCGGGACGCGACGAGGGGAGGAGGGAAGACCAACTGAGGAAGACCAACTGAGGAGACCAACTGAGGGTAGGTTTCGAATCATCGGGCCTTCAGCCTCAGCCAGCCTGCGACTATCTTTACGCAAACTCAAACTGTCGGCCGAAGAAGAGGAATCATCCCTGCAAGGTAAAGTACCCAAACAGAGACTTTAATTTTGGGGTACTCGAACCTGGACAACGCCCTTGCAGCACCTGGAGACCACGTGACGATGGCAGGCTCCAGAGAGCACCAAGAGCGAACCCCGAACCCCACCGCTATTTTGAGTCCAACAAACCCTTTTGAGTGGTGAGCATAAATTCTGGCCCCTCATAGATTAATCTAGTTAGGTATAGGGGGTGGGATAAGGATAAGGGGATTGTTAAGATAGTTGTTTTCCCTCAATGTGCCGTGTGTTCCCCATTCCCTGTATAAGTATATAGTTATTTGTATTTGCCTGTAATTTTATATACTGGTAATTTCTCTTAAGACTGTATTAACTTTACCTGTTAAATAAAATCCTGAGTTTTGCTTACATCCAAACCACCTGTCTACTCGAGCCTTTTCTGCATCGCTACCTGTTCCTAAGCCCGGTGTCGAGAATCTCAGGGGTGTGGGAGCGATTCGAACTGCTCACGGGCAGTCTGAGGCATAACTGACTGGGCTCACGCGCCACCCGCTACAGCCCACCGTCATGCCGACCGCAAATTCAGGGCCATTGTGGACATAAGAAAAGGGGGAAGAGAAATAGCCATTTATCACAGCTCCTTCCTCTAACAGTATGCAGCCTGTTTCATCAGGGACTATTTCCAATCCATCAGTGGTTGGTATACGATCTTCAACGCCCCTTGTGTGCTGCAGATTGGGTGTTGGCTCACCCCATTATCTGGCACTAAAGTTCGATGCCTGTTCAGTGCCACATATACAAAGCACTTGATTCCCTGCCCAGCAGGTGCCCATGGCATTCCGAGCCAGTGTGCACAATATAGAATCACAGAATGGTACAGCACAGGAGGAGGCTCGTTCGAAGAGCAATCCAGTCCGTCCCACTCCCCCGCTCTTTCCCCACATCCCTGCAGTTTTTTCTCCTTCAAATATTCATCCAATTCCCTTTTGAAGGCTACTATTGAATCTGTATCCACCGCCCTATCAGGCAGCGCATTCCAAATCGTGAAAATGTTTTTCCTCATGTCATCAATCACCTTAAATCTGTGCCCTCTGGTTATCGACCCTTCAGCCATTGGAAACAGTTTATTTTTATTTACTCTGTCTAGTCCCCTCATGACTTTAAACCCTTCCATCAAATCTCCTCTTAGCCTTCTCTGCTCGAAGGAGAATAACCCCAACTTCTCCAGTCTATCCACGTAACTTTAATCCCTCATCCCTGGAATCATTCTAGTAAATCAGTTTGTACCCTCTCCAAAGCCTTCATGCCCTTCCTAAAGTGTGGTGTCCAGAATTGGACACAATACTCCAGCTGGGACCGAACTAGTGTTTTATAGAGGTTTACCATAACTTCCTGGCTTTTGTACTCAGTGGCCATGAAACTCGGAGGTCTAGCTTTAGGCCGCTAAGGCCGCTTAAAAAAAATAAAAGGCGCCTACCTCGCTTCCGCCCACTTCCGGTGCGGAACGCGGTGGCCACCATTTTGGAGATGTCATCAGCGCTGCCGTTGCCTGCCCTCGCCTCTCACATGCAAATATGCAGATCATGACATCACTCGGCACACAACACCTGAATTGACACACGACTGTGATTTTGGACGCCGTTGCTCTGTATACCGCCCTCTCCAAACAACCCACGGAAGAATGTGCGTGTAGCGGAACAACAGAGATGCTGCCAGCACTTCTTAAAGGGACACGCACACATCTCTCAGGTAAGTTTCGATTTTCGCTTTTGGACTTATTTTTACATTTTATTGGAGTAGTGGCTTGGTGCAATACATTTAAAACTGCCTTTTCTTTAATTTCCTGCCTTTTCTCTCAGTTCTGTAGAAGGGTTTCGACACGAAACGTTGACTCTATTTCTCTCTACACGGATGTTGCCTGGCCTGCTGAGTTTTTCCAGCATTTTCTGTTGTTATTTCGGATTTCCAGCATCCGCAGTATTTTGCTATTGTATTAGTGTTTGGTTCACTGCCACCCCTCTTCTAAGAATGCCCACCTTGAAGAAGTTCTGCTCTTCTCTTCGACGGGATCTCTGTTTGGCTCTTCAACCTTGTTCATCTTCATTGCTTTCTGTTTCCCTTCTCGTGTTTGATTAGGGATTTGCCAAGACTCGGTTTCACAGCCACTTAATTTTCCTCAGCAACTGTCTCCGGTTCCGACTTATTCCACGTGGATTCTAATTAAACTTCCACCCTTCGTGTTTCGGGTCCACCCAGGATTTCAGATATCTCCAAGATGTTCATCGTTCCTCGAACTACTGCTCTCGCCGCATCTTGAGATCCATGCTCAACGCTATGCGGCGCCACATGAACACTCTCGACCTCTCTCTTCAGCAGCACCGATGCACTCTATCTCAAAGCTGTCAGGGTCCACAGTTCCATTTCATCCTTCGACTCATCCGACGCTTCAACAAAAAACTTTTTTTCTTCCTTTCCGATGTCAAGGATCGCAAGCTTCATCAACTCTTGAACACCAACGCCCCCTCCGGAACCTTCTTCCCCTTCACTTTCCTCTGACCCCCCCTTCTCCCAATCTCACCCCCTGCCGTGTTTTCACTATCCCCTCTGACATTCCCCTCTCTGACACCGAACGATCAGTCCTTAGCAAAGGCCTGAGCTTCATCCCCTTACGCCCCCACCTCAATGAATTTCGAGCTTGGCATGACGCTGAGCTCTTTTTCCGCCGCCTTTGTCCCCGTGCCCACTTCTTTGGCCAGGAGTCTTCCCCGCGCACGGCTGAACCTTTCTCCCTTGTTCAGAATTCCCGTTCTACCTGGACCCCTCCCTCTGGCCTCTTATCCTCTCTAGATCTTTTCATTGCTAACTGCCGCCGTGACATCGGCCGTCTCCATTTCTCTGCTCCCCTCACTCACTCCAACCTACCTCCCTCTGAACTTGCAGCACTCCATTCTCTCAGATCCAACCCCAACATTGTCAATAAACCTGCTGACAAGGGTGGTGCTGTTGTTGTTTGGCGAACCGACCTCTACCTAGCGGAAGCTGAACGCCAACACTCCGACACCTCCTCCTACCTCCACCTGGACCATGACCCCACTACTGAACATCAAACCACCATTTCCAAGACTGTCACTGACCTCATCTCCTCTGGCGATCTTCCCCCCGCGGCCACCAACCTCACAGTCCCCCAACCCCGCACAGCCCGCTTCTACCTCCTTCCCAAGATCCACAAACAGGATTGCCCTGGTAGACCCATCATTTCAGCTTGTTCTTGCCCCACGGAACTTATCTTTTCCTATCTCGATTCTATCTTTGCTACCCTTGTCCAGTCTCTTCCCACCTACATCCGTGACTCTTCTGATGCCCTCCGCCACTTTAACAGTTTCCAGTTTCCTGGCCCCAACCGCTTCCTTTTCACCATGGACGTACAATCCCTCTACACCTCCACCCCCCACCAGGATGGCCTGAGGGTGCTCCGCTTCTTCCTTGAACAGAGGCCCAACCAGTCCCCATCCACCACCACCCTCCTCCGCCTGGCTGAACTTGTTCTCACATTGAACAACTTCTCCTTTGACTCCACTCATTTCCTCCAAATTAAAGGTGTTGCTATGGGTACCTGCATGGGTCCTAGCTATACCTGCCTTTTCGTGGGATATGTGGAACACTCTTTGTTCCAGTTCTACTCGGGTCCCCTCCCACACCTCTTTTTCCAGTACATTGATGACTGTATCTGTGCCATTTCCTGCTCTCGCCTGAACTAGACAATTTCATTCAATTTGCCTCCATTTTCCACCCTTCCCTCACCTTCACATAGTCCATCGCCAACTCTTCCCTTCCCTTCCTCGACTTCTCCGTCTCCATCTCTGGGGCTAGGTTATTGACGAACATTCACCCCAAGCCCACTGACTCCCACAGCTACCTGGACTATACTTCCTCCCACCCCGCCTCCTGTAAGGACTCTATTCCATTCTCCCAGTTTCTCCACCTCCGCCGCATCTGCTCCGATGATGCCACCTTACACACCAGTGCTTCTGACATGTCTTCCTTTTTCCTCAACTGAGGATTCCCCTCTACCATGGTTGACATGGCCCTCGACTGGGCCCGTTCTATCTCCTGCACTTCAGCCCTCACCCTGCCCCTCCCTCCCGGAACCACGATAGGGTTCCCCTTGTCCTCAACTTTCACCCCACCAGCCTCCACATTCAACGGATCATCCTCCGCCATTTCCGCCACCTCCAGCGTGATCTCACCACCAAACGCATCTTCCCCTCACCTCCCCTTTCAGCATTCCGTAGGGACCGCTCCCTCCGCGACACCCTAGTCCACTCCTCTATCACCCCCAGCACCCCTTCTCCTTCACCCAGCACCTTCCCGTGCAAGCAAAGGAGATGTAACACCTGCCCATATACCTGCTCCCTTCCCACTGTCCAGGGCCCCAAACACCCCTTCCAGGTGAAACAGCGATTTACTTGTACTTCTTGTAATCTAGTATACTGTATTCGCTGCTCACGATGTGGTCTCCTCTACATTGGGGAGACCAAACGCAGATTGGGTGACCGTTTTGCGGAACACTTCCGTTCAGTCCGTAAGGATGACCCCGAGCTTCCGGTCACCTGTCATTTTAATTCACCACTCCATTCCCACTCGGACCTCACTGTCCTTGGCCTCTTGCATTGTTCCACAGAAGCTCACTGTAAACTCGAGGAACAGCGCCTCATCTTCCGATTAGGCGCTTTACAGCCTTCCGGACTCAATATCGAGTTCAACAATTTCAGATCATAACCTCGGCCCCCATTATATTTTTATATTTTTTATCCACACCTTTGGTTTGTGCCTTTTCCTTTTTCTCTCTCCCACATGGCAGCTGTCTCTCACTCTGCCAGCGCATTTCACACTTCATCTAGAGCCATTGTCTGTTTCTTTACCTGTCCTATTACCATCTCGTCTCGCCTTGAATATCTCTTAATGTCTCTCCTTTCAACCCCTCCCCCATTTCCCAGCCCCCAAACTACCTTTTGTTTCATTTCCTGCCTTTTCTTTCAGTTCTGTAGCAGGGTTTCGACCCGAAACGTTGACTCTATTTCTCTCTCCACAGATGTTGTCTGGCCTGCTGACTCTTTCCAGCATGTTGTTATTTCGGATTTCCAGCATCCACAGTATTTTGCTATCACATTGAAAGAGTTGTATAAGTGTGCAGGGAGTGCAGCTGAATGCTTGCAAGGCTTTGGCTCCGAGAACACCACTTGCTCCCAGTTCTGGGGGCTCCACTTGACATGGAGATGAAGCAGAGGCAGTAAAGGGGACAAGCTGCTCGCAGAGGGAGGAGGAGAAGGGAGGAAGCAGAAGAGGAGTAAGCAGAAGAGGAGGAAGCTGAATGAAGGAGGCAATCCAGGCAGCCCTATTCTCGCCGGGATATCCAGGATCGAATTATTCACCTGCGGTACCAGTGGTGCAGAGAACAACAAGACTCTTGAGCATCCAAATTTCACAAACCTGCCTTTAAACCACTTAGCTGCCATTTTGATAAGAGGATAGTAGATTCAGAACATCTGTGATCTTGTTACAAAAAAGTCCACTTTTTTACGAATCTTAAAATTCACCTTATTTCCTAACTCCTTTTACAGTAAGATTAACTCACGGTTTAAAAAATAAAGTAAGCCTCGTAAGTAAGGCTCCTTCTAGTCAATTTTGGGGCTGATAAGTAACACATCGTCCTCTGCTCACTGCAGTAATTCGAGATTTTTCCATACTCAAAGTGGCATTTCAATGTGACTGAAAATCCAATCAGATTCTTTCAGCAGCTACATTTCATAAGAACATAAGAAGTAGGAGCAGGAGTAGGCCATACGGCCCCTCGGGCCTGCTCCGCCATTCAATAGGATCATGGCTGATCCGAACCTAGACTCACGTCCACTTCCCCGCCCGCTCCCCATAACCCCTAATTCCCTTTTCTGCTAGGAAACTGTCTATCTCCGTTTTAAACTTATTTAATGTCGCAGCTTCCACAGCTCTCTGGGGTAGCAAATTCTACTACCCTCTGAGTGAAGAAGTTTCTCCTCATCTCAGTTTTGAAACGGCAGCCCCTTATTCGAAGATTATGCCCCCTAGTTCTAGTCTCACCCATCAGCAGAAACATCCTCCCCGCATCCACCCGATCAAGCCCCCTCACAATCTTATATGTTTCGATAAGATCGCCTCTCATTCTTCTGAATTCCAATGAGTAGAGTCCCAACCTACTCAACCTTTCCTCATACGTCAACCCCCTCATCTCCGGAATCAACCGAGTGAACCTTCTCTGAACCGCCTCGAGAGCAAGTATATCTTTTCTTAAATATGGAAACCAAAACTGTACGCAGTATTCCAGGTGTGGCCTCACCAATACCCTGTATAACTGAAGCAAGACTTCCCTGCTTTTATACTCCATCCCCCTTGCAATTAAAGCCAAGGTTACATTGGCCTTCCTGATCACCTGCTGTACCTGCATACTAACCTTCTGTGTTTCATGCACCAGGACCCCCAGATCCCTTTGTACTGTAGCACTTTGCAGTTTCTTTCCATTTAGATAATAACTTGCTCTTTGATTTTTTCTGCCAAAGTGCATAACCTCACATTTTCCAACATTATTTTCCATCTGCCAAATTTCTGCCCACTCACTTAGCCTGTCTATGTCCTTTTGCAGGTTATTTATGTTCTCCTCACTCACTGCTTTCCCTCCCATCTTTGTATCATCGGCAAACTTGGATACGTTGCACTTGGTCCCCTCCTCCAGATCGTTAATATAGATTGTAAAGAGTTGGGGTCCCAGCACTGACCCCTGCGGAACACCACTAGTTACTGATTGCCAACCCAAGAATTACCCATTTATCCCAACTCTCTGTTTTCTGTTAGATAGCCAACCTTCCACCCATGGCAGTATATTACCCCCAATCCCGTGATTTTTTATCTTGTGCAGTAATCTTTTGTGTGGCACCTTGTCAAATGCCTTTTGGAAGTCCAAATACATTACATCCACTGGTTCTCCTTTATCCACCCTGTTTGTTACGTCCTCAAAGAATTCGAGCAAATTTGTCAAACATGACTTCCCCTTCATAAAACCATGCTGACTCTGTCCTATTAAATTATGCTTATCCAAATGTCCTGTTACTGCTTCCTTAATAATGGACTCCAACATTTTACCAACCACAGATCTTAGGCTAACAGGTCTATAGTTTCCAGCCTTTTGTCTACCTCCCATTTTAAATAAGGGCATTACATTAGCAGTTTTCCAATCTGCTGGGACCTTTCCTGAATCCAGGGAGTTTTGGAAAATTACCACCAATGCATCCGCAATCTCTACCACTACTTCTCTCAAGACCCTAGGATGTTAGCCATCAGGTCCAGGGGATTTATCCGCCTTAAGTCCCATTATCTTACCGAGCACCATCTCCTTAGTGATTTTAATTGTGTTTAGCTCCTCCCCCCCCCCTATAGCCCCCTGTTTGTCCAGTGTTGGGTTATTTTTAGTGTCCTCTACTGTAGAGACTGATACAAAATAATTGTTCAGCGTATTTGCCATCTCCATGTTCCCCACTACTAATTTCCCGGTCTCATCCTCTAAGGGACCAACATTCACTTTAGCCACCCTTTTTCTTTATATATAACTGTAGAAACTCTTGCTATCTGTTTTTATATTTATTGCTAGTTTACTTTCATAATCTATCTTCCCTTTCTTAATTAATCTTTTAGTTATTCTTTGCTGGCTTTTAAATGCTTCCCAATCTTCTATCCTCCCACTAGATTTGGCTACTTTATATGCTCTTGTTTTCAGTTGGATACTATCCTTTATTACTTTACTTAGCCACGGGTGGCTGTCTTTTCTTTTACACCCCTTTTTCCTCAGTGGAATATATTTTTCTTGAAAGTTGTGAAATATCTCCTTGCATGTACACCACTGCTCCTGTACCGTCTTACACCTTAATCTATTTTCCCAGTCCACTTTAGTCAACTCTGCTCTTATACCTTCATTGTCTCCTTTATTTAAGCTTAGTACGCTGGTTTGAGATCCAACTCTCTCACCCTCCAACTGAATTTGGAATTCAACCATGTTATGTTCACTCATACCAAGGGGATCCTTTACTAGGACATTTTTTATTAATCCTGTCTCATTACACAGGACTAAGATTGCCTGCCCCCTGGTTGGTTCAGTAACATACTGCTCAAGGAACCCGTCCCTAATGCATTCTATGAACTCTTCCTCGAGGCTGCGCTGCCCAATTTGATTTGTCCAGTCAATATGAAAGTTAAAATCTCCCATGATTATAGCTGTTCCCTTATTACAAGCCCCAATTATTTCCTGATTTATACTCCGACCAATAGAGTTGCAACTGTTAGGAGGCCTATAGACTATGCCCACTAGTGACTTTTTCCCCTTATTATTCCTTATCTCCACCCAAACTGTTTCACTATCCTGATCCTTTGACCCAATATAATTTCTCACTATTGCAGTGATTCCATCCTTCATTAACATAGCCACCCCACCTCCCTTTCCTTCCTGTCTGTCCTTCCTAATAGTCAAATACCCCTGGATGTTTAGTTCCCAGTCATGGTCACCTCGCAGCCATGTTTCTGTAATGGCCACCAGATCATACCCATGTGTAGTTATTTGTACCGTCAACTCGTCTATTTTGTTACGAATGCTGCGTGCATTCAGATAAAGAACTTTTAAATATGTTTTGTGACAATTTATTCCTGCTTTTACCCCCTTTACTACTTTCCCTTTATCTTTATATATTCTCTCCCTTCCTGACACGCTCTGGTTTTTAATTTCCCCACTGCTACTTTGCTCTATTGCCTTCTCTGCTGACATTTTTATTTTTCGCTCTCTTGAAACCTCCCCCCACTAATTAGTTTAAAGCCCTCTCTGCAGCCCTAGTTATTCGATTTGCCAGGATTCTAGTCCCAGCACTGGCCAAGTGAAGTCCTTTCCAACGGAACAGCTCTCTTCTGTCCCAGTACTGGTGCCAGTGTCCCAAGAAGCCAAACCCATTTCTCCCACACCAGTCTTTGAGCCACGCATTTAACTCTCTATTTTATTTACCCTAGCCAAATTTGCTCGTGGCTCAGGTAGTAATCCAGAGATTATTACCCTTGTGGTTCTGCTTTTTAATTTGGCCCCTAGCTGCTCATACTCCCTCAGCGGAACCTCTTTCCTTGTCCTATCTATGTCGTTGGTATCAACATGGACCATGACAACTGGATCCTCCCCCTCCCACTCCAAGTTTCTCTCCAGCCCAGAGGAGATGTCCTTAACCCTGGCACTGGGCAGGCAACACAACCTTCGGGACTCTCACTCTCGGCTGCAAAGAAACCTATCTATCCCCCTTATGATACTATCCCCTACCACTACAACATTTCTTTTTACTCCCCCCACTTGAATGGCCCCCTGTTCCACGGTGCTGTGGCCAGGTTGCTCATCCTCCCTGCAGTCCCTGCTCCTGTCCTCACAGGGAGTAAGAGCCTCGAACCTGTTGGACAAGAGCAAGGGCTGTGGCTCCTCCAACACTACCTCCTGGATCCCCGTACCTGCCTCACTTCTAGTCACTCCCTCCTGTCCCTGACCACGGACTACATCTGAATTAGTTAATCTAATTGGTGTGACTACTTCCTGGAACACAGAGTCCAGGTAACTCTCCCCCTCCCTGATGTGTCTCAGTGTTTGAAGCTCGGACTCCAGCTCATCAACACGGAGCCGGAATTCCTCGAGCAGCCAACACTTACTGCAAATGTGATCACCATGAGCATCAATGGTGCCCACCAGCTCCCACATATTGCAGCAGCAACACATCACCTGATCTCCCATTCTATGTGATTAATTAAATTTATCAATATTATTTTTAAATACCCTCTGCCCCGATTCTAGATGATGACTATCACACCTTAGGAACTATAACCCACAGAGTTTAAGTTTAAAAAGAGAGAAATACTCACCAACCAATCACTTACCTGCTTTCTGGTGACTTCACACATCGATTTCTTTTTACTTCTCTCCTTCCCTCTGAGTTCCGAGTTCGGAGATTGGTAAACCTACCTGGTCTCTGGAGCCTTTTATAGCCCTGCTGCTGCCGCTGAATTTCCGCCGACGCTCTGAGGCCTTACCTGGGCTCTGGAGCCTTTTATAGCCCCGCTGCTGCCGCTGAATTCCCGCCGACGCTCTGAGGCCTTACCTGGTCTCTGGAGCCTTTTATAGCCCCGCTGCTGCCGCTGAATTCCTGCCGATGCTCTCTTCAAGCCCAGTCTGACCATCTGTGTAAATGTGATGGCTTTAGAAAGAACTAAAACTGATATTCTGGAACAATATGAGCTTTATCGGTGAGAGAAAAGCCATGTTCATTCTCACACTCGAGATGAATTCTAACGGCCAAGGGAATGGCATGATTTGTGGAACTGGTCCACGTCTCAGCTACAGCTGGCGTCGCTAGTGTGATAGATAAACCGCTGCCTTTTTTTTCCAACACGTGTTTTGTAAGGTGGAACAGACTGCACTTGCCGAGCATCAAGATGATCCTCACGCCTCCAGACGGGTCATAGAATCGTAGAATGACACAGCGCAGAAGGAGACCATTCGGCCCATCGTGCCGGTGCCAGCTTTTCGGTAGAGCTATGCAATTAGTCCCACTCCCCTGCTCTTTCCCCATAGCATTGTCATTTTATTCCCTTCGCGTATTTATCCAAGTCCCCTTTTGAAAGTTACCACTGAATCTGCTTCCACCGCCCTTTCAGGCAGCGCGTTCCACATCGCAACAGCTTGCTGTGTAAAAAATTGTTTCCTCATGTCGCCTCTGGTTCTTTTGCCAATCACCTTAATCTGTGTCCTCTGGTTACCGACCCTTCTGCCACTGGAAACAGTTTCTCCTTATTTACACTATCCGAACCCCTCATGATTTTGATATTGAGTTTGATCTTTGGGCAGCTGACCTGGAGCGCGGTGGCCTGCCTGCCCATCCCAGCTGCTGGGCTGCGAGCGGAATACGAGCGCCTAGGGGCAGCATTATCGGGTGGCAGGAGATGGTACGTCCATGGGGTGGCACTCAATGATGGGAGTAGGGTGGGGTGGGGGGGGGCGGTCCCGGAGCAGCAGTGACTCAGGTGTGGTTTCGTGGAGCTCAGAGGAGCACTCCTGCTCCTCGGTGCCCTAGAAAAAGGCAGCAAAACTTACTTGTGGGCTCCTGTTCACCTGGATAACTAGCTCTGCCCAGTACTGCCCTAAAAAGGCAAATGAGGTCCTATGTACATCATTAATTGAGCAGATTGGGCCTATACTCCCTGGAGTTTAGAAGAATGATGAGGTGATCTCATTGAAACATGTAAGAGTCTGAGGGGGATTGGCAGGGTAGATGCCGAGTGGTTGTTTCCCCTGGCTGGAGAGTCTAGAACTAGGGGACATAGTCTCAGGATAAGGGGTCGGTCATTTAAGACTGAGATGAGGAGGAGTTTCTTCACTCAGAGGGTTGTGAATCTTTGGAATTCTCTACCCCAGAGGGCTGTGGAGGCTGAGTCGTTGAGTATATTCAAGGCTGAGGTAGATGTTTGGACTCTAGGGGAATCAAGGGATATCGGTATCGGGCAGCAAAGTGGAGTTGAGTTTGAAGATCAGCCATGATTTTATTGAATGGCAGAGCAGGCTCGAGGGGCCGTGTGGCCGACTACTGTTCCTAATTCTTACATTCATAGAATCATAGAATCATAGAAAGTTACAGCACGGAAGGAGGCCATTTCAGCCCATCGTGTCCACGCCGGCCAACAAAGAGCTATCCAGCCTAATCCCACTTCCCAGCTCTTGGTCTGTAGCCCTGCAGGTTAGAGCATCCCAAGTGCACATCCAAGTACTTTTTAAATGTGGTTAGGGTTTCTGCCTCTACCACCCTTTCAGGCAGTGAGTTCCAGACCCCCACAACCCTCTGGGTGAAGAAATTTCCCCTCAAATCTCCTCTAAGCCTTCCTCTAAATCTGTGCCCCCTGGTTTTTGACCCCTCTGCTAAGGGAAATAGGTCCTTTCTATCCATTTTATCTAGGCCCCTCATAATTTTATACACCTCAATAAGGTTTCCCCTCAGCCTCCTCTGTTCCAAGGAAAACAGACCCAGCCTATCCAGTCTTTCCTCAGAGCTAAGATTCTCTACTCCTGGCAACATCCTTGTAAATCTCCTCTGTACCCTCTCTAGTGCAATCACATCTTTCCTGTAATGTGGTGACCAGAACTGTACGCAGTACTCTAGCTGTGGCCTAACTAGTGTTTTATACAGTTGAAGCATAATCCCCCTGCTCTTGTATTCTATGCCATGGCTAATAAAGGCAAACATTCCGTATGCCTTCTTAACCACCTTATCTACCTGGCCTGCTACCTTCAGGGATCTGTGGACATGCACTCCAAGGTCCCTTTGTTCCTTTACATTACTCAGTGTCCTACCATTTAATGTGTATTCCCTTTCCTTCTTAGCCCTCCCCAAATGCATTGCCTCACACTTCTCCGGATTGAATTCCATTTGCCACTGTTCTGCCCACCTGACCAATTTATTGATATCTTCCTGCAGTCTACAGCTTCCTTCTTCAGTATCAACCACACAGCCGATTTCAGTATCATCTGCAAACTTCTTAATCATACCCTCTATACTCAAGTCTAGATCATTGACATATACCACAAAAAGCAAGGGACCTAGTACTGAGCCCTGCGGAACCCCACTGGAAACAGCCTTCCAGTCACAAAAACACTCATCAACCATTACCCTCTGCTTCCTGTCTCCGAGCCAGTTTTGAATCCAACTTGACACTTTGCCCTTGATCCCATGGGCTTTTAACTTCATGACCAGTCTGCCATGTGGAACCTTATCAAAAGCCTTGCTAAAGTCCATATACACTACATCAAATGCACTACCCTCATCTACCCTCCTTGTTACCTCCTCAAAAAATTCAATCATGTTTGTCAGATACGACGTTCCCTTAACAAATCTGTGCTGACTATCCTTGATTAATCCGTGTCTTTCTAAATGAAGATTTATCCTGTCCCTCAGAATTCTTTCCAATAATCTTCCCACCACCGAGGTTAGGCTGACTGGCCTGTAATTACTCGGTCTATCCTTTTCTCCCTTTTTAAACACAGGTACCACATTAGCAGTCCTCCATTCCTTCAGCACCACACCTGAAGCCAGAGAGGATTGAAAAATGATGGTCAGGGCCTCTGCTATTTCCTCTTTTGCTTTGCTTAACAGCCTGGGATACATTTCATCTGGGCCTGGGGATTTATCCACTTTTAAAGCTGCTAAACTCCTTAATACTTCCTCTGTCACTATGTTTATTTCATCTAATATTTCACACTCCTCCCCGCTGATAACAATGTCTGCTTCGCCCCTCTCCTTTGTGAAAATAGACGCGAAGCATTCATTAAGAACCCTACCAATGTCTCCTGCCTCCACTCACAGATTACCCTCATGAGCTCTAATAGGCCCTACCCTTTCTTTATTTACCCTCTTACTCTTAATATATTTATAAAACATCTCTGGATTTTCCTTGATTTTATTTGCCAAGAATTTGTCATGCTCTCTCTTTGCTTTCCTAATATCCTTTTTAATTGCACCCCTGCACTTTCTGTACTCCTCTAAAGATTCTGGAGTATTTAGCCTGCGGTATCTTATATAGGATATTATAGGATCCTGATTTTCTTCTTAAAATGGCCTACTGCCTGACTCAGGTGGGTGCTACAGCTGCCCAGTGGTAAGTCTGGGAGAAGATTGTGATGAATGGGAACGGGATGGTAAGTCACTCCCCACCATTTTCAGGGGGCTGCTGCCAAAAAGCCCTCAGGTGGGAGGCCTCAAAATCTCCCCCTATGGACCTCGGGGGAAAAATTCAGTTATTTGCGCCTCCCATTAGCGCCTTAAGAGGGCGCTAATGGGGCGCAAAGCAACTAGCGCCCAGGCGCGGCGATGTTTGCGCCGCTCGCAAAATTAACTAGACATTTTGCGGCGGCGCTAAACACTACCGCCACGATCTCCTGCGCCCCGGTAGCGCCCTGGACCGGATATTGAGTGGCGCCCCCTGCCTTACTGCCTGCCACTGGCAACGGTTGAGGGGAGCGTTTTGCAGTCAGAAAGGGACTGGGGGAGCGCTATTTAAAGGTGACCGCTTCCTGCCTTTTTTGTTGGTGACATTTTTGCATTCTGAAAGAGAGAGAGAGAGAGAGAGACTTCTGGAGAGATTCAACGCTGTGTGAAGGAGTTTTGAGTACTGAGCAGCACTTTGCAGGTTCATTTTTATTTGCCCTTTCGTGCTTCATCAGCGCTCTGAGATAGCGCCTCGCTCCTCGGCCATTGCGCCATAAGACAGGTGTGAAGCACCTGATTTAGCACTCCAATCACCTCCAGGGGCAATAAAAGCCAAGCTTGCCGTTGGAGGCGATAATTAGCGCCAGGTGCTAAACTTTGCGCATGGCTGATAATGGTGCCCCAAATGGGGCGATACTGAATTTTTCCCCCCTCCAGTGTAGGGGTATATCTGGAGTTTACCAGCAGGGAGCATGTTTGTTCAGTCAGGATCCACTCTAGCAGTTCAAGCAGTTGTTTTCAGTGTTATTTGCAGATGAGTGGCATGAATCCCAGCCTCCCCCACCCCAGGGCAAGTCTACCCCGCCAGATCCCATTCACGAACCTGGCTGACTGGTCAATCATCAATGTCCTGGAATACTGTGGGCCTGCTCAGGTATCGGATCACTTAGCCTGCCACTGTGGGTTGTCTCTGTTACAACCTACCATCACAGGACCTGTTGCCTATGAGCCAATTTAGTCCCAAAGAATCCAAGTCCAACGCGGCATAACAGACTTACTTGGTACCTACTGCTTGATCCAGGTCCGCATCTGAGGGGAGTTTCCACAATGCATCTCAATCCTAGGCCTGGATGCCTCTCCAAGGTTCTGAGCAATAGTTTAGTTAGGCCTTCCTTGAAGGAGGATCAAACATGAGAAATGATCAGACTGGTCAATCCCGGAAAAATACTGAAAATCCCCGATGGTGGTTTACGTGTTTAACATTTATCGTTAATGAACATAGATGCAACAATAAAGAGCTTTTATCTAAACACTTGTGGTTCCAATAGCTCGGCTCAAAATACTATGAAGCATGCCTGTCAGCTCAAAAAATAGAACTATTTTTAGTCATCCCAAATTAAATTCAGGGAATTGACTTTAGCTCCCATGGCACAATACTAGATCTGACAGAGATATGATTTGGCTTATTTGTGGAAATAAATGGGCAATTGGGCTGAGTTATCCTCTTTTACCCTTTTATGCAAGCATTTTTATGCCAATTATCCACTAAAAGGCAATTTAGTTTCCATTTGTGGGGGAGTCCAACACTAGGGGTCATAAATATAAGATAGTCACTAATAAATCCAATAGGGAATTCAGGAGAAACTTCTTTACCCAAAGAGTGGTTCGAATGTGGAACTCGCTACAACACGGAGTGGTTCAGGTGAACAGCACAGATGCATTTAAGGGGAAGCTGGATAACCACGTGAGGGAGAAAGGAATAGAAGGATACGCTGATAGGGTGAGATGAAGAAGGGTGGGAGGAGGCTCTTGCGGAGAATAAACACCGGCATGGGCCAGTTGGGCTGAATGGTCTGTTTCTGTGCTGTAGACTCGATGTAACTCAATGCAAAACAAACAGAGAGCGTGTTTACCCAATGCAGTCAAACCTCACACTGGCAGGGTGGATACATAGCCAGACCTATTGCAAGGGGGTTGGAGTACAAGAGTAAGGAAGCCTTGCTACAATTGTACAGGGCTGTGGTGAGACCACACCGAGAGTACTGGGCACAGTTTTGGTCTCCTTATCTGAGAAAAAAAGAAAAGGAAGACTTGCATTTCTATAGCAACTATCACAACCACCAGACGTCCCAAAGCACTTTACAGCCAATGAAGTACTTTTTGAAGTGTAGTCACTGTTGTAATGTAGGAAACACAGCAGCCAATTTGCGTACAGCAAGCTCCCACAAACGGCAATGTAATAATGACCAGATAATCTTTTTTTTTGTTATGTTGATTGAGGGATAAATATTGACCAAGACACCGGGGATAACTCACAACCCACAACTGTGTGGAGTTTGCACATTCTCCCCGTGTTTGCGTGGGTTTTCTCCGGGTGCTCCGGTTTCCTCCCACAGTCCAAAGATGTGTGGGTTAGGTTGATTGGCCATGATAAAAATTGGCCCTTAGTGTTAGGGGGGATTAAATACGTGGGGTTACGGGGATAGGGCTTGGGTGGGATGGCTGTCGGTGTAGGGACCGGGTGCTAGGGTTTGGATGATCAGCCATGATCTCGTTGAATGGCGGAGCAGGCTCGAAGGGCCAAATGGCCTACTCCTGCTCCTATCTTCTATGTTTCTATGTTTCTTATGACTCGGAGGCGAGGGTGCTACCAACTGAGCCATTGGCTGACACACAAGCTCATAAGAACGTAAGATTTAGGAGACCATACAGCCCCTCTACATACTATATTTGCCTTACAGGCAGTGCAACAAAGGTTCACTTGATTGACTCCTGGGATGAGCGGGTTGTCCTATGAGGATAGTTTGAGTAGATTGGGCCTTTACTCTCTGGAGTTTAGAAGAATGAGAGGTGATCTCATTTAAATACATACGATTCTGAGGGGGATTGACAGCGTAGATGCTGAGAGACTGTTCCTCCTGGCTGGAGAGTCTAGAACTAGGGACATAGTCTCAAGATAAGGGGTCATCCTATTTAAGACTGAGATGAGGAGGAATTTCTTCACTGAGGGTTGTGAATCTTTGGAATTCTCTATCCAAAGTATCTGTGGATGCTGAATCGTTGAGTATATTCAAGGCTGAGATAGATTTTTGGACTCTAGGGGAATGAAGGGATATGGATACTGGGTGGGAAAATGGAGTTGACGTTGAAGATCATCCATGATTTTATTGATTGGCGGAGCAGGCTCGAGGGGCCATATGGTCTACTCCTGCTCCTAATTCTTATGTTCTTATGATCTTATGATCTTATGATCTTTACTTAGGCACTGCAAATGGTAACCTGAATGCTAAGTCCTTAGGACTTATTGTATACACTCGAATCATACTTGCTATTTTAACTCAAAAAAGGCAACACACACATGGGAGAATGCCCTTGGGTGTTTGCTTTCAAATCACGTGTAATGGCAAACTAAAACACTCCCAGTGTGGTGTAGTGCACACCTAGAACCCAGCTTGACGATGCTCCTCAAACTGAATTGCCTGGCACAAAGGAAATAAGCAAATCTCATATTTATCTACTTTTCAGATTAGTACCAGCCATGATAGTCATTCCTCCTTTTGAGGGAGGCAGTGGCTTTACCACAATCCTTGCTCCCTTGATCTCTCAGTTACACCACATTGTGCATCCAAGTCTGCTTCAATCTTCTAATTTCACAGATGAGTTGGGTTCAATTAAGCCTAGTCTTTCTCTTAGCAACAGGCTAACCTCAGGACAGGTACTTAGATCTATAATTTTCGCTCTACTTAAAACATCTGGATTTACAGACCATCAAGATGCAAATGGAATATTTTTCTCTTAAAAGCAAAATTATACTAAAACAGCCTGAAAGCCTTTGAAGAGAGTACGTTTGCTTATTTTCCTTATATCAAAGAACCCAGATGAGTGCTTGTTCCCAAGACAACCTTAAGGTAATATTGTTCCACCTGTCATAACTCTGGGTTCAACCTTTTTGTTCTGAAACCTAAAAGTCCCTTTCAGCACATTTACTACCATTTTTATAGGGCAATAGCATGGAGCATGGCACATCTCTCTTGGCACCAGTTTAACATATTCATACTCCATGGTTTTGTACATTGCCCAGCATGATTATGGCTCATAGTTGGTATCGGTGAACATGTCAGTGGTAGTAGCGGCTATTTGCCTTCTTCAAATTGCTCCTAAATGCTTTTGATTTGCTGCCATCTATGTGTCTAACCATTGCATGTAGCTGGGATGGGCACTATAGAGGTTATGATACCATGCTACCAATACAGAGGTTAGGAGCACAGGGACAGGAGTAGACCATTCAGCTCCTCGAGCCTGTTCTGCCATTCATGCTGATCTGGGTCAAGTCCAGTTACCTGCCTTCGATCCATTTCCCTTGATACCCTATGTAGTGTATGTACCTTTAAGGGGAGAACTACTTTTTACAGCTCCTGTATACTGTAGTACCGGCAGTGACCACACCTGTATATAAACCCTGAGTAGGGATCTGTACAGTTAGTTTTAGAGTAACCCTCATCCGGTAAACACCTGTTGATTGTTCCCTGCAGTCTCTTGTCTAGTTATTGAAGGACACACAACATCAAGATACACGGATCTAACATTGGCGCCGAGAAGATTCAAACCTACCTGCAACTCTGCATCACCTCCCAGGGATTCGCTCCTGGAGAAAAGTGAAAGAAGAAGGCCGAGTCTAGAAGCACGGGCGTCGACCATCCAGCGGAGACTTGAGCATCGCAGGGGAGGCTGTTGAGAGCTGGGCTTGGTTCTCCAGTCACGGTGGTCCAGCGAAACGGGCTGGCAACAGGTACGGCGCAGACCCTTCCCGGACAGCGGCGGCTAGAGCCGACCGATGGCACAGAAAAAGGCCGAGCAGCGTCGACGGGAGAAGAGAGAGGGTAGAGCGCACAGGGCGCAGCCAGTGTTCAGGACCGAGCGGCGTCGACGGGAGAAGAGAGAGGGTAGAGCGCACAGGGCGCAGCCGGTGTTCAGGACTGAGCGGCGTCAATGAGAGAGAGCAGAGCGTAGCCGGTGTTCAAGGGCCGAGCAGCGTCAATGAGAGAGAGAGGCACGCAGGAAAACGCACAGAGCGCAGCCGGTGTTCAAGGGCAGAGCAGCGTCAGCGGGGAAGAAAGGAAAGCGTGGGAGATGCCATTTTGAGCCACAGCGGAGAAGAAGGGAGAGCGTGGGAAAACGCCATTTTGAGCCACAGCGGAGAAGAAGGGAGAGCGTGGGAAAATGCAATTTTAAGCCAGTCTAACCACACCCAGGGATGCCGAAGAGTGGCAGTGTCACAGCGTTCGACAATGAAGTCGAAGATTGGACGACATATGTCGAATGCATAGAAGTGTACTGCAAGGCGAATGAAGTGCCAGATGAGAGGAAAGCGCTGGTATTGTTGAATTCAATGGGTGCAAAAACATATGGCTTACTGCGAAACCTAGTAACCCCAGAGAAGCCAGTGGAAAAGGATTTTGATAACATAGTGTCAATCCTACAGGACCACTTTAACCCCACACCGCTGCTGATAGCAGAAAGATTTAAGTTTCACAAAAGGAACCAGCATAAAGATGAAAGTAATGCTGAGTATTTAACGGAACTGCGCAAGCTATCGAAAAACTGCCAGTTTGGAACAGGACTAGCAGATACTTTAAGGGACAAGTTTGTGTGTGGGCTTCAAAGTGAAAGAAGCCGTTTCTGGGTTCCATCAGAAAAGGACCTTAAGCTGGACAAAGCTTTCAGCATGGCAGTATCACATGAAGCAGCCGCACGGGGCGCTGCAGAGATACAACGGAGACCGCAAGAATATGGCACAAATGAAATGTCATACAGAACAGTGAAGTGCTATCGCTGCGGCAGAACAACACACGACCATAATGATTGCTGGTTCAAGGACAAAGTGTGCAGACAGTGTGGAAAAGTAGGACACATAGCAAGAGTCTGCAGGTCGGGAAAGAAAACCAGCAGCAAGAAATCTCCACAGGAGAAGTACAAGAAGGTACATAAGGTGACGGAGAGTAGTTCAGATGAATAGAAAAGTGATACAGACTCCGGAAGCAAGGAGCTGGGTTGTCTGAAACTACATAAGGTGATCAAAACGGAGGATCACCAAACTATCTGGGTCACGCTCAAGATAGCCGGAGTCCAAGTGAAAATGGAATTGGACACAGGATCAGCCCTAACAGTCATAAACCGAAGGGACTACATGCGGCTATTCTCACATATACCCTTGAGAGATACAGAGATTGTCTTGAAGACGTACATGCAGCAAAAAGTCTACCCCAAAGGAAAAATAAGGGTGAACGTTATATATGACGGCAAGGAAACACCAAAAATTGACCTACATGTATTGCCAGATGGAGGACCACCACTACTAGGACGTGAATGGATCCGGAAGATACAGCTAGATTGGCATTCCATACAAGCACTGACTGTAGATGCCAAAAAGGATGACGACGTCACACCTGGACGACTGTCAAAAATGCTAACTGATGCACAAGAAGTGTTCCAGGAGGGACTCGGAACACTAAAAGGCATAACAGCAACGATCAAAATAGAGGAAAATGCAAGCCCAAAGTTTTTTAAGGCCAGACCGGTGCCTTATGCGATCCGCCCAGCCGTCGAAGCAGAGCTGGAAGGTTTGGAACGTTCAGGAGTACTGTCCAAAGTGGACTGGAGCGAGTGGGCTACACCCATCATTCCTGTAATGAAGAGGTCGTTGAGTAATACGCCTGGGGAACCAAAGAAGGTTCGCATCTGTGGGGACTTTAAGGTGACAGTGAACCCAGTCCTTCACACGGTACAATATCCACTTCCGCGGATTGAAGATATTTTCGCCTCGCTATCTGGAGGGAAACGCTTCACTAAGATTGATCTGGCCCAGGCGTACCTGCAAATGGAGGTAGAAGAAGCCTCGAAACAGTACCTCACGATCAACACTCATAAAGGTCTCTACCAATACAACCGGCTGGTGTTTGGGGTAGCATCAGCTCCGACTATTTGGCAAAGGGCAATGGATCAAGTCCTGCAAGGGATTCCAGGGACCCAGTGTTATTTGGATGACATCCTGGTCACGGGCAAAAATGACAGTGATCATCTTGCCAACCTGGAGCAGGTGCTCACTAGATTGAAGGAATATGGGCTCTGAGCTAATCGCCACAAATGCGAGTTTTTCCAGAAGCAGATCTCGTATTGTGGCCACGTTATTGATGAAGAGGGGTTACATAAGTCCCCTGAGAAGATTGAGGCAGTAGTCAAGGCTCCAGCACCGGAAAATGTGTCACAACTGAGGTCGTTCCTCGGGCTGGTAAACTACTACCATAAGTTCTTGCCGAATTTGTCCACAGTACCACACCCACTGAACACCCTACTGCAAACGGGGGTGCCATGGAAGTGGAATGAGGAATGTAATCGAGCTTTCCAGAAGTGCAAAGAATTGATCTCATCAAAAGAGGTGTTGGCTCATTTCAACCCAGCACTACCAATTCGCTTGGCGTGTGATGCATCACCCTATGACATTGGAGCGGTGCTGTCGCACAAATTTCCTGACGGCTCGGAGAGGCCGGTAGCCTTTGCGTCTCGGTCACTAACCTCAGCCGAGCGTAAGTACGCCCAGATTGACAGGGAGGCACTCAGCCTGGTGTGGGGAGTGAAAAAGTTCAACCACTATCTGCACGGGCAGAAGTTCACCTTGCTGACTGACCACCAACCACTTGTCTCCATCTTTAATCCAAAAAAGGGCATTCCGGTGATGACTGCGCAACAGCTACAAAGATGGTCCCTTTTTCTAGGGGCGAACCAATATGAAATCGAGTATAAGGGCACGAAACAGCATGGAAACGCTGATGGGCTATCACACCTGCCACTGCCTACTGCGGAGGAAGCACCAGCAGTGGACCCTGTCGAAATATTTTATTCGACTATAATTGAACGCTTGCCAGTAACTAATGCTGATATAGAGAAGGAGACCCGAAATGACCCGACACTGTCTCGGGTATATGACTTGACGGTGAAGGGATGGCCAACACATGGCGACTCACTGTTGCCAGCATTCTCATCCAGAAGAGAACAGCTGTCAGTATGCCAGGGTCATTGATGTGTGGATCCCGAGTGGTAATTACACCCAAGTTAAGGGAGAGAGTGCTCAATGAGCTTCACGAAGGCCATCTGGGAGGGGTGAAAATGAAAAGCCTTGCTAGGGCTTATGTGTGGTGGCCAGGGATCGATCTGCAAATCGAGGACCTGACCAATAGCTGCTCAGGATGCCAGAAGGTCCAAAATGCACCACCACATGCCCCTCTACACCCATGGGAGTGGCCCTCATCTCCATGGCAACGGGGGCATATTGATTTTGCTGGTCCATTCATGGACTCAATGTTTTTAATAGCCGTGGATTCACACTCGAAATGGCCTGAGGTGATCAAAATGTCGTCCACCACCACGGAGAAAACTATTGCAGTCCTACGGACCATATTTGCCAGGAACGGCTTGCCAGAGCAGATTTGCTCTGATAACGGACCACAGTTTGTGTCCGAAGAGTTTCGAAGATTCATGAAAATAAATGGGGTAAGGCATTACACATCTGCCCCGTATCATCCAGCCACAAATGGATTGGCTGAGAGGTTCGTACAAACCTTTAAAAAAGCAGTAAAGGCCATGTGCGATGACGACATTCCACTGCAGCATAAGGTGGACAATTTCCTGTTAGCCTACAGAAATGCAACACATGCAGTCACCAAGCAGACCCCGGTCATGATGTTCTTTTACCGAAGGTTGAGACCTCGTCTGGATTTGCTCAGACCAAATGTACGAAGAGATGTTGAGAATAAGCAATTCCAGCACATCAATGAGAAGCCGACAAGGAGCTTCAATGTAGGGCAACCAGTCTTGGCCCGCGACTACCGAACAGAGAAATGGCAACCAGGAACGATATGCGCACGGCAGGGGCCACTCATGTACACCGTGGATATTGGGGAGAACATTGTGAGACGCCATGTCGACCAGATCCTAGAGTCACAGGAACGAGTCAACCCATGTCTCGCGTACCTGGTGATGAACCCGACATACAGGTAGCATCTACCCCAGAAACAGTAGCATTGGAAGCTGATGAACCAACCGACGACAGGAGGCCAGAATCGCCTCCGCTCCAAGAGCAAGACACTCAGGAAAGGCGCTATCCAGAAAGGATCAGGAAGCCGCCCCAAAGACTGAATTTATAAATGGACTATTTTCAGTTAATGTTGCATGTTAAAAGTGTTAATTGTTAAATGAATGTTATGGTACTGTTAATCTAAAAGGGGAGGAATTGTAGTGTATGTACCTTTAAGGGGAGAACTACTTTTTACAGCTCCTGTATACTGTAGTACCGGCAGTGACCACACCTGTATATAAACCCTGTGTAGGGATCTGTACAGTTAGTTTTAGAGTAACCCTCATCCAGTAAACACCTGTTGATTATTCCCTGCAGTCTCTTGTCTAGTTATTGAAGGACACACAACATCAAGATTCACGGATCTAACACCCTAACCTATCAAAAATCCACCTTTTTAAAAATTTGTTTATGGGATGTGGGCGTCGCTGGCAAAGCCAGCATTTATTGCCCATCCCTAATTGCCCTTGAGCAGGTGGTGGTGAGCGCCCTTCTTGAACCGCTGCAGTCCGTGTGGTGAAGGTCCTCCCACAGGGCTGTTTAGGGAGGGAGTTCTTGAAAATGTCAATTGACCCAGCATCCACAGCCATTTGGGGAGAGAGTTCCAGACTTCCACTACAGTTTGTGTGAAAATTTCAATCCTAAATGACCAAGCTCTAATTTTGTGCCCCTTTGTTCTGGATTCCCCCACCAGAAGAAACAACCCCTTTGTTTCCACCCTATTGAATCCCATTATCAATCTAAATAGCTCAATCAGATCACTCCTCAGCCATCTAAACTCAAGAGAATACAAGCAAAGTTTATGCAAGCTGTCCTCATAACTTAACCCTTTCAGTTCTGGCATAATTCTGGTGAAACTGCACTGTACGCTCTTCATGGCCAATATATCCTTCATGAGGAAGGGAACTGAATGCAGACCAACATATGGCATCTGATCAGAGCTCTGTACACCTGAAACATCACCCTCTTCACTTTTGTATTCCAACCCCCTTGAGGTAAAGGCCAACATGGCCTAATATGTACAGTTTTGGTCTACTGTGTACAGTTTTGGTCTCTTTATCTGAGAAAGGACATGCATCCCTTAGAAGTGGTGCAACAAAAGTTCACTAGATTGATCCGTGGGATGAGAGGGTTGTCCTATGAGGAGAGATTGAGTAGATTGGGTCTATACTCTCTGGAGTTTAGAAGAATGAGAGGTGATCTCATTGAAACATATAAGATCCTGAATGGAATTAACAGGGTAGATGCTGAGAGGTTGTTTCCCCTGGCTGGAGAGTCTCGAACTAGGGGGCATAGTCTCAGGATAAGGGGTCGGCCATTTAAGACTGAGATGAGGAGGAATTTCTTCACTGTGAATCTTTGGAATTCTCTGCCCCAAAGGGCTGTGGATGATGAATCATTGAGTATATTCAAGGCTGAGGTCGTTAGATTTTTGAATTCTCGGTGAAAGGTTCGAAAAATTTCGGAAAATTTCGGCAGCCCCCGAAGATTATTTGATTAAAGAAAACCTGGTTGGAATGTATCTTAAAAAACCCAGGGCATCAAAGATGGCTGTCAGGCCTCGTGGCAAAGGAGAAAGACAGCCTGTCTGAATATCTCCCATCACTGGCTGACAAAGGATTGGAAGAAATACCAGCCTGTGTGAATATGTTTAGGTACTTAAACTGTCAATCAACTGCTGTTTAGGAAGTCAACATGGAACAAAGAACTTTGTTTACACGAGCTCTCAACAGTGTTGACTCAAGGGCTTAAGCACTTGAAGCTGTCAATCAATTGCAGTTGGAAGGTAACCGCAGGACAAAGGACTGTTTACTGAACACTTAAGGATTTGTTTGTCCAGCACTTGAGAAATCAGGGGGACATTTTGAACTGAGATAGCTCCATTCAAACCAGTTAAATGAATGGGAAACGCATTCAAACCCATTCCAGTCAATGGGGACAGATTGGTCCCTTTTGTGTGAGCCCAGATACATCCAGATTTGGGCGCAAAGATAAGGGCTCCTAATGGGGTATAAAGATAGCCCCTCAGGAAGCCATTCTCCCCCTCTCTACCGCCTCACCTCCAGTGCCCTGCTTGCAAGAGGAACACCACAGCCCGCCCAAAGAAGTGGAATACCAGCAGTTACTTTTGAATTACTGGGGTATCTCTACTTCGGGGTGGTGAAGAATCCAAGGCAGACTGCAGGGGCACGGAGCAGGCATTTACTGGTGAGCATAAAATGTCTGGCACATTACAAGGCAACCTAGATAGGTATAAGGGGTGGGAATTAAAGGGGAATTTTGTTAAATTGTCATTTTTAGTCAATTTTCCCTCGATGCGTCCGTTTTCTCTCCTCCCCGTTAAGTAAAAGTGTGCAAGTGTGCAGTATTCATAATTATTTTCACTGTATAGCAATTTATTCTTTATTTTCAATAAACGTTGGTCTTCTTTGCACCCAACCACGAGTCTCATTTTGTCTATATCGCTACTGAAATAAGTCCGGCGGTCAGAACCAGAAAAGGGAAGCAATTCAAAAACGCACGGGGCCTGGAGCATCTCAGACATGCCTGACTGGCCAGACATAAACCCCAGGGGCAGACCGAAACCCTTCTTTCTCCCCCGTCCCTCCCACCTTTTCTACAAAATGGCGACCGCAGCAGGACCGTTGGCGACAGTATGCAGTTTAGCAGACGGTGGTCTGGGTCTGGAGAGAGCAGCAGTTATTGTTTTTCTTTTTATCACACCACTGATCTGTTTGTGGTTAGGTTCCTGCAAGCTTAGGGAAGTTAAAGCAGAGTGTTGAGATAAGGAAATGGAGAATGAAGAATACCAGGCCAAGATAGAGAGCCTGGTGGACCAGTTTAGTGAGGGCAAAAGCCACACGAGGTAGGAGTTAGAGTACCTGAAGTGCCTAGTTACAGAGGCCAAGAGTAATGAGATGAGGGTGCGGGAGGAGAACGCCCGCCTCATACAAGAAGTAAGCGTGCAGGAGGAAAAGGTTAGGGAGGTAAAGGCAGCGTATAAGCTGGCCTGCGACAATGGGTTTGAGGAAGCAGATCATGGCCCCTGTAGGGAAGAGATAGAAAGCTTGAATATGGCTTTAAAGAGGGCAAAGGGGGTGATATGTCTTATCAGCCCGAAGATAGGCCAGTCGGATTTTACCGGCAACCCAAATAGAACCGTCCCACAGGCAACACCCAGAATAAAGTTGGTCAGGGAATCAGACGTCCCACGACCGCCACCCACAGCTCCGAGGTTTCAGGAGCTCTGGCAGTGAGGGGGGGTGGAGGTTGAGCTGGTAGAGGAAGCACAGCAGGCCCCGTTAAATAGGCCGGGACCTGGACCAGTGTACCCCCTCCGACAACGGAGGTACGGTCCGCCTGTTGATGACGATGACCCAGGGGCCATCCAGAATCAGTTTGTGGTGCCGTATGGCACCCACCAGCTCAGGGACATGGTTAGCCACATCCCCAAGCTCACTAAAAAGGGAGACCCCTCTCTACACTTCAGGGAGATAGAACAAGCAGCTTGTGTTAATGACTGCGACAATGCAGAGCAAGCTAAAATGCTGCTGTTTTCCCTGGGAGGTGATCTCCTCCAGTCCTATCTGGCGAGTGCAAAAGGGGGCAGAGGGATTATGAGGATCTGAGGAATGAGATATTGGAGGCCATGGGACTCAATGATCGTAGTCCATTCGCCCGGGTAGAAAGAATGGTGCAGCTCCCAGGGGAGTCCCTGCAGATGTTCGCAGACAGGCTGTGGCCAGTCTACTGGAGTGCATGCTTGGGAATGCCAGGGTGGGCAGCACTGAACCCAGCCCAATTGACTCACTGGCTCCGTTGTCTAAAGACAAACAGCCTACCCCAGATCCAAGCCCAGGCCATGGCTTGGTTTGACCCCCAAAACCCCCAGACCACCGAAGAAGTGGTGATCTGCCGGCTCACAGTAGCCTTCAGGAACATGAGGTGTATCGAGATGCCCAACCCAAGGGAAAAGTCCATGAAATTAAACCTGGGAGCCAGAGTAAGAAAGAGTGGCACCAGGAGGGGAACCGTCCCTCCCAGGCTAAGTTAAATTGTTTTGGGTGCGGGAAAGACGGTCACTGGAGAAAAGACTGTAAGAATCCCTGGAAAGATAATAAGGGAAAGGATCCCGCAGCCCCAGCCCAAAAGGCAGGGCCAGATATCCCTCCCGCTGCAATCGAGTCACTTTTACAGTCCCTACGGTCTCTTCTGACTGGCCAGGGGAGAGTAGCAGCCACCGCCGGTGCTTTGACCCCGTCTGCCCCATCCCACTCCCAGCAATGACTAGAGCCAGCGCAGCCTGTCGACCTGTGTCCCCGCGAGAATGCTGAGGGGAGCAGGCCCTATGTTAAGATGGGGGTGAAGACAGTGCAGGGGAGATATTCAGTGGACACTGGAGCTTCCAGCACGGTGGTCCACTCGGAAGACCTGACCAATTCACCCCGGTCTACCAAGGTCCCATTATAGCTTAACGGGACCCACAGGGAACGAGCAGGCTGGGGAAAGGTCAAAACCTTTGGCCATAGGTTTAGGATCCCTCCATACCATGTGGGAGGGTAACCAAAAGACCGACGAGGTGGCCAAGCAGGGGGACAGGGAAGGAGAGTTCTGGTACCCCTGTAGCGCAGGCCCAGTAGCAGCAATCCGGGACAAGGGAGGCACACAGGGGATAGCTTTGGCCCCGGACCAAAAGCAGGTCCACGCCCAAGAATCCGCCTTTAAGGCTGCCCTGGTAAGGGAAAAGAATTTAGAACAGGGTTACTGGCAGGCTGCTAGTTATATTAAACAATGTAAATGGTTTAAGCCGGGGGAAGGGAAATGGCCAGCTGGGATTGTACCTAAGATTAGAAATCTTCAGCCTGCAGCGCTTATACTCACACAGACTGCACACGCAGGCGCAGCCGCATGCGTGAAAGGAGAAGTTCCCCAGCACTTGGCCCGAGCGATTCCCCCTCTCTTATGGGAGTCTGGGGAGGAGCCTGAACCAGGTTTTAAACCTGACGGGGAAGACTCTCAGCCACCGGCAGCTGGTGGCGAGGGATTGCCCATCCCCAGCCCAGGTTTGGGAAGGGAGGGACCCGAGGGAGAAGGTCCCCAGCCAGCAAGGACTGTGACCCGAGTTAAGGGTCTGCTCGCCAGGGTAGCCCTACCAGCGACACTCCCAAGGAGGTCTCTTCGGGTACCCCAGCCCAAGAAAGTATGGTCACCAACTTTCCAGTGGAAAACGGCAGACTCCCAAGTCAGGGAGAAGCAAAAAGACAGAGGTCCCCAACCAGCAGCCATAAGCTGCAAGGGACTAGAAGTTGGGATCAGTCCAGCTTCGCTGCAGGCAGTAGCCTGCAACAGCCCAAACAGGGATTAGGCTGGCCGCCCGGAGACGGGCGGCGCTTGTATATAGCTTTGTTCAATTTTAAGTAATGTGTATAAGTAAATGAGAGTGTGTTAATTTTAATTTTGTATTGTAATTCGGTAGTTTTAAGTATTAGAGTATAAGTTTTAAGTATGGAACCGTTCCAGAGTGTTGTCTATGTGAGCTGAGGTCGCGGGACCCGATTACATTCCCCCGAGCCAGGGGACCTGGCTAGATATTGTTTTTTTAAGTCTTTTTCAGAATTTTGAAAGGTGCGGAGGACCATCGTGTCTTTGGATGCTCGGGGAAGGGAGCACCCCTAGCCCACGACGGGAGGGGTCTGCGGAAGGCAGATGCCCATGAGGGGAGCTGGCCAGGATGACTGGGATCCAATTCAACCCAGTATTCTAGTGGGACCGGCTTCACGTATGGGGAGGCCTCCTTCCAGTGCCCGAGGATACGAATCATCACCCCAAGGAAAGGACAGCATTGAAAAATATTTTAATAACAGTTTACTTCAGCATAGAAAATAATTGCGCTATCCGTGAGAAGTAATTTAAATGTTCTATTCAGTTTCACGCACTAGAACACATTGATTGATGTGTAGAATGTGTAACAATACTCGGTACATTATTGTTCACAGCAATTAAACTGTTATTGGAAACCCAGATTATGATTAAGAGTTTACAAAAGCTTGTTAATTGTGTATTTTGTATTATGTACTGGTCCCAACTCCAAAGGAAATAATGTGTGAATTTGGTTCCTAACTGTGAGATTGTACTATTTGTTTGGAGTCAATTGAAAAAATTGCATATGCCTGTGAATTGTTGTGTTTGCAGATTGTGAAAGTTTGAAACACATTTATGGCTGAAGAATGGTGCCATTTATTAAAGTGTCAGGCAATTGCATTATAAAAACAAAGGGAGGAAGCTCATTTTCTTCCATTTGTATTTTTAACAGATATGTTTTGGCTTGGTGTTAATCTCATTAAAGATGTTGTATCATGTTAAAACTATGTCACAAGTGGTGCAGGGGCATTAGACCCCTCCATGCTTGAACTATTGTAAATACTCAGTGGTGCAGGGGCATTGGACCCCCTCCGTACTTGAATTATTGTAACTAATCATGTTTTTCTATCGATAGATGCCTACTGTGTACTGCGATTCTCTCTGGGTAAAGGGGATGGAGGTGTCGAGGGATCAGAGATAGATATAGATAAGTATAAGTGAAGGTTGTTTGTGGGGGGTCAGAAATTCTTGCTCGCCTTTAAATAGGATACTGCAAGCAAGTTTTAGTATCCAAGGGCTGACTGTAAGGTTCTCAAAATTTCAGAAAATTTCGGCAGCCCCCGAAGATTATTTGATTAAAGAAAACCTGGTTGGAATGTACCTTAAAAAACCCAGGGTATCAAAGATGGCTGTCAGGCCTCGTAGCAAAGGAGAAAGACAGCCTGTCTGAATATCTCCCATCACTGGCTGACAAAGGATTGGAAGAAATACCAGCCTGTGTGAATATGTTTAGGTACTTAAACAGTCAATCAACTGCGGTTTAGGAAGCCAACATGGAACAAAGAACTTTGTTTACATGAGTTCTCAACAGTGTTGACTCAAGGGCTTAAGCACTTGAAGCTGTCAATCAATTGCGGATGGAAGGTAACCGCAGGACAAAGGACTGTTTACTGAACACTTAAGGATTTGTTTGTCCAGCACTTGGGAAATCAGTGGGACATTTTGAACTGAGATAGCTCCATTCAAACCAGGTAAATGAATGGGAAATGCATTCAAACCCATTACAGTCAATGGGGACAGATTGGTCCCTTTTGTGTGAGCCCAGATACATCCAGATTTGGGTGCAAAGATAAGGGCTCCTAATGGGGTATAAATATAGCCCCTCAGGAAGCCATTCTCCCGCTCTCTACCGCCTCACCTCCAGTGCCCTGCTTGCAAGAGGAACGCCACAGCCCGTCCAAAGAAGTGGAATACCAGCAGTTACTTTTGAATTACTGGGGTATCTCTACTTTGGGGTGGTGAAGAATCCAAGGCAGACCGCAGGGGCACGGAGCAGGCATTTACTGGTGAGCATAAACTTTCTGGCCCATTACAGGGCAACCCAGATAGGTATAAGGGGTGGGAATTAAAGGGGAATTTTGTTAAATTGTCATTTTTAGTCAATTTTCCCTTGATGTGTCCGTTTTCTCTCCTCCCCGTTAAGTAAAAGTGTGCAAGTGTGCTGTATTCATAATTATTTTCACTGTATAGCAATTTATTCTTTATTTTCAATAAACGTTGGTCTTCTTTGCACCCAACCACGAGTCTCATTTTGTCTATATCGCTACTGAAATAAGTCCGGCGGTCAGAACCAGAAAAGGGAAGCGATCCGAAACCGCACGGGGCCTGGAGCAGCTCCGACACGCCTGACTGGCCAGACATAAACCCCAGGGGCAGGCCGAAACCCTTCTTTCTCCCCCGTCCCTCCCCCCCTTTTCTACAATAGGGGAATCTAAGGATATGGGAATCAGGCAGGGAAGGGGAGTTGATGTCGAAGATCAGCCATGATCTTATTGAATGGCGGAGCAGGCTCGAGGGGCCATTTGGCCGACTCCTGCTCCTAATTCTTATGTATTTATGTGCTTATTTCCTTCGCCTTTTTGATAACTTATGTACATCTGCATAACTGTTAGTGATCTGTGTACATGGACACCTAAATCCCTTTGCTCCTCCACAGTTCCTAGTCTCTCATCATTAATATAATATTCCAATGTGTCTTTCTTGGATCTTGGATGACCTCACACTTTCTCACATTGAACTTCATCTGTCACTTTTTTTTCCCCCACTAACTTAATCTGTCTATGTCCCTTTGAAACTTCCTGCAGCCATCTGCACTGTGCCTCTTAACTTAGGTTGTCAGTTCCAGTTCTATTATTGTGAATTGTCACATTTCATCCAAAATTCTGTTGCTTGATGGACTGACATCGCACAAAAATAATGACCATGGGAGCTGCTGGGGTTATCATAAAAACCCAACTGCTTCACCAACGTTCTTTAAGAAAGGGAACGACAACCCCTCAACCTGACCTGATCTACGTGTGATCCCAGTCCCACATGAGCTTTAGACTCTGGATGCTTTCTGAAGTGGCTTAGCAGTTGTAATAGGGGATGGGCAGTTAAGGTGTCCTTGCCAGCATTGCCTGCAAAAAATATTGTGAAGTCATTCCTGTACTTTGATAATAACCATAGCTAACATTAATCTTGCCACTGTTTGTTTTCATTGTTGGTGCGTTGGTAGGATTGGTGGCTGTTCATTTGTGATTGGACAATCTTGCAGTCTCACCATGGCTCTGCTGTCTCCTACAGAAAGGAAGCCCTGAAAATAATATTGTTGCGCACTCAATCGCTTTTTTTGTGATTTGCTTTACTTTTTGTTTCTTTTTTTAATTGAATTGGCAGGAGTATGCTGGCCATGCTGCATGCCAGTAACTGTTATAAGGATTGCACCAATCCAGATTTGGAGCTGTAGGAATTGTTATTGACTTTCACACCTCCCACATTAGGTGTTAGAGTGGGGTTCATAGACCTGAATCCACCTTTAACAGAAACACACAGATACACTATTTCTCTCACAGAGATCTTTTATTTAACCACTAACAGGCGGATTAAATAAGAACCCAACTTAACCTGTCCTTGGAGCCTTCAAGTGCCCGGTGGCCAAGCCGACGATCACTTGAAATCTGTTGAAATCTTCAGACATCTTCTCTTCATTAGACCAGGACACATTTGTCCCGGCCGACTGCAGTAAAAAAAAAATAGGTATTGTGTCAGTTATTATATTTTTTTTGTGTTCAGACTTTTCTCGTGGCTCTCACATGCACACCTCAATGATTGGCTCCTTCAAGCATAGCTTTTCCCCTCATTGTTCACGGTTGGTTCAGAGTTTAGTGGGGTTACTTCACCATGTGTGTCACTTGTTGCAGTTTAATGAGGGTCTTATCTCAAGACGGTGCTGGTCGGTTCCGCTGCTTCCACAGCTACCCCAGATTTGTCCTCGGTTACAAATGCTTCTTTTGTCCGAGGAATGCCTGTTCAAAATGTTCCTCCATATTCTTGTTCTCAACTTGCATTTCAATGTGGTATAGCCATCATTAGAAGTTTGCTTTTGTATTAGAGTTCTTCTTGTTGTCAGGAATGTTTAAAATAGATTTTCCGTCAGCGCGAGCGAAAAAACCTGAATTCAAATTTGTCTGAATTAGGCTGAAATCCAAATATGAAAACAAATCCATATTTAGCCCTTCAAGTATACCTGTCACATTAATGGAAATAGTTGTATGCATTAACACAGAAGCACTGGATTGCATAGGAATGGAGTTATCTTCTAAATATCATCAACATTTCCCCTCATCACGGCTAATGTTATTGATGTATTGATGACGGATTCAACAAGCATTATCGATAGGAAGATAGAGTGTATTATATTTACCAATACTACAACAACTGGCGAAAGAACCAGAGGCGACATGAGGAAACCTTTTTTTTAACGTAGCGAGTTGTTGTGATCTGGAATGCGCTGCCTGAAAGGGCGGTGGAAGCAGATTCATCAGTAACTTTTGAAAGGGAATTGGATAAATACTTGAAGGGTTAAAATTTGCAGGGCTGTGGAGAAAGAGCGGGGGAGTGAGACTAATTAGATAGAATCTGTCAAAGAGCCGGCACAGGCATGATGGGCCGAATGGCCTCTTTCTGCCCTGTATTCATTCTATGATTCTAGTGAAATGTTTTGACATCTGGCGGTGGTTCTGTTGTATTTTTTTTGTTGTTGTTATTTTACGTTTGGTTTCCCTTGCGATCTAGTAGAAACAGGGATATGTATCAGGCCTCTATTAGTACGATGTAAGAGAAGCGTCCATGATCCTGACAATCTAGTTAGGAAGTGGTAAGTGTGAGTCTGCACTCTGTCAAGCTCCTGGGAGATGCCAGTCCCTCGTTGTTGAGCAGTTGTATGTATCCCTGACTGCCTTGTGATACTGAATGCAGTATCAGGTGGTCTAGCTAAATCTCTTCACTGTCTCATTCACCAGCACGTCAGACTCAGAAGATATCAATTTTGGACTTTACAAATTCAGTGCTCAGCTATATTTATATTTTCATCCCTTCCTAAAGTAACGCACATATGCGCAATGGGTGAGTTAAGAACAGTGACATATTGACAAAGCTTCTGAATTGCTGCCAGCTACATGAGGAACATGCACAGCAATGAGTTTTAATTAGTTATTACACCTGCAGGGGGGGTAGATCTTGGACTTTGTTTAAAATGAGTGATAGCGAATCAGCAGTCCGTTTTACATCTTTCCCCATTTGTATTTCTGTTCACTTCAAAGTCAAGATTTACCCCCAGGAGTGAGTCGAAGGGCAAAAAGCACATTAAGCCATAACATCTAAATCCATGTTAACTGCGGTGCGATATTTCTGTATTTTCTTATTGAGATATATATATATATATATATATATAAGGTAATGCAGAAATTACTATGCAGATCTCATCCTTTACTTTACAAGAAAATGATCTCTGTTGAACATTATTTATTGTGCTTTACAGAGTCTTCATCCATCACTGTCTACCAATCTGGAGCCACTTGATAGCAAGCTCTCTTCAATATATTTGCATGCAGTAAGCACAATGGGCACAACATTTTCAAAGGAGCATTTCATGACAGCAATTTAGAAATGGCACTGTTTTATTTTTGAAAAATCAAAGAAGAAAGACAAACATCAAAAGCTCAGTCACAAGGCTGTTTTGAAGGGTAATGAACAGAAATGAGATGTGTATGTCAAATAGTACATAAACTCTGCTTGTGATCTGCCACTACTGTAGACATTCTGGAGCAAATATATGACAGGATTACATTTTTTATTTTATTCTAAAAGTAAACTTCGGAAAGGATCTTTGGCCATGGAGGAGGAGCAGCGTAGTTCCACCAGAGTGTTATCCCTATCAGGAAAGGATGAACAGGCTTTTGATCTCTTCTCTCTTGAGAAGAGAAGGTTGAGGGGTGACCTAAAAGGGGTCTTCAAAATTATGAAAGGTTTTGATAGAGTTGACACAGAGAGAGTGTTTCCACTTGTGGGGAAGAACAAACCTATGATAGTCACCAAGAAATCAACGATGGAATTCAAAAGAAACTTCTTTACCCAGAGAATGTGGAACTCGGTTGAGTGGTTGAAGCGAATAGTATCGATGCATTTAATGGGAGGCCGGATAAGCATATGAGGGAGAAAGGAATAGAGGATTTTGCCGATAGAGTTAGACGAGAAGAGATGGGAGGAGGCTCGAGTGGAGCATAAACGCTGGTATGGACTGGTTGGGCCGAATGTCCTGTTTCTGTGCTGTATATCCTATGCGATCCGATGTAATCCTACGAAGTGATAGCGGGGCTAAAAGGGTTAAATTGAGAGGACAGGTTGTATAGACTAGGCTTATATTTCCTTGATTTTTGGAGATTAGTTAATGTTACAAGGACTATGGGACACAGATTTAAGGTTTTGGGCAAGAGATACAGGGGGGATGTGAGGAAAAACTTTTTTACACAGCGAGTGGTGAGGACCTGGAACTCGCTGCCGACGGAAGTGGTGGAAGCGGAGACACTCAATGTTTTCAAGGGGAGACTGGATAGACACTTGAGGGAAATAAACTTGCAGGGCTACGGGGATACAGCGGGGGAAGGGGACTGACTGGATTGCTCTACAGAGAGCTGGCACGGACTCGATGTGGCGAATGGCCTCCTTCTGTGCCATTATGACTCAATGGCCTAGAAATTCAGTTGGCTGCGCCAGCCGTTAGCGCCTTAGGAGGAGTAGATCTCGAGCGCTAGGCGCTTAGCGCCCGGGCGCAGTGCGATCTGCGCCTCGCCCCAACTTCAGTAGACATTTAGCGCCGGCGCAAAGTCATTGCGCGCGCTCATCTGCGCGCGCAGATCATGACGTCATTTCGTCGTGCAACGCCCTTTGTGCGCCCGGAACCGGAACTTCACTCACGCCGCCCCATTGTGCGCCTGGCGGCCCGAACGGCTGTGAAGTGGAACGGTACACAGCCGAGGCGGGCCGCGGGGAGCGCAAATTAAAGGGCACTCCTGCAGTAGAAACGGCAGCCGTTTTGCAACACTCCGGCCTAGAAATTGGGTTTTGGCTTAGCCAGGGCTTTAGCGCCGGAAATTAGTGCCGGCGCTAAGTCCCCTGCGCGCGCCAAAAATTCAGTGGCGCCGCGCCCAAATGGCTGCCGGCGCTACTGAAGGGTCTTAGCGCCTGGAAAAGGGCGCTAACTGCCGTTTCGCGCCGCAATTCCGGCGCTGCGGCACCCGATGCGGTGCGGCAGGCTGGGGAAGTGCAGGCCTCCTCCTTCCGTTAGGGAGGAGCTGCCTGCACCCGGCCGCGGCCCCGCGCAAATCTGCTTAAAAATGAGCCCGGCACCTCGGACAAGTGCCGGGCTTGCATCTGTTCCGGGGGGGGGGGGGGAGAGAAGTCCGGGGAGGGAGCTGCGGGCAGGCGGCCGGCGGGAAAGCGGCCGGCCGCCGCGGGGCCTTTAATGCGCCGGCGCTAACTGCAGTAAGGCACCTCTGACAAAACGCTGGTTGCGGCTGCCACGGGCGAGGCGGGCCGCAACTCAATTTCGGAGTTCGGGCGGGTTACCACGGCAACCGGGACGCTGCGCACACCGATGACATCATCGGTGCCGGCGCAGCGCTACCGGAGCAACGCCGATTTAGGGCCCCAGGGAATTTCACTACTGGCCATAACTCCGGCGCAAGGCCCTCTAGCGCCTCAAATGAGGCGCTAAGGCTACTGAATTTTCAGCCGATAGAGTCATAGGCCTAGAAATTCAGTATAGCCACTTTTGGGGCGGTAAAGTCGGGCGGCCGCTAAAGTTTGCGCCCGGCGCAAAGTCGAGCCCCCTTCGCCGATATTCAGTTGCATCGCCCTAAGAGGTTGCTGCTGCGCTAAAACAGGCGATGCACGGCTACCATTAGGCGCTAAGCCGGCAGCCCGGGGCGCTAACACTGGAAGTTGGGCGCAGGGCAGGTGCGGCGAGCTGCTGATTGCCAGCAGACACTCTGGCTCCGGTGAGCTCTTAAAGGGGGGAGGGTGGATTTGTTTTTTTGAAAGGCCGAGACTAGTGTATATGTGTTTTTGGGGAGGGCTTCTCTCCATCAGTTTGTTATGTGGTATCATCCTCCTCCTCCTCCTCCTCCTCCTCCTCCTCAAGACGGAGGCCTAGAAATTCACTGGCCTTAGCGCCGCTTTTGAGGCGCTAGAGGGCCTAGCGGCGAAGTTATGGCCAGTTTTGAAATTGACAGGGGCCCTAAATCGGCGTTAGGCCGGTAGCGCTGCGCCGGCACCGATGACGTCATCGGTGTGCGCAGCGTCCCGGTTGCCATGGTAACCCGCCCGAACTCGGAAATTGAGTTGCGGCCGCCTCGCCCGTGGCAGCCGCAAGCAACGTTCTGGCAGAGGTGCCTTACAGAACGTTGCGCCGGCGCATTAAAGGCCCCGCGGCGGCCGGCCGCTTTCCCGCCGCCCGCCTGGCCGCAGCTCCCTCCCCGGACATCCCCCCCCCCCCCCCCGGAACAGAAGCAAGCCCGGCACTTGTCCGAGGTGCCGGGCTCATTTTTAAAAAGATTATCGCGGGCCGCGGCCGGGTGCAGGCAGCTCCTCCTTAAGGGAAGGAGGAGGCCTGCACTTCCCGAACCTGCCGCACCGCAGCGGGCGCCGCAGCGCCGGAATAGCGCCGAAATTCAGCGCATAGCGCCAGTTTTCAGGCGCTAACAGCTTTCAGCAGTGCCGGCAGCCGTTTGGGCGCAGAAGTAGTGAATTTTTGGCCCGCCCAGCGCGACTTAGCTCCGGCACTAACTTCCGGCGCTAAAGCCGTCGCTGCGCCAAAACCCAATTTCTAGGCCTTAATAGCTAGAAAGAGAGAACCTATTTCCTCTAGTAGGGGAAGTCCAGAACAAGGGGGCATAACCTTAAAATGGCTAGGCCGTTCACAGATGATTTCAGGAAGCAATTCTTCACATGAAAGGTAGTGCAATTCTGGAATTCTCTCCCTAAAATGCTGTTGAGGCTGGGGGTCACTTAAAACTTTCAAAGCTAAGATTGCTAGATTTTTGTTAGGCAAGGGCATTAAGGGTAATGGGACCAAGGCAGGTAGATGGAGTTAAGATACAGATCAACCATGATCTCATTGAATGGCAGAACAGGCTCGAGGGGCTGAAAAGCCTCCTCCTGTTCCTATGTTATGTTGAGTGCTAAATGTCATAGATGTCTAATATCTAGACCAATCCGCTGGGGGTTCTTGATGCTGCCGTTGGATAGCTTGTTATTCAGAAACGCCTCCAGCCCAAGCATATAGAGGTCACTAACTGTGGTCAAACTATGTGGTTCAGTGTTCATGGAGGCTCTCCTGATCCTGCTCCATAACTTCGGCTGATTATCCGAGGGATCTCCTGAAAAAACGGAATAAACACTGTTGACACTATTTCTCTGGTGATTCCACAGATCTTCCACCGTAGTGATGGAGGATCATCAGAAGATGTGAGGTTTGACATTTTGGTAAGAAAAATAAGAAGTTCACATATTACTTGGAAAAATACAGGGGTAGAGGGGCAAAGTGATGTGGGAGTACAAATACACAAATCACTAAATGCAGCGACGCAGGTTAATAAGGCCATTAAAAAAATGCAAACCAAGCACTAGGGTTTATTTATAGAGGGATAGAATTGAAAAGTAGTGAAATTATGCTAAACTTGTATTGAACCTTGGTTAGACCACACTTGGAGTACTGCATGCAGTTCTGGTCACCATATTATAAAAAGGATATAGAGGCACTGGAGAGGGGAAAAAAAAGATTTACAAGGATGATACCAGAAATGCGAGGTTATACCTATCAGGAAAGGAAGGCTGAGGGATGACCGAATAGAGATCTTTAAAATTATGAAGGGTTTTGATAGAGTGGATACAGAGAGAGTGTTTCCACTTGTGGGGAAGAGCAAAACCAGAGGCCATCAATATAAGATAGTCACCAAGAAATCAAATAGGGAATTCAGAAGAAACTTCTTTACTCAGAGAATGGTGAAAATGTGGAACTCGCTGCCACAGGGAGTGGTTGAAGCGAATAGTATAGATGCATTTAACGGGAGGCTAGACAAGCATATGAGGGAGAAGGGAATAGAGGGTTACGCTGATAGATTTAGATGAGGAAAGACGGGAGGAGGCTCGAGTGGAGCGTAAACGCCGGCATGGACAGGTAGGGCCGAATGGCCTGATTCTACGCTGTATATCCTATGGAATCCTATGTAAGAACTCCTGCAGAAATTCAACCACTAAGGGGGAAAAATTTGATAGGTTAGCGCCTCCCGTTAGAGCCTGCAGAGGGCGCTAACTGCGCGCTCATGCAGTAGCGCGGGGACGAGGTGAGTCCAGTGACGCATGGCAAATTCACCGCCCCTCACCCCGTTCCGCCGCCGGTACGAATTACCGCCGGATACTTCAACGCCAGGCAGATTGTGACGTCAGTGAGCGTGCACACTGAGTGCCCGATCTGCAAAATTGATTTTTGCCACCTCCCTTAGCGCCTCGCCCCAACAGCGACAGGGAGAGGATGCGTGAAGCAGTCGGAGGCCGGCTCCAGGGACAGTATTTAAAGGGATCATGAGTAATGAGTCGCAGCTGTCAGGTTAGTGCTGTTTCACTGCTTCCTTGTCAGTTTGACATTGTGCAACAGTTGAATTCAATCATTTAAAGGTTGTTTAATCTCTGGAGTGTTGTGGCTAATAAAAATTAGTTACATGTATTCTCACAAAATATCAAAGTGCTGCTCTTCCTTACATTAATGGGGGCTGTACTGGCAGTCAACCTCACCCTCCAGGATCTACGGCAGAGGGAGCGCAGGCAGCAAGAAAGATTGGAACATGTGGCCAGAGGGAGGAGGAGGGCCATCAGGGCTCTCAACAGGAGGCCTTACCCTCCGAGCGTATTCCGACAGCACTTCTCCTACCTTCAATTAAGCGAGGAGCAGTGTCTTAGAAGGCTCCACTTCACCAAGGGTGTGGTTACAGAACTCCGCCACTTCCTGCAACAAACCTCGAGCCTCAGATCAGGACAAGGATGGCTCTCTCAGTGGCAGTCAAGGTCACCGTCGCCCTCAATTTCTTCACCAGCAGATCCTTCCAGTCTGCAGCAGGAGACATAGCTAACACCTCGCAGTTTGCTGCCCATCGCTGCATCCGGGAGGTCACAGAGGTTCTCTACAGTAGGAGAAAGGACTACATTTCCTTCCCCATCACCAGAGAGAAGCAGGACGAATGTGCATGTGGCTTTGCCAGGATAGCGAGATTCCCCATGGTGCAGGGCACCAGTGACTGCACCCTTGTGGCTTTGCGGGCACCGCATAACAATCCTGAGATCTTCCGGAACCGCAAAGGCTAACACTCACTTAATGTGCAGTTGGTGTGCGACCAAACACAGCAAATCCTCAATGTCAATGCCCTCTATCCTGTCAGCAGCCACTATGTCTTCATCCTGCGCCAGACCGGTGTGCCAGCACTCTTCCAGCCAGCACGTCAAGCTCGCGGCTGGCTGCTCGGAGACTAAGGCTATCCGCTCATGACTCCCCTCCGCATCCCCAACACTCCTGCCCAGCACTCATATAATGACAGTCATGCTGCCACCAGGAACATCATTGAGCAGACCATCGGGTGCTCAAGCAATGATTCCACTGCCTTGACCGCTCAGGAGGAGCCCTCCAATACTCGGCTGAGCGGGTGTCCCATTTTGTGATGGTCTGCTGCATGCTCCACAACTTGGCCATCATGAGGGCCCAGCCCTTGCCACCAGGGATTGCGGGACCACCTCAGGAACATAAGAACATAAGAAATAAGAGCAGGAGTAGGCCAGACGGACCCTTGAGCCTGCTCCGTCATTCAATAAGATTATGGCTGATCATCGACCTCAACTCCACTTTCCCGCTCGATCTCCATATCCCTCAATTCCCCTGGAGTCCAAAATCTATCTATCGCAGCCTTGAATATATTCAAAGACTCAGCATTCACAGCCCTCTAGGGCAGATATTTCCAAAGATTCACCACCCTCTGAGTGAAGAAATTCCTCCTCATCTCAGTCTTAAATGGCCGACCCCTTATCCTGAGACTATGCCCTCTAGTTCTAGACACTCCAGCCAGGGGAAACAACCTCTCAGAATCTGCCCTGTCAATCCCCTTCAGAATCATGTATGGTTCAATGAGACCACCTCTCATTCTTCTAAACACCACAGAGTATAGACCCATTCTACACAATCTCTCCTCATAGGACAGCCCTCTCATCCCAGGAATCAATCTAGTGAACCTTCGTTGCACCGTCTCCAAGGCAAGTATATCCTTCCTTAGATAAGGAGACCAGAACTATGCACAGTACTCCAGGTGTGGACTCACCAAGGCCCTGTACAATTGTAGCAAGACTTCCTTACTCTTATACCCCAACCCCTTTGCAATAAAGGCCAACATGCCATTTGCCTTCCTTATTGCTTGCTGTACCTGCATGCTAGCTTTCTGTGTTTCTTGCACGAGGACACCCAAATCTCTCTGAACACCAACATTTGAAAGTTTCTCACCATTTAAAAAATATTCTGTTTTTCTATTCTTCCTACCAAAGTGACGGAGGAGGAGAAGGAGGAACAGGAGCGAGGGAGGAGGAGGAACAGGAGCGAGGGAGGAGGCAGCCACTCAATTGGTCTTCCGGAAGGGCGGTCCGTGATCGGCGCATCAGACTGCAGTTCAAATAAATTAAATCCCAGGTCCCCGTTGCTCACAACATCCCCATCATTTCATTCCTGTCGCAGGCCATATCACAGCGCAAAGCTGAAATGAGAGACTCCACAAAAGAATCCAAACTGAATGAATAAATGTATCATTAATCAGTCAACACATATTTACAACAACAATATTAACTATTCACCATTGTGCAATCCCTTAGTGCCTCTTGTTACTGTGCCTTTGCCTACTCTAGTGCTCCTACGAAGTGTTGGCCCAGTGGCTGCAGCACGGCGGGTGGAAGGCTGCTGAGTGTCTGTGCGGGAGACTTCAGATGGCCTTACAGGACTACCTGAGTCAGAAGGTTGTGGGTTCAAGTCTCACTCCTGGGACTTGAGCACATGAAGCTAGGCTGACGTTCCAGTGCAGTGCTGACGGAGTGCTGCACTGTCAGAGGTGCTGTCTTTTAAAGGATGAGACATTAAACCGAGGCCCCGTCTGCTCTCTCAGGTGGACATAAATGATCCCATGGCACTATTTCGAAGAAGAGCAGCGGAGTTCTCCCCGGTGTCCTGGCCAATATTTATCCCTCAACCAACATAACAAAAACAGATTATCTGGTCATTATCACATTGCTGTTTATGGGACCTTGCTATGTGCAATTTGGCTGCCGCGTTTCCCACATTCCAACAGTGACTACACTTCAAAAAAGTACTTCATTGGCTGCAATGCACTTTTAGATGTCCGGTGGACATGAAAGGCGCTATATAAATGCAAGTCTCCTCTTTTTACCTCGACCAGCTCTGGGCCTGGAAGGCTCGCCTGTCGACTGCTCCACCTCAGCATGGATGGCAGCAGTCTGGGTAAATGACAGGCAGCAACAGGGATAATGGTGGAGTACCAGTGGTGGGAGCAGGAATGCTGTCATTTTGATAGAGGACAGCAGCTTCCTGCTCCACTGACCCACTGCCACTCCCCCGGGCAGCACCTCAGCATCCCTGCCGATCTGCTGGAATACAGATTGTTGGCCTGCTGCGACACCGTGAAAGCCCGAAACGATGGTGGGTGACCCAGCCATGATGGCAGCAGTCAGGGCTTGCGTAGCATTAAGCTGAGACTGCATGGGAGCAGCCTGAGATTGGATGCCACCAAGCATAGACTGCATTAAGCACTAAGACGTTGAGTCGCTTCCATCTGTGCTACAATGTAAGCTGCTAGATTGTGCATCACACGCGGTATCAGGTCTGGGTCGCCATGGTCTCTCTGGGAGCCCATCAACCTTTGCAGACTGGAAATGATGGGCTCCATGGTGTATGCAGAGCCTTGTGCAATGTTGAAGGCGGACTCCTCCACGCTCCTTATCATTGGGAAGAGGCTCTCGGGCACCCATGCCAGTGCAGCTATCATCTCCATGTGCATGCCCATCATGAGGCCTTTAGAAGCATACCCTTCTTCTAAAGGCCTCCCCATCGAGGTCCTCATTTGAGTCCTGTGCAGCAGAACTCACGCGCGAACATGCCCACCGGGGAGCTGACTCCTGAGCTACCCTTTCCCCCTGGCCTTTCTGCAGCCCACACATCCCTGGTGCTTCACCCTGTGCAGATCCTGCTACAATACTAGCCTCTAAAAGACACGTAGTGCCAGTATCTGAGCTGGTGCCTGCAGGTGAGACATGCAGTGAGGCGGTGTGTTCGTTCTCCTCCTCTTCTCCCGCCTCGCTCTCAACGGTGCCCTCAGGGACAGGCTGCTCCAATACTTGCTGATTATCTGAAGGCATAAAGGCACAAGAGTCGGCTTAAGGTGAGGAGAGGGGGCCAGGAAGGGAGAAATGCATGGAGACAGCATGATTAGCTGGAAAGTGTGACACGCTTGTGGGGTGAGTGGGAAGTGGGGTGTGAGAAGGAGTAGGGATGAACATGCCATTGTTGTACCCAAGGGGGGTCAACATCGCCGGTGGCCACAGCACCCAATAATCTGCAGCACTCGATTCTCCAGCGCAGACAGCGGTTGGGTGTCGGCTTGTCCCCCGCCTGTGCACTCCTGCTCCCTCCTTTTGTGAGCCACCTTGGCCTGCAAGAGAAAGGAAAGTGTGTGAGTGAGTGTAGAGCAATGTGTTTGGGTGATGTGCCTGACATAGTTGAATAGCTGCCATTGTATGCAAGGTGTGAGATGTGGGTGTGAGTGTTGGCAGGTAGAGATTGTTGGTGGGTGAGTGCTGGGGGTGTGGTGCTTTGGACAGTATGTGCAGACTGTGATTCAGATGATGGTATGTAGCATTTGTTGAAGCATTCACTCACCCTGAGCACCCAAGTGAGGTCGTTAAATTTCTCCCTGCAATGTGTGTGGGTCCTGGAGACCACAGTGCTGCCTGAGACGTGCTGGGCTACCTCCCTCCATATGGCACGGAAGACTTGTGGCGAGGGCTTCCTGCCACTTGTTGGGTAGAGCACTTCCCTCCGTCTCTCCACAGCGAACTCAAATGCCTCCAATTCTTGATCGATGAATTTGCGGTCTCTCTCCCTGGGGCATGGATCTGCCATCAGTACAGCTGCTTGAGTTGTCTGGCTCCTTCTACTTGACCTGCTGCTGCTTGCTGAGACAGCTGAATAGCCAACAATGCGGAGAATGAGCTTCTGCAGCATCAATGAACCTCCCCTTTAAGAACTGGAAATAGCCTGTGGCAATGACGACTTGTGATTAGACTGCACACAATATTGGTCCACCCTTTGATTGTAACGCCAATGAGCTTGGGCTTCAATGCTTGATTTCGTGCTCCAATCATTTCTTTGAGCAATTAGCACGAACTTTGTGTGCAGTCTAAAGTGTTAGCGCCTGGCGCTAATTCTCAAAATTTTCTAAAGATTCCACCCATTCCTGGGCTATAATGAATTTCTAGCCACAGTCTTTCAGGGGAGCTGGGGGAAACCAAAGTCATTTTCATCTTTAATTATTTTTTAACGTTACTTCCACAATAGAAGTTTTGTATTTTATCTTTTTTTGTTTATCTTTGACCAGTTGCCGTTTTGCTCGTTCTAGTTCCTCCATCCACTGCATTGAATAATTGCTTCTAGTCACTTTCTGATAAGGAGCATCATATCAATGTTCAAGGCACAAGCATATTTGATATAAACCCCAGCTGCAGTTAGTGAAAAATATCTGTCTGCTATACCAGAATTGTTGCACCTGCTTCTGATTGAAAGCATTACGAAGGGTCCCTCATGTTCCTACTAAAGTGAGGAAGAAGTCATTTTCATGCCATATCTGCATGCCCATTTAGTTCTGAAGATCTGGAATTTTAGCTGAGAGTGGGAAAGAGAGACACCAGAGAATGGGGTGGGGGGAAGAATGATTTACCAAAGGCTAGGTTACAAGGATCGTTAGTAATGGTGCGTGACAAATCCATTGCCCTCGGATTGCAATGCTGTGTTTTTGCCTCTGGGACGTTGAGTTCATCTGTAACTAATGAAGTAAAATGTCTTGTTTCCGTTGCCTGAAGAGGCCTTAAATGAAATGCATTCGGAGAAATCCCAGCACAGTTCCCAGTGGGTGTAGGTCCTCAACATAAAATTACTTAAACTTGGCACAAATTAGCACATTGTTGGGGATGGATGAAAGGGAAGACAGAAGTCTGTCTGCATCAGACGGTGCTGCACTTGACCTGAATTACTTGGTAATAGGGACACAGGATGCTAATGTGGAAAATTGTTCTATTCATCATCTTCATTGCCATCCTCCACGTTGCTGAGCAGCGAACTGAGTTACCAATGAAGGCCCAAAAATTCCCTGGGCAGTGAAACCCCCCAGAGGATATATTGGGATCATGCCAGCTGGTGCCCGTCAACACAGACTTGCACTGGGGTTTGCGAGCCAGTGGAACGGCGCGTTTTTACATGGGCGCAGGTAACTCAGTTACTTCGGGTTGCTAACCTCTCTGGTGGTTTTCTGGTCGATTTGAAAAAGTGCAAACTCCGTCTGCTCCTTACAAAGCCATGGCTCAGTGGGTAGCACCCTCACCTCTGAGTCAGAAGGTTGGGGGTTCAAGTTCCCCTCCAGGGACTTGAGGACAAAAATCTAGGCTGACACTCCAGTGCAGTACTGAGGGACTGCTGCACTGTCGAGGTGCCGTCTTTCAGATGAGACGTTAAACCGAGGCCCCGTCTGCTCTCTTTCGGGTGGACATAAAAGATCCCACGGCCACTATTTCAATAAAAGAGCAGGGGAGTTATCCCCGGTGTCCTGGGGCCAATATTTATCCCACCAATCAACATCACCAAAAAAACAAATTATCTGCTCATTGTCCCATTGCTGTTTGTGGAAGCTTGCTGTGCGCTAATTGGCTGCCGCGTTTCCTCCATTACAACAATGACTACACTTCAAAAAGTACTTCATTGCCTCTAAAGCACTTTGGGACGTCCAGTGATCGTGACAAGCGCTATATAAATGCAAGTCTTTTGTTCCTTAAAGCCTATGCTGGACCATAGCCAGAGTTTGTACTCCGGAGCCTCAGCTGGGATCAGGTGTAGAAGTAACAGTTAAGCACTCAGTGAGATGAAATGTAGTGCCTGCTCCATGCCAGTGGAAGTTTGGCTGCCATCCCAGGGTAGGAGAGTTTCTCCAGGTAGTCCCGGACCCCAGCACTACTCCTGGGTGCTCTCAGGTCTGGAGGCTGGTTTAGCATCATTTCTTTTTCTTTTAATGTCCTCTTCAGCAGTCCAGGCCACTTGCCTGTCTTGGACTTCACTGGTGAGGCCCACATGCACCCTTGTAGAGGTCAGTATGCATTGCCTTACTGGACGTACCGACCACCAATACTACACAGTGACTACATTTCAGAACAGTGGCTTCAGAGCGGGAACTGTAGCTTAGGGAGTCCATGCCCTTGGCCCATCGTATGAATTAAAAGAGGTGGAAGGAAGCTTTGCCCCTCACAAGGAAAACCAGGAAAGTTGAGATCGGTAGATTTTTGGACTATAAGGGAATCAAGGGATATGGGGTTCAGGCGGGAAAGAGGAGTTGAGGTCGAAGATCAGCCATGATCTTATTGAATGGCGGAGCAGGCTCAGGGGCCGTATGGCCGACTCCTGCTCCGAATTCTTATGGCCTTATGTTCAAGCAATGGCGGAGACTTGACGTAAATAGGTCTCATTCATTCCCACAGTCGGAGATCGATTGAAGCTCTGAGGAATTTCAGGGACCAGATTTTTTTTTTGTAATGTATTGACTTTCCTCATGAGATCACGAACTGTAAACAGGGGACAGGATGTCTTCAATAAGGCAGTCCATGCTGCTTAATTGGGCAATTGTGCAGATAAGGGGGAATCCATGCTTGGATAAAAGGGACATTTGGAGTAAAATTTCACTTCAGTGGAGGTGCAGAAAGGCCGTTAGTGATTCAGAAGTCAATGGGTGTATAACCGACAGCCAATCCGCTACTGTCTTTGTACCGACCATGCGGAAATTGAATTTTACCCCCATTGTCCACAGCATTTAGCAGAGCCTACATGAAGCCTGGACGAGGAATAAACCTTCATGCATTGAACGATGTCATGTTGAAGACGCTGTATTGCATCTTTGTAACAAACTTACTGGGCACCTCCTCTGGAGGAGGCCTCTGAGCTTGCCATAAATACAGCAAGCTGTGGGCTATATTTTTGGTCCGCGTGCTTCAAGCTGTTAGCAGCATGTTGCAGGAGTGAAATGGAACTATACGGTGTCTAAGTTTGTATTAATTTCAAACCACAGTTAAAGGACTGTGGGGAAAAAAGGCAGCAAATGATGCCGAAAATCAGGCATGATTTCCCCCCTGAATTATGCTGGTTTTCTGATTGGAAAAATTAAGTGGGGACCTGCTCTCCCTTATCCTGACCTGTAAAGATTATTTGTTGTCACTTCCACCAAGCTCCAGAAGTGTCTACTTAAGTGAGTGCATTTAAGTGAGGCAATAATGACAGATTGATGTCATATGTCACATAAGGGCATAAGAATTAGGAGCAGGAGTTGGCCATACGGCCCCTTGAGCCTGCTCCCCCATTCAATAAGATCATGGCTGATCTTCTACCTCATCTCCTCTTTCCCGTCCTATCCCCATATCCCTTGGTTCCCTTTGAGACCAAAAATCTACCAATCTCAGTCTTGAATATACTCATCGACTGAGCATCCACAGCTCTCTGGGGTAGAGAATTCTAAAGGTTCACCACCCTCTGAGTGAAGAAATTTCTCCCCATCTCAGCCCTAAATGGCCGACGCCTTATTCTGAGATTGTGATCCTTAGCTCTAGACTCCCCAGCTCGGAGAAACATCCTCCCAGTCGCATTATCCGTTGTTATTGCCTCAGTAATGCTGGCCTCCACTCGTGCCAGCATTCAACAGGCCTCCAGCATTATTAGTTTATGGGGCAGCCAGACCAAAATAAAAGCTTTTAGCTACAACAGGCACTTCAATCTTGAGAGGGAGGATCAAGGGAAAGACTCCATTTCTGCCATGTCAACTTTTTAATGAAAGCAGGGCATGAGAGGTATTGAACAGCAGCAAAGGAATTCTATGCAGCAGTGTGGAGCAACACAGTAGAATTGAAAGTTAATAAACTAAAAATGGCATTTGGCTCGGTGAAAACAGCAGCCCTGGCATGAAGAATGGAGGCAAAAGTTTTTAGAAAAGGTTTGAGAATGGTAAAATACCGGAAAGGAAATTAGACCAACCCTATTTATTGTTAAAATGGATATTTTTAGATGAGACAGCCTGAAGACTTTTAGAAGAAGATTCTGAGGACTACTGTTTCTTATCTTAATGGTAGCCAATTTCCCAACCGCTGCCATCCAATTTTGTGTGCAAACATACTGGTAAGGAGACCCAAATCACTCCCCATAATTTTTAATGGCAAGTAACTTTACACACAATTATCATTAAAATAACAAACATTCAACTCTTTTCTCTAAGTGTCAGCTGTGGCTCAATTTGTAGCACCCTTAGCTCTGCCACAGAAGATTGTGGGTTCCAGTCACACCCCAGATAGTTGGAGCACAAAAATCTCGGCTGACACTCCGGTGTAGTACTGAGGGGGTGCTGCACTGCCATAGGTGCCGTCTTTTGGAAGAGATGTTGAACTGAGGCCCTGTTGGCTCTCTCAGGTGGATGTAAAAGATCCCACGGCATTTTGAGGAAGAGCAGGGGAGTTATCCCCGGTGACCTTACCAATATTTATCCCTCAATCAACATCAGAAAAACAGATTATCTGGTCATTGTCACATTGCTGTTCGTGGGAGCTTGCTGTGCACAAATTCGTTGCCATGTTTCCTACATTCCAACAGTGACTACATTTCAGAAAATATTTAATTGGCTGTAAAGCACTTTGGGATGTTCGGTGATCATGAAAGACGCTGTATAAATGGAAGTCTTTCTTTTTCCTTTTTGGTTCTGATTCTTTTATCAGTTTGTGTAGGCTATTCCATCAATGCAGATCCCTGGTGGTGTCACGATGCGAGGTGATGCCTGACTAACTGTTATGCTGGAAGGTTCTTCAGAAGCATCCCAAACACAACACGTCATGATTTATACAGCGTTGCATGAAGGAAGAGGCCAGCAAAATTTGACACTGAGCCACATAAGGAGATATTAGGACAGATGCTTGATCAAAGAGGTAGGTTTCAAGGAGCGTCTTAAATAAAGAAAGAGAGATAGAGAGATGGAGAGGTTTAGGCAGGGAATTCCAGGGCTTTGGGCCCAGGCAGCTGAAGGCGCGGCCACCAATGGTGGAGCGATTAAAATCGGGGATGCTCAAGAGGTCAGAATTGGAGGAGTACAGATATTTTGGAGCGTTGTTGGGCTGGAGGAGATTACAGAGATAGGGAGGAGGGGCGAGGTCATGGAGGGATTTGAAAACAAGGATGAGAATTTTTTTAATCGAGGCGTTGCTTAACTGGGAGCCAGTGTAGGCCAGCGAGCACAGGGGGTGATGGGTGAACAGGACTTGGGGCAAGTTAGATACCAGCAGCAGAGTTTTGGATGACCTCAAGTTTATGGAAAGTAGCACATGGGAGGTGTTAAGTCTGTGAATTATTTAGTTAATTAAGACACAGACTAATGAGTAACAATAAAAACAGGTCTTTACTGGTTGGAGGTAGGGACTATACTGAATACAAGATTACTGCACAGTGCTTATATACCGGTGTGTTCACCCCCGGTATTACGTCTACAGCAGCCTGAGAAAGTAGTACATCTCTTAAGGTGGAACAGGCTTAAACTCTCTTAAGGTGGAACAGGTTACATACACAACAGGAGGCCAGCCAGGAGTGCATTGGAATAGTCATGTCCAGAGGTAACAAAGGCATGAATGAGGGTTTCAGCAGCAGATGAACTGAAACAGGGGCAGAGTCGGGCGATACCTGCACCTCAAGCTTTGTCATCATCTTGGCTGGCTACTTCTTAATCACCTGCTACAGGAAACTCTTTTTTATCCGGCACCGACGGGACCGGCGTGGTGCCGGTTGATCAAAAAGTCCGGATTACAGAGAGGTATACTTGCTAAGGTATGAGAGCCCCGTACACGGCCACAGATCCAGGTGTCCCTGTTGCATGGCAACAGGTGCAGGAACCTCGGTTACACGGCCACAGGTTCAGGAATCCCAATTACATGGCCACTAATATGAAGTAAAACTTAGCTGAACATACTCCTGAATTTTGCCAGTTAAGAGAGTGTAGTGTCTCCTTGTGTTCTTATCTATATATATAAAGCGGCTCTTCTGTCTGTCTGTCCCGATGTCTGTCTGTCCGTGTTCTATACGTTTGAAAGTTATAGAGCGTACCGACGCGCGCGTCGCCTCAAAAGAAAGCTTGCGATTCCAGACCGGTCATAGGCGTTTCGGCCGGACAAAAATCCCGCCCGCGGTATCCCAAAAACGTTCAGCGTTCCGCTCATTAGCATCTCATTAGCGACCGTGTGACGTCGAGGTCCACCAATCGGACGGCGGGTTCCTTCCTACAGTTGAGTGTCGAGTGACTCGACGATTGACCAATCCTACGCTTCGGTGACCTGACCGGTCGACCAATCGGTGAATGTGTGGGCGGGCCTTATCCTTCTGAACCGAGGTGAGTGGCCGCCATCTTGATTTTTCACAATTTTTTCCCCCACACTTTCTGTGTGTTAGGGAACTAAGGTAAATATTTTAATGATGTGTTAGGGAATTAAATAACAATTTAATGGGGGGGGAGAGCCTCGGGAAATCGCGGGGGGGGGAGAGCCTCGGGAAATCGCGGGGGGGGGAGAGCCTCGGGAAATCGCGGGGGGGGAGAGCCTCGGGAAATCACGGGGGGGGGGAGAGCCTCGGGAAATCGCGGGGGGGAGAGCCTCGGGAAATCGCGGGGGGGGGCGGAGAGCCTCGGGAAATCGCGGGGGGGGAGCCTCGGGAAATTGCGGGGGGGGGCGAGCCTCGGGAAATCGCGGGGGGCTCGCGCCGCCCGCACTGACCGCGCATGCGCTGCCCGCACTGACCGCGCATGCGCCGCCCGCACTGACCGCGCATGCGCCGCCCGCCCGCCCACAGCGGCCGTCCATCAGCCGCCCGATACGCGGGGGACCTCAGCTCCGGACCTCAGGCGCTAAGCAGGGGGAGGGGCCGGAGAGAGGGACAGAGGGGAGTGGGGGAGCGGGGGAGTGGGGGAGGGGAGGGGTGGGGGAGGGGAGGGGAGGGGTGGGGGTGGGCGAGGGGAGGGGAGGGAGGGAGACAGGGGAGGGGAGGGAGGGAGAGGAGGGGAGGGGAGGGAGAGGAGGGGAGGGAGACAGGGGAGGGGAGGGAGGGATAGGACAGGGAGAGGACATGACAGGGAGAGGGGGGACACACAGGGGCAGGGAGACCAAGCGCCCCAAAATTGCCTTCGCAACGCGGGGCTCCCCAGCTAGTACTATATATATTACAGACACTTTTAGTTCATTTTAGTTAGTGCTTTTACTTTGCTGTATTCTTGCTTTTGGTACAGTGCTGCCGCATGGTGCGGAGTGATACAAGATGTCCGACGCTGCACTGTGCACTGCCCATGCACAGTGTGCCACATAGCAATATAACTACACCATACCAAAGTAGTTCCAGACCAAAGTAGTTCCATTTAACGATGTGATACTATAACAATGTAACATCCCTCTTTCTCAACAAACTAAAACATGAAATTTAACAATTTAAATTAACAAATATTATATCTAAACTATTATTATCAACTACAATGAATCGTGAGTTTTTTTTTTATTCGGGATATCGCTCAGGTGGTTGGATGTTGTCCCTCCATCTTGTGGATTTGGTGGTGACCATTCCTCTCTGCGGTGTTTTGGTGTGTTCCACTCTCATTGTTGTTGCTGCTGTCACCTTTGGAGTTGGAGTGTGCATGCTCGTGGTTGTTTGATTTGTAGTGCCTGTTTCTGGTGTTGTACTGCTTGTGGTAGCTGGTGTTGTCAATGTTGCTGATGTTGTCTGCTGCTTATCCAGTTCAGGTGGAGGTCTGATGTGGAGTCTGTTCCGTCTGTATTGGTTACCAGGTTCAGTCTCTACGAAGTAGGATCTTGGAGTATCAGCTTTTCCAATGACCTTGGCTGGATTCCAGGTTTTCAACACTGGGTCTTGCACATGCACTGATTGTCCATTCAGCAATTCTCGTAGCGTCTTTGCATGTTTATCGTAATGTTTGCTTCCTACGATTTTTGCTTCTGCCAGCTTTTGTCTGAAGTCCTCCTGGTCCTGGGGAGGATGTATTTTTTCTGGTAGTGTAGTCTTAAACTTCCTCCCATTCAGCAATTCCGCAGGTGATTTCATGTCTGCTTTCAGTGGTGTTGATCTGAGTGATAGGAGGGCAAGGTCTTGGTCTTCCCCCATCTCACTACTTTTGATGAGAGTTCTCTTGACAGTCTGGATCTGTCTTTCGATGAACCCGTGTCCCCTTGGGAAATGTGGGGATGAGGTTACTATTTTGAACCCATACTTTTCTGCCAGAGCTCTGAATTCACTCGATGTGAACTGGGTTCCATTGTCACAGATTACCTTTTCCAGGATTCCTTGTTCAGCAAACAAGCTCTTTGCAATCCTGGTGGTAGTTGTGGCTCTCAAGTCTTTCATCCTTCTCACAAAAGGGAACTTGGAATAGTAATCTGCCACTATGAGATACCATTCTTGATTGCACATGAAGAGATCTGCCCCAATAGTGTGCCATGGTCTTGACGGTATTTCACTAGGTATCATCTCCTCTTTCTGTTGGGCATTTCTGTATTTCTGGCATATACCACATGCAGAGACCATCTGTTCGATATTTTTGTACATGCCTATCCAGTATACAGTTGATCTGGCTCTCAGCTTGCATTTCTCCATTCCCATGTGGCCTTCATGTATGAGATGGAGAAGTTGTGTCTGCATCGTCTTTGGCACGATGATCCTCGATCCAGCAAGGAGAATACCGTCTTCTACTGCAATATCGTCTTTAATCGTCCAGTATTGATGAATTGTCACCTGTACCTGCTGGATTCGCTCCGGCCACCCCTGTATTACTTGTTGTGTGAGTAGTTGCAACTCCTCATCTTTGCTAGTCTCGTCTCTGATTTGACTGAGCTTTGTAGGGGGTAACATTCACTAGGTGGTGGATTTTTACTGTTGGGCCCTCCACCTCGTGTTTCTCATATGGTGACAATCGAGACAATGCATCTGCTAGCACCATTTCCTTTCCTGGCTTATATTTAAGCATGAAGTCATAGCTTTGGATCCTTAGAAGTAGTCTTTGCAGTCTTGCAGGCGCTTTGCACAGATTCTTTTTATAGATCTGTTCTAGTGGCCCTATTGTGAATCGCCTGCAATATTGGTATGTATGGAATTTCTCGCACCCGTACACTACTGCTAATAGTTCTCTTTCTATGTTGGCGTATCTCGTCTCGGCTGACGTCAAGGCCTTTGATGCAAAAGCTATCGGCTTTCCTTCCTGCACCAGAGCTGCCCCTAGTCCTCTGGTAGAAGCATCTACTTGCAGAGTGACTGGTTTTCTTCTGTCATAATATGACAGACTTGTTTCTTGTTTCTTTGCACAGCACATCACACAGCAGGATGAAATACTTGAGAGCCACAACTACCACCAGGATTGCAAAGAGCTTGTTTGCTGAACAAGGAATCCTGGAAAAGGTAATCTGTGACAATGGAACCCAGTTCACATCGAGTGAATTCAGAGCTCTGGCAGAAAAGTATGGGTTCAAAATAGTAACCGCATCCCCACATTTCCTTAAATTTACACTTGCTGGCTTCATTTCTCAGCCTTGTCAGGAAATTGTCAGCTGTTTCACCGGGTTCCTGTCTTTGACTCTGGAATTTATATCTGTGTATACGGTGATTGGATTTAGGCTCTAGATGGTTGCTGAATTTATCAAAAATTGTCGCAGGGTTTTCCTTTTCCTCTTCAGTCAAACTCCAGGTTTTATACAAATCTAGACCTTTTTCTCCTGTCCACAACAGAATGTAACTAACCTTTTCCTCGTTGGTAGTACCCTTCAGGAAGCTTTTGAATGTAAGCTCACATTTCTGTTTGAACTTGCGGAATGCTTCTACTATATCGTCGGCTTCCCAGTTCATGAGGGGTTGCATTTGCACAGTCAGTGCAGCGGCAGCCGTCATTTTAGTTTCACTTTCAATCACCGCAGACACCGGCACTCACAATCAGCTCATAAAATCACTTTTCGTCTTATTCGTAGTTCGTATAGCAGAATTTGTACTCACTTATACCGCTGCCACCATGTTGTGTCTCCTTGTGTTCTTATCTATATATATAAAAGACCTCTTCTGTCTGTCTGTCCGTCTGTCTGTCCGTCTGTCCGTCTGTCTGTCCATTCCCTATACATTTGAAAGTTATAGAGCGTACCGACGCGCGCGTCACGTCAAAAGAAAGCTTGCGATTCCGGACCGGTCATAGGTGTATTTGCGTTTCGGCCGGACAAAGATCGCGCCCGCGGTATCCAAAAAACGTTCAACGTTCCGCTCATTAGCAGCTCATTAGCGACCGTGTGACATCGAGGTCGACCAATCGTACGGCGGGTTCCTGGCGCGTGCCATCCTACAGTTGAGTGTTGAGTGACTTGACGATTGACCAATCCTACGCTTCGGTGACCTGACGGTCGACCAATCGGTGCATGTGTGGGCGGGCCTTATCGTTCTGAACCGAGGTGAGTGGCCGCCATCTTGATTTTTCACGATTTTTTTCCCACACTTTCAGTGTGTTAGGGAACTAAGGTAAATATTTGAATTATGTGTTAGGGAATTAATTAACAATTTATTTGAGTTTTATATTGTGTTTAGCAACACCCCCCCTCCTCCTCACCCTCACGCAGGGGGGACTCAGGGCTGCTCTCCAGGCCCGCTGCAGGCAGGCCTGAAGCTCAAAAAATTTCTCTCTCTCTATCTCTTCCCTCTCTCTCTCTCCTTCTCCTCTTCCCTCTCTCTCCTTCTCCTCTTCTCTCTCCCTCCTTCTCCTCTTCCCTCTCTCTCCTCTTCCCTCTCTCTCTCTCTACTTCCCCCTCTCAGGTTTGACGGTGTCGGGGCCGGAGCGCGGGCGGGCCGCCCGAAGTGATCTGCTCGCTAACGGCCGCCAGCCCGCGGGGTTTCCCTGCCTACTCCCCGCGGGCCGCCTCGCGCCGCTGGCACTGACCGCGCCTGCGCCGCCCGCCCGCGAGAGCCCGCTCTGGCTTTTTTTTAAACGGCTGTCCCCGATCTCAATCGGACACGGGAGTCTGCCAACCGGGTCCAAAGGCCCGCCTTGTTCACCAGCAGGAACCTCGGCCTCCCATTGTCGGACTGACTCCGTTCTGCTACCAAGGTGAGTCCGGTCGGGCCTGAGGGGGGGGGGGGAGTGTGAGGGGGGGGGAGTGTGAGGGAGAGGGGGGGGAGTGTGAGGGAGAGGGGGGGAGTGTGAGGGAGAGGGGGGGGAGTGTGAGGGAGAGGGGGGGAGTGTGGGGGGGAGTGTGAGGGAGAGGGGGGGAGTGTGAGGGAGAGGGGGGAGTGTGAGGGAGGGGGGGAGTGTGAGGGAGAGGGGGGGAGTGTGAGGGGGGAATGTGAGGGAGCGGGGAGGGAGTGTGAGGGAGGGGGGGAGTGTGAGGGAGGGGGGGGAGTGTGAGGGAGAGGGGGGAGTGTGAGGGAGGGGGGAGTGTGAGGGAGAGGGGGGGAGTGTGAGGGAGAGGCGGGGAGTGTGAGGGACAGGAGGGGGGGAGTGTGAGGGAGAGGGGGGGAGTGTGAGGGAGAGGAGGGGAGTGTGAGGGAGAGGGGGGAGTGTGAGGGAGGGGGGGTGAGTGTGAGGGAGAGGGGGGAGTGTGAGGGAGAGGGGGGAGTGTGAGGGAGAGGGGGGAGTGCGAGGGAGAGGGGGGGAGTGTGAGGGAGGGGGGGAGTGTGAGGGAGAGGGGGGGAGTGTGAGGGAGAGGGGGGAGTGTGAGGGAGAGGGGGGGGAGTGTGAGGGAGAGGGGGGGAGTGTGAGGGAGGGGGGGAGTGTGAGGGGAGGGGAGTGTGAGGAAGGGGGGGAGTGTGAGGGAGAGGGGGGGAGTGTGAGGGAGGGGGGAGTGTGAGGGAGAGGGGGGAGGGAGAGGGAGAGGGGGGGAGTGTGAGGGAGAGGGGGGG